>NW_017962913.1:456862-842718 GCF_001661345.1 Ascoidea rubescens DSM 1968
TAATAATAATAATAATAATAATAATAATAATAATAATAATAATAATAATAATAATAATAATAATAATAATAATAATAATAATAATAATAATAATATCAATACTGCTACTTCTAGTAAAAACAACTCTAATATCAATAATAACTCAAACAACATTGATACTCCTTTGAAAAAGAAAAAAAGATCACAAAACCTTAACTCATCTTCAAAAAAAAAATCAATCTCAACAATCACTTCCAATATTAATCAAATACCGCCTCCTGTTTTTCCAAATCCTCAACAATTGTTATTACAGCAGCAGCTGCTGCTGCTGCAACAACAGCAACAGCCTCTGCAATTTTCAACAACCCAAACAGTCCCAGCATCTGGTTATAATTTAATTCTGTTAAATAACTCTCAATCACAACCTCCTCAATCTTTAACACTGCAAAGCTTTCAAGAACAAAATATCAATCAATCCCAAAATCTGCAGCCTCTTTCTATACACCAAAATATACAGCAAACTTTGCAACAAAATTTACAGCAAAATATACAACAAAACATACAGCAAAACTTAAAACAATCCCTACAAACAAACGGTTTATTAATTCCTCAACCTACTCTAACAACTCCTTTATCTTCAACTTCACTCACTCCAAATTCAACTATTACAGCAACTGCTACTTTACCTCCACATTATTTCCAACAATTTCAGATCCTGCAACAATTTCAAAACTCAAACCAACAACAACAACAACAGCAACAGCAACAGCAACAGCAACAGCAGCAGCAACAAAAATTAATACAACAACAATTTTTACAAATACAATTGCAACAACAACTTCAATTACAGGCCCAGGTCGAGGTACAGGCACAAGTACAGGCACAAGTACAGGCACAGGCTGCTCATGCACAAGCCCAAGCTCAAGCTCAGGCTGCTGTACAAGCTCAAGCAAATGCTCAGTTCCAGGTAGCTCAGGCTCATGCTCAAGTCAATAATGCTCAAGTTCAGAATCAATTAAATTTAAATTATGCGCATAACCAGCAGCTTCAACAACAACAATTACCACAACAAATTCTGCAGCAAATGCATATATCCAATGATACTAACAAATTAAAAAGTCTAACACCACCATCATTAAATCCAACTCCCAATCTAACAAATCTTGTTTTACCCTCAAGTATTCCAAACAATTTCAATGATAGTAATGATAATAATATTAAAACTACCAACAACAATAATACTAATAAGGAAAATAACGATAATAGCAAAATAAATCAAAAAAATGTTAAAATTGATGAAAATAAGAACATGAGTAACGAAGAAATTAATAAAACAAAGAATATAGCCATTGGTGACAATAAAGGATCTAATGATAATCAACTTTCTGCATCCCAAAAAAATAATTTTGCATCACCCCAGCCTGGTAACAACTTGACTTATAGTCAGCAAATTATAAAGTTTTTGAGCAAGGAAACAAACGAAATCCCACAGTTTCTATTAAGCCCACCACTGGACTTCAATGTAGATGATCCAATAGATTCTGAAGGTCATACCACGTTACATTGGGCTTGTGCTTTAGGTAATACCAGATTGGTGAAAATTTTAATAAATAACAAAGCGAATCCTATAAAGCCAAACGTTTATGGATTGAATCCACTTTCAAGGTTAATTTCATTTAATAATTGTTATGAAAAAAGAGTATTTAAAGAAATATTTTTGAATCATCTTAAATGTTGTTTGGCTGTTGTTGATCAAAATAATAGATTGGTTTTACATTATATATCTGATTTATCAAAATTTGAAAATAAGTTTACAAGTTGTTTTTATTATTTCAAAGTAATATTTAAAGAAATAATAAATGAAAATAATATTAAGAATAATATAATATTCCAAAATTTAAAATATCAATTGCAGCAAACTCAACCGAATGTCATTTTAAATGATTTGGATGTTTACAACTCAATATTTTATCAAAATGCTAAAGATTCTTTTCTAAAATTTTTCTTGAATCACAAGGACTTAAAAGGAGATACACCGCTACACTTAGCAATATACGCTAAAAATCCAACTTTGATCAAAATTTTAGTTGCATATGGAACTGATTTATTGCTAAAAAATGCTAAAGGCGAGTTTCCAGAGAAAATGATTCAAGATTTAATAATGAATAAAGCTATAAACTTGACATTCGCTGAATTGAATCTTTTGATATTAAATCCGGGATTGATTCGTTTTGATGATGATGAAAATTTCTTTCCCAATGTTAAAAATGAACCTCAGTTTGTTCAGAATGAAACCCAATTTGTTCAAAATCAAGCTCTGTTAATTCAAAATCAAGCGCCATTAATTCAAAATCAAGTCCCACTAATTCAAAATCAAATCCCACTAATTCAAAACCAACCTCCATTAATTCAAAATCAAATTCCGTTGGTCCAAAACGAACTATCAGCTGCTAATAATATTCTTAAAACCGATGAACCTCAAAAATTGAACGATAACTCAGCTAAAGAGAATCTTCCAAATCCCGTTATAAACATTGCAACTATTCCACAAGATCAACCCATGAATCCAGTAACAGAGCTGATTTTCAAAGAAAATGAATTTAGTTTGATGGATGATAGTTTGGCAGAGTTGGCTCCAATGAAGAAAATAACGATCAATGATTCAAAACCTCAAAATAATCATACCAATAGTAATAGTGTTGTTGCAGAAAAGAAAAAGGATTTATTAGAAGTACCTACCAACAAATTTCATAATTCAAAACCACCAAAGTCAAAGAATGAAAAACAACTCGATGAAATTCCAGGAATCAGCACAGTTTCCAAAGATCGTAAAAATAATATTAGCTTCATCAATAATAGTAGAAATTCAAGTTTTGAGTTTCCAAAAATTATCGAAGTTACATATTCTGAAAAGCAGAACATCGAAAATAATGAAAATTTATCGTCTAATGAAGAGAGTAATCCATTTTCTCCATTGAAAAAAACAAAATTAAATGATAATACTGCACAAAATAAGTATTCATTTACTTCATTACAACCACCGGTTAATATCAGCAAGTCTAAAAAAAATAAATTTCTTGACAAAAAACAATCTGTGACCTCTGTGGAATCAACAAGCGTCAGGGATAGATTATCTGCTTTGCAGATAAAGCCAATGATTGGCAGCATGTTTGATTCATTGTATGAGTCTCAAGTTTCTCAATTAGAAACGCAAGATAAAGAAATTGAAAAATCTAAACAGTTTCTTGATATGATTGGTGTTGAAATTGAAACTATTAATAATCAGCTTCAAATGTATTTGAGTACCATTTATGTTAAACCAAATAGGGATATCAATGTCAACAAAGAGATTTTATTCAAAGAATCTACAGATTTGGTAACATTTGAGAATGAACTAGATAATGAAGTTAGCGCCTTTGAAAAGCAGTTGGCAATGCAAAATTTTAAACTCAGTGCGATACTAGAAAGGTCGCAATGTAAATTACTAGCAGATTTAGTTATGGTAGAAGAATCAAAATTAATGGAAACAGAAAATCAAGATAAACAACAAACGATAAAACTAACACCAGATGCTCTGAGAACTCCAGTCAAGACCGAAAGGTTGCCCATTGAGCAGAGTACTGTTATTAAAACTAGACCATTCAAATTACCTTTACCAAACAAAGAAAAGATCACAAATGCTGATAGTATGATGTATGGGGGTTTGGCAATCAATAATAGTTTAAATGCTCAAAACTTTAACACAATGACCCCCCAAAGATCCAGTAGTCCGTTGAAAGTACCTTCTAGTTCAGCTACAATTTCAACATACTCTCCTTCAGTGAATGAAAACAATAATATGAGAGAAGATTATGATAGTTTTGCTAATAGACTTAAGTTGTCAATTCAATTAACATTATTGCAGATATCAAGAAGACAAAAGTTGCAGAAAATCATTAGTTTTATAAATGAAGGAAACATAAGCAATAAAATGAATTCTTACAGGAAATTGATAGCAACTGCAAGTGGCCTAGAGATTGACACTATTGATGACTTAATTGATGGTATTGAAGAGGTCCTAATGGAAGATAGTAACGAGGATAAAATGGATATAACTGGGAAAACCAACCAGGAAAATTTGATTCTTCGAGATTCGGCTCTTGTTGATGATACTAATTCTAAATTAACTTATATTAATCCAATCAACTTCAGTAATAATGACGGGAGCGTTATTCTGAATAATTCTATGAAGAATGTTGAAGATAATGACACTAATATGAAAGACAATGATTCAACTATGAATAATATGATTGCAAATGCTGATTCAAGTACCATTGATGGACACTTGATCAAAACTTGATGCCTTTTTTTTATTTTTTCTTCTCTATATGTACTTTTTTTTTGTTTATTTCTATATTTTTTTTTTGATGCTTTTTTTGTGTCTATCATATTAGAATGTTTTTTTTTCATTTTTACTTTCATTTCATTTTACATATTTTTCTAGATTGAGTTGTTATTTGTTCATTGTGCACTTTAAAATTCAAGCTTTTGCATTTTTTAACATAGTTTTGTAATGCTTTTTGTAGTTTTTTATTTCGATTTTTGAACCTAGAGGCAAATTTGCAATTCCATTACACTTTGTTGAACTACTGATAAATTCTTCAAACCTAAGTTGTTTATATCCAAACAAAAACAGCTTATATTTTCAAGCTAATATTGTACAACTTCTGTGCTCAACTGTCTTTTTCACTATTCACCAAATTGCTTTATGTTTTTTTGCAATGTTAGTTTGATTCAACAAGGTAATGTAGTAAAAAGAGAAAATTAAATTAAAAATTAAATTAAAAATTAAATTTTATTATCGATTTTTTTTACTAAACTAAATCTTCGCAAGAAAAAAGATAATAATAAAAGCTAAATAAATAAATTTAAATAAATTTAAAGAAAATATAGGCAATTAAAAAGCAAGAAAGAAATAAAAACAAGATGAAATCTGAGTAATGAATATAACCATATTGTAAAAAGAAAAAAACTAAATAAAAAAAAATTGAAATTATCACTTACTTTTAAATCTCAAACTTCTTTCAAAAGCACTAACAACTTTTTTGCTGCTAGAGTTTGAAGGTTTTGGTATAGTTGGTTCTTCGTCGTCAGCTTTCCTAGGTACATCGACCTTGCCTAAAGCTGCCAATCTTCTTTTCTTTTCAATTTCAGTTTCTTCATTATCAGAATTCGCATTGAAAGAATTTTCTTTGGGATCAATTTGAGAATTTAACAAAGAATTATCAGAAATTGGTGGTTTTTCAACTTTATTTGAAGCATCTAAAGAATCTGAAGTGTTATTAGATTTAGTGGTTTTCAAACCAACAACAGCCAAAGCCTTATTGGTCATGCCTATTAATGAATTTCTGCGAGGTTTTTGAGGTAAATTGCTTTCATGCTCGTGGATTCTATATCTTCGTATAACCTCTCCTTGCGAGTTTTCAACTAATAATTCATCATCTAATCTAAATGCATAAAGTGTATGATGTGGCTTGTTTTCCTTTGAATTTGATATTGATTGATTAATTTTTGATAATTTTGAAGTCAATTTTCCCAAGTCAGAGTTTTCGTTATCTTTTTCTTCTGTATCACTAGAAGAACTGATTTTTGTCAAACTAAAAACAGTTTGCAATCTATTTTGATTGATTTCAGTACCCTCATGTTTTATTAAAGCTTCGCTTACAACTTCACCAGTGTTGTCTTCAATTATCACTTTACTTCCTTCTTGATATACTGTTGATAGATGTTTATTTGAAGTTTCTGTTGTATCATTTTGTGATTTCAACTCATCAACAACTGTTTGTATAACATTAGAAGTTGAATTGAAGTTATCGGTATCTCTTTCATTTTCTTTTGATTTTTCTGAACCAATTTTGATTTGTTCATTTTTAATCCTATTTTCACCTAAATTAAATTGTAATTCGTCAGGTCTTTCTTTCTTGGTTTTGTTGCGATTTCTCTTTTTTCTTCTTTCCATCCCGCCAGCAGGTTTTGCAGGAATTCCACTAGTTTCAACGTTGGTTGAAACCCTTGATATAATGTTTGAACCATTCTTGTTATTAACTCTAGTATTTTGAGCATCATGGGTATCAATTCGATGCAAAGAAAATGAACGACCATTTTTTTCTAGTTTTGGTAAACGATTTATCCAGGATTGCCCATTGCCTTCAGTTGTAGCGGTAGTAAATGATAAAGATAGAGACATTGTATTTAGATGCCTACCAAGGGTTAATACGGCGACTGAAGAACCATGAATAATAATCGAAGTAATTATTATAAAAGTGACAATTGGCCAAATACAAGCAATTAATTGGTAATGTTTTGAGCCCTGAATAGGTAACACAGCTAAAGGAGTAGATTCTTCAGTTTGATCAGCTTCTAATTCACTTCTAGCTAAGATAGCAGCAAAAACAGCACCAACACCAATTGGACCAAAATGACCACAAAATAAAGCTTCTCTCCAGGTTTTGATATCAGGGACTATAGGTTTTATCATTAAAACACTTGGAATACGACGTAAAAAGATGACCACTACGGCTAAAATAATTAATCTCCAAATATCTGTTCCAATTTCAGAATTATTAAATTGTGGCCAGGGAATGATGGCACCAAAATAAACAAAATAAGACAAATTTAATAATAAGTCAATAACAGTAGATACATGAGATTCTTCAGTCTTTTCAGCAAACCAACCATCCCAAGCAAAAGCAGAACCAGCGGCAAAGGATACTAATAAATCGTCGACACCAAGCATCGAGCCAAAGCCTGCAGACATAACAGCTAAAAAAATATAGATAGCTAAAAAAGATTCTCTGTCAATTAAATTATGATTTTCGGCAAATCTTACAGTAATTCTTCCAACATAACCTATGGCAATACCGAATACACAGCCAAATATACATTCATAGAGAACAGAAACACAGACCCACTCTTCAACTATTTCGCCTGCATGACCATGATGGATTATTAAGAATAGGGATAAATAAATGAAAGGAAATGCTAAACCATCATTGCAACCAGATTCGGCAGATAGTAAATTTCTTAAATGTCCAGGAACTCTTTCAGCAAATTTTCCCTTACCAACAACAGCAGCAGATAAAACAGGATCAGTTGCAGTGGTACAAGCAGCAACCAATAAACTTTCAGGAAAATTCAAACCTGGGATCAATAACCAAATAAACAAACCAACAACTAGCCAGCCAATAGTCATTACAATCAAAAGTAATAAAGTCACAGACAACCAGTGTTTCTTCATGTATTTGGTTGGCAATTCAACGGCCACAGCAAAGATTTGAATCACAAGAACAATTCTTGAAAGCTCTAAAGTTATGTAATCTGAGTTGCCCCAGGTTGTGGGAGAAAACCAATTGAGACAGTGAGGGCCAACAATTAGCCCAAATATGGATGCAACATTTGCTTCACCAATATATAATTTTTCTTTGAAAAATAATGAACATAGAGAAAAAACAGCACCAAAGACAGCTAAGACAGCATAGGCGATATGAGCTTGTGTAATCTGAAAACAAAACAAAAAATTCAAAGTTGATAATTATAATATTTTATTAACAATAGAAATAATAACCCAAATCATATAAAAATTTGGTGATTATTAATCACTAGCAAGTTAAAAAAGAATAAATAGTTAGTAAGATTGCTGTTTAGTTGTAAAAGTAGAAGCTTAAAAAAGAAAGCTAAGAAATACCAAGAAATACCAAGAAATATCAAGACAATACCAAGAAATTTAATGATACATACATTTAAATGTTCCCAAACAGCCATGCAATATTTTCTTGTAAGTTTGGAGTTTTTTTCTTTGGAGTTTTGTTTTCCAATAGTAATATGAAATAGTAATATGAAGAAGTTGTAATCTTTAATATGAATTTAAGTATTTTATAAATAGGAATCTTTCTACTGTGATATGCAACAGTTTAATCCATGTATTATTTTGAATGTAAGCACTTGCCTTTGGAAATTTGAAAATCAAAAACTTCGAGAAAGAGACAAGGAGAAATCAAAAAACAGACAATATAATACAGTAATTCGATCCTATGTGGTATTGATATATGTATTTTGTAATCTATAAAAGTGTAATGAAGCCTTGAAGGTTTTAAAAAAAATAAACAACTTCAAAAGAAAAACCAAAATCAAAATCAAAGCAACAGCTAAGGAAACAAAAGCACCACCACTTTTGTTCCACTCCAATGGGTCTTCAGCTATGCAGGCACAAAAGCAGATGCTGCAACATCTGCGTGACGCTTTCGGCTAAATCGGCAATGTACGGATCGTCGGACCGGTGCAGTGCGGAATCGATGGTGAGAATTGCACGGCGTAGAGAAAGGAGGTAGTCCGGGTTCGGGCCGCTCAATCCAGCAGAGGAAACAATAACCTTTGCTGTGTCGGCAAGAGCTTCAGGTCCAATGAAGGAGGTGTTGTCGATGGTAGCAATGTAGATCAACGAGTTGATGATATACTTTCCGCTGTCTTTGTTGAAAGGCAATTTTCTGATTTCCTCCATGGCCTGGTGTCTCTCAGCATCGTCTTTGAATTTACTGCTCTCCAACTCAATCTCAAACGATAGGTTATGTGCAGTATATCCGTCTTGCTCTCTGATATCTAAATACTTAGTCACCTCTTTGGCATGTTCTTTGGGGATATAATAGGCAACAGCCCAGACCTCTAAATCTCTTTCACTTAGTTCACTCACATTTTTGATCTGGGTTTTGGTCACGTTTTCGTTTTTACCGGCATCATTCCTGTTGTAATACTCCAAAAAATCAATGTGAAATTTTTTATTTTCTTTGATGTCTTTTAATGATATTAGAGTCACAACTCTTCCAGGTGATTCTGGGGTACCTCTATGATCTGACGAACTTTGAAAAAACCTTCTTGAAAAACCGTATATCTTTCCCGAAACTCTGTAGAGCGTATGTGGTGGAGGTTTAAATATTAGTGAGCCATACCCAACCACCCATAGTGCTCTCTTATTGTTTTCTATTGTCATTTTTTACTAGGACAAGAAATACGATATTGGAGTATTTTGATGTTGCTGTCAATAGAAGTGATGTTATATCAAGCTGTTATATCAGGTATGTTGGAAAGAAATTGCATAAACATGTCAGGAGCACGTGTCAGTCAACAAACCACAGTTGTGAATATATCGTTCTATCCAGAATACGGTTCAATTTCGGTAGTTTAATTTGGGCTGGCGGTAATGAAGGAATTGAGATATAATCAATTTTTTATTACCCAGTAGATCTGAATAGATGCCATACAATATCGGGCAATGATTTTGAAAATTAGGACCTGGAAGGATAAATAAAACCAGGTTCCATTAAAAAAATTTCTTTCAAAGTTTGAAGCACCATTATTGACTTTAACGTTGAGTTCAAAAGAACAAAATCTAGTTTTGGTGTTAAAACAGATTAAATAGTAGATGTTTTTCCTTTTTTATTTGTTAGAATAAAATGATTTCCAATTGCATTTTTGATGATCTAGTTACTAAAGAGATTTATCTATTCACCAAACCAAAATATTTTTAGCCTTAAAATTAGCTCACGTTCAAATAATTTTGTTTTAAACTTGAAGGAGATAGTAAATCTGCTGGTATTAAATGTTTCGAGGTTGTTTTTTCATCCATTTAGGAGTTTCACAAAAAAATTTATTTGTCTACATCAACAACAAACTTTAAAACAAATGGATATCTGATAACTTTATTTTTTTTATCAGTTATCAAAAAATCTAATCTACAATTGTCAACAAAAAATGTTAACGGTAAAAGTATGAAGTTTCAATCAAAAAACCCAATTTTCCGATTAATGTTAAGCCAGCTTTTATATTTGAACAAATTGAGTTTTATTGTGTCTATAATTTAACAAAAAGTCCAGTTTTTGCCTATTAATATATAAAAAGATATTTAGTTGTTGAAATGTTTGATTTTAATGATCTTTTAAAGTGGTTAAAAATCATTTATTCAAAGATAAATGAAACAATAACTTGAATAATATCATCCAAAATTAAAATTAAAATTAAAAAATCAAAAGGAGAGACTGGTTAAAATTAAGAAAAGAGAACATATACAACAAAAAAGCGAAATAAATTCAAATTGATATAGTAGTTAAACCTAATTTATATTTTTTTTGAACAAAGCATAATGAAATAAATAGTTAAATCCCAAAATAAAGTTACATACAAAAATATATCCAAAACAAAAAAAGCTAATTAATAAATGGGAATTGAAAGTTCATTTGGGAAAAAAATTCCTAAAAAAAGGAGAAAGTGAAGAAAATAGAATAAAATAAAATAAATAAATAAATAAATAAGTAAATAAAAACATAGTGGAAATATAACAAGCAAATTAGTAGAAAAACAGCAATAACAACGAAAATAAAACAAATAAAATAATAAAAATAAAAATAAAAATAAAAATAAAAATAAAAATAAAAATAAAAATAAAAATAAAAATTAAATTAACAAAAATAAAAAAATAAATTTAGATTGAACTAAAAAACAATAAAATAAAGTGTTCTTAGTTAAAAGTTAGTTGCAAGGTCAAATAATTTGAAAAAAAATTACCAGTAAAATATTCCAACTGAAAAATAGTATTTCATAACAATCAAAAACATTATTGATGCACCATAGAAAAACAAATAATTTAGATCATATTATTTTTATTGATTTTATTGTAAGAATTGGCATTTCCAGATTTAGCAATGCTATTGTGTCTCAAGTCAGAATTTGAAACTTGTTCATGATCAACAGCCGTTTTGGGAGAGGAAGGTGAGCTTGGATATATTCCAGCTGCCATTAAAAATGGTGATTGAAAACCTACTGAATCATGTGTAGTTCCAACCTTAGGCGTAGAGTTATGAGAAGTAGTAGATGTGGTTGGTGTTTGATGAGGAACAGAATCAACAGATGATAATTCATTGGGTGATAACGAAGAAGAACCTGACTTAGGTTGTTCCAGAAAATCTTCTGTCAATGTGTTCGCACCTGGCTGTATAAATCCTTTTGCTTTGATTAACTCTTCTCTTTGTCTAGCATTTTCTCTAGCCTTTGCTAATAATTCTTGGGCTTTTTGTAGAGTAACAGTAGGAGTAACGCAAGAACTGACAATTGGGATGGACTCATCTAAATCAATTGTTGCTTTCATCAATGCAGCCATCCAACCTCTCATCTCTTCTTTAGTATCAACCGCAAAATAATGGACTTTTGGCTGAGTAAAAGTTAAGCCTTTCTTATAACCTGGGGCAGGAGGAACTAATTTGAAACAATATCTGCCCTGTCCGGTTGTGGCAGCATACAATGCAACAAATTTATCATCATCTCTTGCAGGTAATACTTTATGGGCCGTAATATCAATCAATCCTTTCTCTTTTGTGTCTTTCATAGAACCAAAGTAAGACAATCTTGTATGATTCAAAGTAAAAAATCTAGTTTTCCATGGACCTACAGCACTGGAACCCTTTTTGCTCATCCAGCCAGAATGGTCGGCAGTTCTCAGAGCTTCTTCTGGATCAACTCTTCTAATACCTTCTTGGAAAGCAGAAGTTTGTTTTTTGGTTTTTTTGCCTGTTTGTGAAGTTTTGGCATTTCTTACTTCTCTTACTCTAAATGAGTCAGAGCTTGATGTTGGGGCGGTTTTAATGGTTGCAGAAGGTCCTACACTTCCTGAAGTATGTGCATGAGGTAGCTTTTTCTGATGAGAAGTATCGATTTCAATAATTTTATCCTTCTTGGAATTCAAATCATCTTTTTTAAATTTTTGATGATGTGTAGATAATGATCTTTGAGTTTGACTAATTGAATTTTTCTTTGCTAATTCACTGTTATTTTCCTTGGCAGAAACTGATCGTTTTTTGAACTGCGGTTTAAACTTTTGTAATGGAGACTTTAGAGGAGATTGTGGAGGCATAGGAATTGGAGATACCATAGTGCTGCTCTGTTTGGAAGGTGACTGATTTCGTGTTTTTTCTGAAGAAATTGGAAATTCATCATTTTTTGTAACTGGTGTCGATTCCCATGGATTTCTTCCTGGATCCAAAGTGCGTTTTGAACTTTCACTTTCATCAGGGATTTTTTGACCTTCAGGATTAGCTTTTCCAGCTTTGTTTACAAAGGATAATCTGTTGTAATTTGATAGTGAATCGTTATCATTTGAACCAGCTATTGAAGCATTTTCAGGGAACTTAGTGATGCTTGGTGTGTAGGAATCCTCAGTAGAAGAATCATTAAAGTAAATTGAAGAGCTAGGTCTTGTGTTGATTGGATCAACCGCCAATAGTGATGTTTTGTTGAACTCATTTGCCAAGGAATCTATTGTTGGAAAATTTGTATCCTTTCCATTTGATTGTTTGATCAGTTGTGGCGAGCCTTGGTTTGAAAAAGATTCTATGGGGATTACAGGACTGTATTGATTATTTGTATTGAGTTTGAGTTGCAATTTGGGTTGATTTCCTGATTTATTTGGATTAATGTTATAATATTTTTGATTAGCATAGGGTGAGTTGAAGAGGGTATTTGAATTTTTGGGGGATTTAATTGTCTTTTGGTGAACAGAATATAGAGCTGGTTCATTGTTATAAATATTCATATCTAGTTCAGTCGCAGATCTGGATCTTCTTCTTGTGTGAGTTGGCTTTTTATTTGAATTTTCGGGGGAAACTAAGGGTGGTGCCATTAGTTCGGAATTTTTATTAGCTTTATAAGGAGAATCAAGCAAAGGTAAAGAAGGATTTGAGGAATAAACGTAAGGTAGGTTCATTTCAAACTTTCTCTTTTGATCAGCGGCTTGTTTTAATACCTCAATTTCTTTGTAAATTTCGAATCTTGTGCCAAAAGAAGATATATCCAATTCTTTTAAATAGCTTAGTTCTAATTCTAACAATATTGGGCCAGTTATTTTATGTTGTAAGAATTTTGAGCAAACATCTTTATCGAAATTTAAAAATTTGAAATAGTTTGAAACTTGTTCCGAATCCCAGGATTCAACAAAAATTGGATTTAAATCATTTGGGATTTCGTCATCTTCGTAATCCTCTTCATTATCCAAAGAGCTTGAGTCATTGTTTGTTGCAGAAGTGTCAAGTTCTTTAATTTGTTTATCTATTTTTGATTCTATAGAGTCATTGTTTAGACCATTAGAATTAATTGTAGAAGAATGGGGTTTATTTTGGCTTTCGTTATTGTTATCTTTATCGTTTTGGTGTTCATTTTCATTTTCATCTTGGATATTATTTAAATGGATGTCGTTATTTATGACTTTTTTGGGAGAATTGATTGGAGAGCTTAGAGAAGAATTTGAATTGAATTCTTTTAGCGCTTTATCAATATCAGTCATTGTTGCATGGACAGAGGATTCTCTATCTGCTGGATTTAATTTAGTTGAGGATTTGTTTGAGTTTCTGTTCAGAGACTTGTTTGAATTTCTATTTGATGGATTGTTGATTGAGTTGGAAGATATTGAAGTTTTTTTGCTTGAGTGTCTTTGAAGTTTTGAGTTGTTGCTGCTTGAGTGCAGATGATGAACAGAGTGGTTGATTTGGTTGTTTGTATTGATGGGATTAAATTGGTTATTGTTGTATTGGAATTTCTGTTGCTGTTGTTGTTGTTGTTGAATTTGAGAATAAGGGTATTTATTGTTGGCGTTAAAATTGTTTATAATGGAGGAGACATTTTTGTTATCATTGATATTATTTGTAGGATCTATAATTTTGGTTTTGTTATTGATGGTATTGTTTGGATAAGAATTTGGAGTTTTTCTTGATCTTGATCTTAGTAGGTTTTTCTTTTGTTGATCAGTTAGATAAGAGTCTATTGATTGGGTGAAGGACTTTGGGTATAAGCCAGCTAAACCAGTGGTCAAGTTTTTTCCCATGTACCAACCATCATTGAAGCTTCTGTCATCAGCTATAATTTCGATTTTGTCACCAGGGTTTAAAGTTAATTCGTCATCTAGTCTTGCGTTGAATTGTTTAATTACGGTGTACAAGTTTGATTGCTGTAATTGGGGTTGAGGAGGCAAAGAGGGACGAGGTTGGATTGGGATTTTGTTTTGAAATTGGAATTTGTTTTGAAGATGATTTGAATGGTTATTATGGGAGTGAGGGTGAGATTGAGAAGAGTTATTAATGTTATTGTTATTTGGAGTAGGAGGATAATTGTAATAATTTTGGTTATTATTTGGGGATGAGTTGGTATAAGGGTTGTAGTTATTATACATTTTTTTTTTGGGTAGTAAAAATAGAAGATAGATGAATTATAAGAGTTATGAGAATATTTAAGAAACTTTTGTTGTAGAAAAATTCATTAAAAGAAATGTAGATAACAGATTAAAATAACAGATAATTAGTAAATAAAAAAATTAAAATAAGTAAATGAGAGCAAGATTAATTATTATTTGTTCTTTATTGGAGTATTTTGTATTTTTCCTTTTCCTTTGGTATAGAAATCTTTGATATATTATATTAAATTAAATTAATATAATATAATGGTAGGAAAAGATGGTTATATTATGTTATATTATATTATATTATATGATAATGTATTATCTGATATGATTTGATTTGATTTGATTTGATATAATACGATATAATGTGATTTAATAAGATATAATATAAATTGACTGTGTCTGTAAGTATAAAAATGAGTAGATTAAATTGACAAAACGCAGAATTTATTGTTAGGAATGTTTTAAAATAAATGAAAGATTGCCGAATTAGATTATTGACAATAAGTGATATAAAGATGAAATTAATTGAAATTTGATAAATTTTAATATAAAATAGTTGATTTTGATGTTTTGTTCAACGAGTTTTTTCTCTTTTAATTAAAAATAAAAGATAATTAAAAGTATTGATTAATTAAGATTGTTTTATTGTATTTTATTTTGTTTTATCACTCTTTTTTTTGAATAATTTCTTTTTTGATTTTTGCTTATTCAAGGTTTTTTTTCCTTTTCCTTTTCCTTTTCCTTTTAGGATTGAATGTATATGATTTCAGTATCAAATTTGTTGTTGCTTGAATGACAAATGTAGAGGAAAACTGAAAAAAATAACAAAATAAAGAAATAAAACGTAAAAAAAATTCAGAAAAACGAATCAGATGAATCAAAAAAGGTTTTATAAGGTGAGATGGGAGAGAGATCCAGAAAAAGTAACTTGTTTTGGTGCACTGAAACTATTTTTGAGCTGTTATGAGTTAAAATGAAATGATTAACGGATGCAACGATAAACAGAACTAAGAAAAGAGAGGAAAAGCACTATTCAGTTTCTTACAGAGAAAAAGAAGCTCTATGTTTTACGCTGGTTATGTTAAGAGGCTCGAAGCGACAGAGATGCCCGAGCCAATTCGAGCCCTGCTGTCGATTCAGCTGCTTCTGAAGAACATCCCATTCAGAGACAGCGGCTCGTCAGCACCTTCGAATGCTCTAACGCGTGACATAGCCCCGTCTGCACAGGAGATATCCCGTCAGGCATCCGCTAAACAGCTGCTCCATCGCCAAAGTCACGTCGTACTGCCCCGCCACAAAAGAACACTGGTGCTGCACTGACCAAACAGTCTCACATGACAATGGTTAGACGCACGAGCGCTGATCGAACGCGTTGTGCGCGTAAAGCACACCGCAGTGCAGTGCGCTAGCGTGCACCCAAACCCAAGCGCTGACTACAGTTAGAGATAGCAAAAAAAGGTATTTGCTCTAGGAGGGGATCGAACCCACGACCGTCGCGTTACTTAACGGACCGTGACATTGTGATAAACGTCGATGAACGATTATAAGCACGAAGCGCTTACCTCTGCGCCACAAGAGCAAATCCTTGATCGTCAAATTACTGATTTTGTCAGTTGCAAACAAGCTATAGCATCTTGTTTATTATACAATTTTATTTCTGTTTTTTCTACAGTTGATCAAAAAAAAAAAGAAATCGACTAGTTTCGTTAGGAAATTGAATATAAATAGCATTGAATATAATAAAATTATCATTAGTAAAGAAAAATAAAAACTCACTGTCATCCCATTTGAAATAGCCAATAGCAAATGCTATATACAAAAATGTTATATACACAAAATGAACATTCATTCAAAGTATCTATCCTTTGTAATAACCACTGATTTTGGGATATAAACGACCTGCGTGATAATTGATAGGTGATTTAACTGGAGCTGGTGGTTTCTAGTATCATATCAATTTGTTAGTTGTCGTCTTTTGGGTTCATTTATTACCTTTTTTTTATAGACAGATTCTCTTTATCATACCGCCATCAGTAATGGAAAATAATGGCAAATAATTATACTTACATATGTCTCCATACAAGACGTCAAATCAGTTTGCAAAGAACTGCAAACCGTCGACCCTTCACCATTAGATGCCCAACAATTTAGCAATGCAGACATCATAACAATACACTTATTAGGTTCTTTCACCTGAGCAAGAGGCTTTCTGACCTTTAGTCTTGGTAATGGAGGCAATCTTGTTGGTTTGTTTGCCATTTGAAATATCCTAATTCACGTATATCTGCACAATCAATGTTTCAACATCAGCGAAAAATTTATCTTCCTGTTCATTTTTCATTTTCCATCGCTTTTCTCTAAAATGTATCTCCAAACTTACCCGGCCTTCTCTCCCTCCTGAAACCACTGTGCTGGATTCTTCCCTGCTTATCTCTCTTTTCTTTTTCCCTTTCCTGCTGTCTTTCTGCTGCTTCCCTCATACATATTCAAATATAAAGAAAATTTTACACACCTTCTTTGCCTTTTCCAATTTAGTCCGGCTTACTTATCATATTCATCATCCATCAATCTATTATTTTTTAAAAATCCAAAAAAATTTATTTTTTTTTATTTTTTTTTGCTTGTTATATTTCTATACATCTTCTATTCAGTTTAATTTTTTCAGCTTTTGAAAAAAATTATTTCCTTAATTTTTAATCACTTTAACCCCTGTCCAATCAAAACCCTTTCAAACTACTCATTTTAAAAAAATTTAATCAATCAATTTATCTCCTTAATTCATTTATTTTGAACATGTATGTATTAGTCCGTATTATAAATTATCTCATCCCGTTGGAATTTTTCAATTTAACATTTTTCCCGATTTTTAACGATTTTTTAAACAATATTTCTTATTTTCCCTTATTTTTAGTATTTATTTTTCGATAATTTTGTTATAAAAATTATTTTTTATTTCGACATTTATTATTATTTATTGATATTTTTTTATCTTTTTTTTTTATCTCTTTTTTTTATTTTATTTAAATAAAATAAAAAAAAAAATTAACCAAATTAATTAATTTCATTTATTAACTTATTTTATTTTATTCATATAATTAGCTAATATTTATATTTATATTTATAATAAAAATCAAAACAATAATAATAATAATAATAATAATAATAATAATAATAATAATAATAATAATAATAATAATAATACAAACGCTTAAAAATGCTAGAAGACAGTTTCCTGGTACTAAAAGTTAATCATGCTCCCCCAGATTTATACAATAATAGAGCTTCAAAGATCCAAAAAGTTCTGCATTCCTCTATAAATTCAATTCCAAAACGTTCTTCGTCTGCTAATTTAAATTCAATCCCCAAATCAAATGGTACCGTTATAAATAATACAAATAACAATAATAACAATAATAATAATAATAATAATAATAATAATAATAATAATGACTCAGATTCTGATAAGAGTTTTTCCTCGGATGAACACTATGCCAATAATATATCAAATGATAATAATAATAATAATAATAGTAATAATAATAATAATAATAGTAATAATAATAATAATAATAATAATAATAATAATAATAATAATAATAATAATAATAATAATAATAATAATAATAATAATAATAATAACAATAATAACAATAATAACAATAACAAATCAAATGCTAGCTTGAAGAACAAAAATGAAAAACAAAACGAAAAATCAAACGAAAAATCAAACGAAATTATATATAACGCTCCGTTTTCTAAAGAAGACAGTGAAAGAGCTAGAAACCACCTTAAAACTGAGGGCTCAATGTCCTTTTTAGATCAATATTTACCCAGTCGTGCTTCTGGTGACGATATTGTCAAAATAATCATGTTATTAGGATTTTATCCCTCTGATATTAAAGATTATAACAATGAACAACATATTTTACACTTAATCAAATGTTTGCAAAAAGCCATGAATAAGGTGTTAACATCAAGAAATCGCTTGAATAATTTTAGTACAATTGATAACTTTGTCACAAAATTATTAAATGCTAAAAAAGTCCTAGTATTAACAGGAGCAGGAATTTCCACATCATTAGGTATTCCTGATTTTAGATCTTCAAAGGGTTTTTATTCGAGATTAACTAATTTAGGGCTAAGTGATCCCCAAGAAGTATTTGATTTAAATACTTTTCATTTGGACCCAACTATTTTCTACTCGATCGCTGATATGATTTTACCACCAAACAACATTTTCACTCCACTACATGCTTTCATCAAGATATTACAAGATAAGGGGAAATTATTAAGAAACTATACACAAAATATCGATAATTTAGAGAGCATCGTCGGAATAAATCCAGATAAACTAATCCAATGCCATGGATCATTTGCGACTGCGACATGCCAAACATGTGGCTATCAAGTAAAGGGTTCTTTGATATTTGATGACATCAGAAAGAAAAATTTAGCTATTTGTGTTAGATGCGAAAAAAAGAGAAATGAGCTATTAGACAACGCAAGATCAATGAAACCGTCTTTTGGGGTTATGAAACCCGACATAACGTTTTTCGGCGAAGCCTTACCAGAAAGATTCCATGATTATTTGAAAAAGGATATTAAAGATTGTGATTTGTTAATCTGCATTGGAACATCGTTAAAAGTTGCACCAGTCTCTGAGATTGTTAACAAGATTCCTGAGGATGTTCCTCAAATTTTGATCAATAGAGATGAAGTGAAACATTGCCAATTCGATATCAATTTATTAGGGTATTGCGATCAAATTATCTGCTACATTTGCGATAAATTAGGATGGAAGATACCCCATGAGAAGTACAATTCGATATTGAATAGTGGATTGGAGGTTGTAACACTTAATAGCGAGACTGGCACCTACGAGATTACAGACGAGAACCAAAGACGCGAGAGAGCATTGAAGGAAGAGGAAAACGACGATGAGGACGACGAAGACGAAGACGACGACGACAGAGAGAATGACTCTGACAGTGACTAGCACATAGACAGTAGCTTAGTACAGCGATAGAATATAGAAACAGCATTCAATCGATAGTTTTAAGAGAACAAGCAGCAAAATCAGCAGAACGACCGGCCGGTGGCGGCAACCGCGGCCGGGCAACAAAAAGTTCCAGAAGGTCCCCGCGGCGTACGTTTTCATTTCGTTTTTATCTGCTCTGAGGATGGTGGCGAATTGTTCTTCAAAACTTAATCAGCGTCTCCAGTTGCTTATAAGTAGTTCTTTCTAAGTTATCTGGAATTTTTTTTGCTTCAATTTCTTTGTTCTACAAATCTATTTCTTTTGCTTCAGAGTTCTTCAATCTCTGTTCACTCTCACTGCCCGTATTCTCAGTTTTTTTAAAAGATGGCCAAAAAGGAGCATGAGGAAAAAAAACCTCTTCTTGATGGTTCTGGTGCTCAACCAGCAAACTCGAAGGAAGAATTCACAGCTACTGCTATCCTCAGACGAAAGAAGAAACCTAATGCTTTAATCGTTGACGACGCTCTCAGTGATGACAACTCCACTATTTCAATGAACGAAAATACCATGGAAACTTTAGAATTATTCAAAGGTGACACCATACTTGTTAAAGGCAAGAAAAGAAAAGATACTGTCTTAATTGTCTTAGCCGACAACGACGTTGAGGATGGAACCTGTAGAGTGAATCGTGTCGTTAGAAATAACTTGAGAATTCGTCTTGGAGATATCGTAACTGTCTTTGCTTGCCCTGACGTTGAATATTCTACTAAAATCTCGGTCTTGCCAATTGCTGATACTGTTGAAGGCTTAACTGGTTCATTATTCGAAACCTTCTTAAAACCTTACTTTGTGGAAGCATACAGACCTGTCAGACTAAATGATCATTTCATTGTTAGAGCTGCAATGAGACAAGTCGAATTCAAAATTGTCGCTATTGAGCCAAATGAATACGGTATTGTGTCCCAAGACACTATTATCCACTGTGAAGGCGAGCCAATCAATAGAGAAGATGAAGAAAATAACTTGAATGAAGTTGGTTATGATGATATTGGTGGCTGTAGAAAACAAATGGCCCAAATTAGAGAATTGGTTGAATTGCCTTTACGTCATCCTCAATTATTTCAAGCCATTGGTATAAAGCCTCCAAGAGGCGTCTTAATGTATGGTCCTCCAGGTACTGGTAAAACTCTTATGGCAAGAGCTGTTGCCAATGAAACCGGCGCTTTTTTCTTTTTAATCAATGGTCCTGAAATCATGTCCAAAATGGCCGGTGAATCCGAATCTAACTTAAGAAAGGCCTTTGAAGAAGCTGAAAAAAATGCTCCTGCAATTATATTTATTGATGAAATCGATTCAATTGCACCAAAGAGAGACAAGACTAATGGTGAAGTTGAAAGAAGAGTTGTCTCTCAATTATTAACTCTTATGGATGGTATGAAAGCAAGATCGAATGTCGTTGTTATTGCTGCAACAAATAGACCAAATGCTATCGATCCTGCTTTAAGAAGATTTGGTAGATTTGATCGTGAAGTTGATATCGGTATTCCCGACGCCACTGGTCGTCTTGAAGTCTTGAAAATTCATACCAAAAACATGAAATTAGCTGATGATGTTGATTTAGAAATCATTGCTTCTGAAACCCATGGTTTTGTTGGTGCAGATATCGCCTCATTATGTTCTGAAGCTGCTATGCAACAAATCCGTGAAAAAATGGATCTTATTGATTTAGATGAAGACACTATTGATGCTGAAGTTTTAGATTCTCTTGGTGTCACAATGGAAAACTTTAGATTCGCTTTAGGCAAATCTAATCCAAGTGCTCTCAGAGAAACTGTTGTTGAAAGTACTAACGTCAAATGGGAAGACATCGGTGGTTTGGATAAGATTAAAGATGAATTAAAAGAAACCGTCGAATATCCTGTCTTACATCCAGATCAATACACAAAGTTCGGTTTATCTCCAACAAAGGGTGTTTTATTCTATGGTCCACCAGGTACTGGTAAAACCTTATTGGCTAAAGCTGTTGCCACTGAAGTTTCTGCAAACTTCATCTCAGTTAAAGGTCCAGAATTATTGTCCATGTGGTTTGGTCAATCCGAATCCAATATTAGAGATATCTTCGATAAAGCTCGTGCTGCTGCTCCAACTGTTGTTTTTTTAGATGAATTGGATTCAATTGCTAAAGCTCGTGGTGGATCTGTAAGTGATGCGGGTGGTGCTTCTGATAGAGTCGTCAACCAATTGTTAACTGAAATGGATGGTATGAATGCTAAAAAAAATGTTTTTGTTATTGGTGCTACTAACAGACCTGATCAAATCGATCCAGCTTTATTAAGACCTGGTCGTTTAGATCAATTAATTTACGTTCCATTACCTGATGAACCTGCTCGTTTATCTATTTTGAATGCTCAATTGAGAAACACACCATTAGAACCAGGCTTAGATTTAGCTAAAGTTGCTAAAGCTACTCACGGTTTCTCAGGTGCTGATTTATCATACATTGTTCAGAGAGCTGCTAAATTTGCTATTAAAGAAAGTATTGAAGAAAATATAAGAAAGGAAAAAGCTAAAGAAGAAATAGCTAAAATAAAGGCTGAATATGAAAAAGAAAACAAAATAAAAACCGAGTTTGAAGATGACGTTAAAATGAATGAAGAAGAGGAAGAAGAGGAAGAAGAAGATCCAGTGCCATATATCACTCATTCTCATTTCGAAGAAGCAATGAAGACTGCTAAACGTTCCGTTTCAGATGCCGAATTACGTCGTTATGAGGCTTACGCCCAACAAATGTCTGCTTCAAGAGGCACATTTTCCAACTTCAAATTTGGTGATGAACCTGCTGGCTTCAGTTCATCGGGAAATGGTAATGCTGGAAATGATGAGGCTGATGATGATGATGATCTCTACAGTTAGGCTTGTTGATATGGAATTGTTTTAGATATTCAAAACTCATTTATTTTTTTTCATTTCCTTTTATTTTTATAGTAGATTTAATAGTATTACTGTGTCTTATATTTTTCACGTATCAAAAAAATAAAATAAAATAAAATAAAATAAAATTAAATAATAATAAAGAAAAATCTTTTAAATGAAAATCGATGTTATATTAGATAAATCAGAGAAAACCGAAAAACCGCAAACTATAGAATTCCATTAAATGCAATTCTTTCAAACTCTCTTACACCATCTAAAAAGCCATCCTCCCATTCCCAAAGAAACTTGTTTTCACCTTTAAGGATAATGTGTTCATTCAATCTAGCTGCTTTCCAGGCATTGATTCTTCCAATTCTTGAGCCATAAAACTCTGAAAAAGAATAGGCATCTCCCCATCCAGCTAGAAAACCATCACTATATCGATCTGTTTCCCATTCCTCTGAAGGGTCTAGTTTTTGACATTTTTCATTATGCTCTTCGGATTTACGCATCAAGATATAATTAAGATCATCCTCAGTAGCTTCTTTGATTATTGACATGGGTCGATGAGGAATAGCACCTCTGTTGACCATTGATCTAAAACTCCATTCACTATATTCAGAATTTGGAAGTTTATAGGTCCAAAAATAACAACCAGATCTAGCCCTCATATTATAAATGTAAACCTGCTTTCTTCCAAAATCACAAGTCTTCGAATCACGATCATTGAAAAAGTACTGTTTCCAAGAATTTTCATGAATGTAACAAGAATATTCGCCAATTATAAAATCAAAATCAGCTGTGTCAACACCATTAAGTACAAAATTATCCATTTCTTGAATGATTTTATCGGGTCTTTTTTCTTTATCTTCTCTTGAATTGCAAAAGTATTGGTGATGATCAATATCAACTGATAGCCAACCATTTGCAATTGCAGTATGATTTCTTAACCAATTAATCCATTGAATAGGATTCCAACTATCTGAAATTATAATTGGAACAAATTCGTTTTTTTTACGAATAACAGTTATACTTCTTTCGTAAAACTTTCTCAAATCATCAAATTTGACGTCTTTTTCAATTTCACTTAAGACTTCAAGTCCAGCTATGTTTTGATAATTGTATATATCGTTTGCAATAAATTTTAATAAACTAAGAGTGGTTATTTGATATGTAGTGTTCTTCCAAAAGGGTGATTTTGAGGAGATGATTCCAAGGTTGTTATCAGTATCACCTGCACCTGGAACAGAAGAAATAGTGATCAAGATGCTGATATTATAATCAGAGGCCTTTTTGATATAATTTTCTTTTAGGATCTTCCAGGCATTTTCATAAACGCCAGCAATAGATTGCATTGGTGTAGAATGACAAAATTTGCCTCCATTAACATGCCAGTAACCAATTGGGATTCTTATCGAAGTTACACCCACTTCCATTAACCATTTCCATTCTTGATCATCAAGATAATTTTTCCAGTGATTTTCTAATAGCTCTCTAGTTTTTGAGACACCATTTTTTTGGATGTGTTTTTGTATAGCATCAAATTCATTATCGGTGCCCTCTATAAAAAATTCATCAAATATTAGTTTTTGAAGATAAAAAAGACTACCAAAATTAACACCCAAGTTTCTTCTTGACAGGAAAATATTTCTTAAGTTTGGTTCAGCACCTGCGTGGACTGCTGGAGCTGCTGGTAAGAGGGTGTTGTTAAGTAGTGCTAATTTTATTTTTTTCAACATTTTTCTGCAATTGATTTAAGGATTTATCTGATTGAAATATACTGGAAAACAATACTTCCTTGAAAGTGCTTTGTTGCAGATGCACTCAATGTTCAACAAGAAAACAGACCAAATATATCAACTGATCAAGAAACAATGCAAGAGAGCTGATTGTCTCTTGCAAAATAAGACTGGAAATCTTTAATCAAAGCTTAGTTTGATAGAGCTCGATTGGGCTTGAAACATTGTGGATTGGATAACCTCCTTAGCACAGGCTTCCCAGTGGTTCTCTGTTCAGCAGAATTCTTCCCAACAGCTGTTACAGTGTTTCACACAATGATCTACAATAACCAACACGTCCAATGAAAGTGGTACATTCCATGTGATTTCTGTCTCACCAAAACCCCAAAGATTGCAGCAATAGCTACATTTTATTGGAAAGTTTGATGCTATGGAAACTACAGAGATAGTAGAGATGGAAAAGATGAAAAAATGCTCTTGGTTATTGGTTCATTTATCCAAGCTGTCATACAATCTTTGAAGGTCGTAGCTTTCCCTCCAATAGGCTCCTCTTTTTTTTAGCAAGAGAATGGATAGACTTGACACCACCACCAAGCCAGCTACAGCAGAATATAGTGCACCAGCACCCATTACTCTTATCAATGGCTCTGTAAAGAAGGACCCTGCTGTTGCTAGTATTTGTCTCATGAAATTGTTTAATGCGACTCCTGTGGCTCCTCTTCCTGGCAATGAATCGACAACATAGGTTACAACACAACCTATTGTCAACATCGAAGCAATTCCAAAAATAAAGGTTCCAAGCAAAGGAAAAACCAGTGGGTTTCTTTTTGAAAACACCAACCGGTTATCAATAAGGAAATTGGAAAGAAGATAATGGCCATGAGCATATTGTATGATATTCTTGCTTCTGGGGCTAAAAACCCATATTTTTTCTCGTATTTTTTTAATAAACTATCCACATATTTTCCACCTAGAACTGATGCAACAATATAACCAGCAGAGTTCGGAAGATAAACTAAACCAATGAGCATTGGACCAAAATTATAAGGTTCTTGAGAGTATAAGTTAGAAAGAGCAATATTGTTAATATAAACTGGTAAGAACGTTATTGAAGAAAAAAATACAGCTAAAAACACTGGAGGGTATCTAAAGAAAATTAATGATCGCACAGGTTGAAAGACATAAATGTAAATTGTATTTTTAATATCATAATCTTCTTCATGATTATTTTCGAGCTCTTTTTCAACTTCCTTAGTAATTCCTTTGATGTCTTGGTTATGAATTCTTGCAACTAGATTTGGGTCACTTGAGTCAATTTTTGATACATTTATTGGGCCAATTGTGTCCACTATTGGTCCTTTTTCAAGATTTTGGGTTACTAATGATCTGCTTTCAATTTTCTTTAGTAATCTGTTGATGTTTTCCCCGTTATTATTATGATTGACATCATTATTGTGTTCTTTGTCATAGTTTTTCTCAAGATCACTATTACTGGAATCTGCTTCATGGTTTTCTCTTCTGCTTGCTAATACACGAGCAATTGCATCTTTGCTACTTTGCTTTCTTAATGTCTCTGGTAAACCAAATAAAATTACAAAGTCCAAGAATCCTGAAAATATCACAAGAAACCATTGTGTTCCTCTAAATCCAAATCTTGTGGCAATAGCACCACCAATCAATGGGGCAAGGAATGGTCCCATCAACGGTCCTAGATAAAATAGCCCCATTGCAGTACCTCTTTCTTTTGGGGCATATAAGTCAGAAATAGAACCTGCGCCAACTGATTGGACAGATGCTGAAGCTGCTCCAGATAAGACTCTAAAAGCTATTAACATTCCGATGCTTGTAGATAAAGCACATCCAATCGAAAAGCAAAACATTAAAAAAAAGGATATTAGATATACATTTCTTCTTCCTTTTCTTTCACTTATTGCAGACCACCACAAGGGAAAAATACCTAAAGTTAAAAGATAAATACCCACCGATATATTAACTAAATATGTCTGCGTGTTTAACATCTCAATTACATCCTCCATAGCAGGAAGAAGAATGGACGTACCCATGGGGCCAATTATTGAAGCACAAGCAACCACAATTAATAAAAAATTTTTGTATTTATTTGGGAAATCTCTTGGATCATTATACTCTGGTATTAGACAAAAGTGCGACAACAACCCTCTTCTCTGGTTTTTTGGGACAATACTTTTTGTTCTCGATAAGGTATTCGGATTACTCTTCGCATTGAGTTTTTCAAGGTCTGGATGACCATGTATTGTCTGAACATTAAAATCATTATCACTGTCTGATTCCGTATGCTGTCTTTCATGAAAGCTTTGGTTATCGTATTTCTTTGATTTCTGAGAGTTGCTTTGATTATAATCCATGTGGCCAAGTTTGCAATATTATTTTATATTATTCGGGGTTATTCTAAAAAAGCTTATTTTCTGTTTTGTTATTCTTGATGACAAATAGATTATACTAACCCGAAAACTAGAAAACTAGACATTTGGCGTTGGATTATAACCTCCAAATTACAAAATTTCAGTGATTTCAATCAGAAATATACCCCAGAGCATTAATGACATTAAATCGTTGAATCATCTTAATAATTTGTTCTCATGATCAACAACAAATATCTATTTGACTCATCAGCATACACTGAACAAAATAATGCGTCAAACCTTAATCTCACAGCAAAATCGCTATCAACTCTTTTGTCTAGCCTTTTTGGGCCACGGCGGATGATTGGCCCTTTTCTTCACCAAAGCAGTTTTCTCTCTAGGTCGATAAATTTCTCGGAAGCAGGTTTCACTGCCAATTCACGTGAGTTTTCCCATACAAAAGTCGGAATATCGCGATCAGGTCTTGCAAAAAACCAGCTGGATCGAATTTGAACTTTCTTCCAATTTCGAGAAACGGCTTTCTCTTTTGAGTCCAGCCCTATCCGACCGGCATTTAAAGAAACACCGAAAAGTAACCAATTATAAAAGAATATTGATGAATAACTTATATGCTGCTATCTATGTTGTTTCGCTTTATTTCAACTTATCGTAAAGTTGCTCAAGATCATACGTCTCTCTCCAATGTCTCCCCCTTTTTTTGAGAACTATCACACAAACACTAGAAAGAACTATCAACCCAGATAAAAGAGTGTATAATGGACCAACACCCATTTTTCTGATTAGCGGCTCAGTGAAAAACGTTCCTGCAGTTGCAAGAATCATTCTTAAAGAGTTGTTCAACGCAATTCCTGTAGCACCTTTTCCTGGCAATGAATCAACAATATATGTTAAAATGCATCCAATTGTTAGCATACAAGCAAAACCAAATATAAACGTTCCAATTAATGGAAAAATCCAGTTTGTCTTTTGATCAAAACACCACCCCATAATTAGTAAAGACACTGGATATAGTACAATTGATATGAGTATGTTATATGAAATTCTTGCTTCTGGAGCCAAGCAGCCATGTTTTCTTTCATACTTGTTCAAAAGAAAATCAACATATTTGCCACCAAAAACAGATGCTATTATATACCCAATCGAATTGGGAAGATAAACTAAACCAACAATCATTGGACTAAAATTATATGGCTCTTCTGAATAAATATTACTTAATGCGACATTATTAATATGAACAGGCAAAAATGTGATGCCCGAAAATATTATTGAAAAAAGAACAGGTGGATATTTCATTAATGTGACAGATTTTGTTGGTTGAATAATATAAAAATAAATTGTATTTCTTACTTTTTGCACTTTTGAATTATTGAGTGAATTTGAATCACTATTTTCATGTTCATTTGACGCAACCTCAATATCTTTTTGGCCTTTATTAATAAATTCCAAACCTTCTTTTTCAATTTTTTTGGGGGAATTTGTAGATGATTCTGAATTAGACGTATCTTTGCTTTTATTCTCTATAACTGCAGTTTTTTCAATATTTTGGTTTAAATTATTTTCACTAATCATTTTTAAATCCACTTTTCGTAAAGTTTCAGGCAAGCCAAATAAGATTAAAACAACTAATATAGCAGCAAATATCACAATAAACCATTGAGTTCCTCTAAATCCAAATTCTGTAGCTATAGCACCTCCTATCAACGGAGCCAAAAATGGTCCCATTAGTGGACCCAAATAAAAAAATCCCATGGCAGTACCTCTTTCTTTTGGTGGGTATAAATCTGCAATTGAACCAGCAGCAACAGATTGCACGGAACCAGAAACGGCACCCGATAATGCTCTAAATGCTAATAACATTCCAATATTAGTAGATAAAGCACATCCAACCGAGAACCCAACTAAGAGAAAGAAAGAAATCAAATAAACATTTCTTCTTCCCTTTATTTCACTAATGGCAGACCACCAAATAGGAAAAACACCCAAGGTGAGCAAATAAACACCAACCGACATGTTTACTAGATAAGTTTTGGTGTCAAGTTGATCAATCACATCTTGAATAGCAGGCAATATTATCGAAGAGCCCAAGGGACCAATTGTTGATGCTAAAGCAACCAAAAAAACAATAAAGTTTTTGCAAGTATTTGGAAAGTCTCGTGGTTCTTCATACTCCGGTAGAATACAGAGGCTAGAAAACAACCCTCTTCGATCAGATTTTGCAACAATTATTGGCACTTTCTTCTCTTGAATTTGAGAGTTTGTGCAATGATTTGCTTGAATTTCAGAATCGTTATCGAAAATTTTATCTTTTTCAAGAGAAGCAACGGGAATAGCTGGAACCATCGTAATCAGAGAAACAGAAGCAGTTGAATTAGCAAATTATTCACAGATTTTCAACAAGTATCTTTCATTTCATGATTTTGAGCAAATAGAAAGAATCCAAGATTATTTATATTATTGCAACTCATAATGAAATTTCAAAGGTTTTAATTCAGCTCGGTTTCTGATCAAACTTACATAATTATTTAACCAAAGCTAAAACATTTGAAAAAAATATTGACAGGTCGGTAAGTTGTTTGGAAGCAGTTTTCAGTCGTAAAGCACGTGCTTTTGGCAGCTCAAAACCCAAGCATTGAAATTTCCGGTATACTTCCGACCTATGGTTTCTCGAAACTGTTTTTTCTTTTGCGGAAAAACAAAGCTGTGATTCCATTAAGAAGTTTGTTGCAGTCTGTCACGTGCCGGGACTCAATAGCCCTACTTTTTTTTGGTGGAGAAAGTCAAAATATATTTCGTGAAAAATTTTATTATCCTTCCAGCATTTGGACCATTAAATATTCAAGATATGAATTCATAGCAATACCAAGCAGAGTTTCTAATTGTAAGTTTTTTTCGATTTTGTTTTGCTTTCAATATTTGATAAGAATGAAAATAAAATGATGATTTAATAATGCATAGTTCAACTGATTATACTAGAAATTGAAGATAAAAAACATCATTGAAATTAGTCTTTCACCCCTATCTGATTTTTTTTCGTTTCTTACTAAATATTGTATTGCAAAATATATTTCTTTAAACAAGGAAAATCGAATTTTTTACTAATTTATAACCAAGAAATGTGGAACGTTTAAACTACTGGTATACTAGTAATATATATATATATATATATATATATCATTAATAAATAAGTTTGATTGAATTAAAAAGAATTCTTTTATTAAAATAAACCTATAAATAAGAGTTGAGAGCTTTAAAATGTTTTATAAAAAAATGGGAGCAATAAAATAAAAATACAAGGCTAAAAATGAGTAATTGGAGAATTAAAAATTAAATTTTAACAAAAAAAAACAAAAAAACAAAAATAAAATAAAATAGAATAAAATAAAATAATAAAACAAAAGTATAATATGATATGATATAATAAAAAAAAATATAGTTAAAGAAATTTGAATATTATGTTAAACAAAAAATTTAAACTTTGGGTTCAATTATCTCCAATTCGACTTTTATATCATCAATATGTAATATAATCAAAAATATTGATACAATGCAGTAAAATGTAAAACTAGTCCAAGTTAAGGCTTCTGATTTTGATCCAATATTACCTTCAATTATATACATGCTTGAAGGCTCAACCAATTGAACTCCTGATTTGATAGCAATGTGAGCCCACATTGCTCCAACTGCCCATATTAATGTTAGAACAAGAGATAAAATCACTGAAAAATTTTTGACAGCTTCTCTGTAAGGCACAAACGGAAAAGAGCAATAAAATAGAAAAACAAATAATATGATATTCAAAATTATGGAAGTCCATAACAAGTATGGTTTAATGACATGTTCTTGAATTGACGTTGCAATTCCAACAATATCTAAAGATCCAGTTGCATCCGAATCTGATGTACCATATAAAGAAATTGCTTGATATTTATTGTATAAATCCAAGTTTGGCGTATAATCACAAGTCAAACTTTCGTCATCATTATCAGCATCGTTTTGTTGAATACAGGTTCCATAATATCCAATTCTAATGGACATATAAGCAGCATTTGTTGAATTTTTGACTTCATATGCCTCTTCGATTAATCCATACATTGGTGAGGTTTCGTTGTATCTGTACTCAAGTAAATATATTGACGAAAATGAAGACGTTGTTTTTGTGCTACCCAACAAAAGAAATGACATTAAAAAGGCTGTTATAAATAAAAATATCATTAAAAAGAGTCGGGGCATTCTTCTGATAGTGAAGAGAGCAATTGAGAATATCATTTTTTAAATGATTGGATAATAGTTTATTTGTATATTGTTTGTTTATATATTGTTTGTTTGTTTGTTTTCTTGGTTTTGATTTTTATTCGAGTAGTATGTAAGAAGTTTAATGATTTGACTAAAAAATAGCTTGAAATCCATATTATTTGAAGAATATATTACCTTTTATAATAAATTGCAATCTCATCTTATCATTATTCAATTTGTCAGATTTCTTATATTAAAAGATAGAGCATGTTTCAATTTTTTTGAATTACTTATATTTCACTCATTTAACATAACAATGAATCAAAAACAAAATTGTTTCCGATGTTTTCTGCTGGTTTTCGATATTTAAAACCAGATCTATTACAGGTTATCCTATTTATCATATTTTTTGCTGGTGGAGTTGAAGAAATCAAAGCGATATAGTAAGATATTCGATCCATAAAGGTGGGAACTAAAGTAAAACAGAACCAGCGTCCAGGGGCAGATAAAAAGAAAAAGAAAAAGATGGACTTTAACTGAAAACAGAACCCATCGAAAAACCAAAAGCAGACCATTAACTTTTGTTTTTAAAATAGAAATGTATTTTAGTTTTCAGCACAATCATCATCATCACCAATATTCTCTGAGAGCATCTTGCTATTATAACAAATAGCCATTGCTTTTAAATATTATTTTGCAATCTCTAATATATTCAGTTGTGAGCTGATTGAGCCATTTTCCAATTGAATTTGACCATCGCGAATTGAACACTTTTTAGCAGAAAACAGAACTTCAGAGCGCCGGAGCCGGGACATACACCCAACTCTGAATTAGGGTTCAGAAAATCCAGATTAAATTTTGCTCGTATGCTTATTACAGCCTTTCTCAGCAGATAACCGTGATATTATGCAGCAGCTACTAAGCGACCATCATCATGGTACTATAGGTATGTGTGCAGATAAGACGCCACCATGCATGTACTGGACAGCTCTGCCATACCAGTCAAGTAGTTCAAAGCTAGATTAGCTACATAAGTGATATATAGCAACAACAATGCTTAAGGTTTGCAACGGTCAACATTTTTACTGAAATCGAGCGGTTGTGTGTAGCCTGCATCTAGGTTACGCAGTCCGCCTAGAACAGGTGTTATCTCATGACCATTCCATTCACGCAGTGCACGCTTGGACCTTTTTCTTGAAAGCAGATAGAAAAGATAACTGGAAAAACATTGGGGAAAATATTTGGAAAACCTGATATGGAGCTGCCAGACTAGCAGATAAGAAATCAATGAATCTCTTTGCTATTCAGTTAATCTTTCAGCACCTTGATATAAACCGGTAGTAATGATAAGTCACTGAATGTCTCTCGATTTCTATTTCGTTTCCCAAACAATTCGGAAACAAAAACTACATGTTGTTTGCCCCAGATTCCTTCACTTCCTTCCCACTTATTTTGTTTTTAGACCTTTTCATTGAATTTTTGAATAAATTTTTTGGTTGTTAAAAATTTGAATGCACAAGAACCAAATTCACTAACTTTAATATTTATTGCCTTAGATTGCCTTTCTTAATTATATCTGAAGAATTTTGAAGAATTTAGATGGTGTTAGAAAAAAAATTCAGCGGTTCCTTTTATCTATTCACTTTTTCTTCTTTTTTTTTTCTGTTCTTACGATTGGTCGTCTACAAATAAAGTATTACTTTAAATTACAGTAATCATTCAGGATTTGTTGAGAGATATAACCTTTAATGTAGCAGTTATTTATAAGTAAAAGTGATAACTCTTAATCCAGGTAAACGAGATCAAGAATATTTTGCTTTCTTGAAAAAGAAAGTTGAAAAGGCAACAATCAAAACACATGAATTTTTCAAAAAAGTTGCAAAAGATTTTAAACAAATATATCAAATATATACATTTAATGAATTAGTGAGTTGATAACCTGATAATAATAAAACCTTGAGGTTTTCATTAGTTTTTTTGTTTTTTTGTTGTTGTTGTTTTGCTTTGCTTTGTTTCATTTTGTTTTGGTTTCTTTGGTTAATTCTATTTTAATATGAACTTTTGGTTCTGTTAGGATTTTTGCAACTTTCCCATTAGTAATGGTTTCAGATTTAAAATTTCAAGGAGAGAAATAAAAAGAATTTTAGATGGATCTTTTTTTTAAACCATTTACATAAAGGACTGTCATGAAAAAACGCAAACAGGGAGAAATAATCAGATGAGTATTTTGGTTTATATCTTTTGATCAATGGGTTAAAGATTAAAGTATCTTGAAGAATTTTAAATTGAAAAATTAATCTTTATAATTTTAAATTAGGTGGGATAAAAACACCACAATAATTGAAAATTTGGGCTGTTAAATGAACCAAGACTATACAAAGGTGATAATAACAAAAAAAACAAAAAATCTGACCAACAGTGAAACCGAATAATCACCAAGGGTACAATTAAGTCGAATAAATTGACCATTGATAAAAAAATAATAGAATCAAGAAAATTTAGTATTGCGTTGATTATTTTTATTATTTATGTCCAAAAGAATGTATATTCAGAATACATAATTTCTTTTTAAACGTGTCTTTTCATACATACAGAAACTAGATCTGCTTTGATTTTTTTTTGTTTAAGCTTATTCCAACAGTTGATGTTTTTTATTTTGTCTTTATTGTTTATTGCTTAGCATAATACCCATAAGAAACAACAGATTGATAAAAAGTGGATACAGTTTTAAAATTCATTACATTATAAGCTTAAGTGATGTAATAACATTATAACAGTTGAATAGAAAAGTAAAGGAAAAAACAATCTGAATTTGATGATTATAAGATAATGAAATGATTTCTTTACATTAAATTTTAAAAAACATCTGAGTAAAGTGAAAAAAGCAGATGGTATTACCTGATTAATGAGACTGCGGTAAATTGTTAGAAAATAATCCTGTTATGTGAGGTTCAGGTTCACGTGAAAACAAAAACAGGTGAAAGTTTATCTTTGATTTCCGTTTAAGAGCAATTTTTGCTCTCAAAATGAAACGACAAATCCTAATAGAAGGAAGCGAGTAATTCTATTTATCCAAATGAATTATTGGATTCGATTGGGAGTAATTGTAAAGTATTTTTATTTTGGATGAAAAAAATAAACAAATAGAGAAGCTATGAAGAAAATTGAGAAGGATTTAAAGAGAATTTTAAAGAGTATTTGTTGTGTGGGAATGATCTAGCACAAATTAAGTTGAGTAAGAAAACCTTTAAAAGCTTGAGCAATGTATAAGGAGATAAATAAATAATAGTTAAGTAGCTAAATAGATTGGTATTCAAATAATCACTCCTTATATGGTGGCAATCAAACAGAATAAAAAATAAATTAAAATAAGATTCAAGATTCAAGACAATAACAAAAATAAATATTTTTTCTCAAAGTTAGTTTATTACTGTTAGTGGAAATTTTCATTTTCTTAAATTGACAATATGATGTGAAATTACAATTTCAAAGATATCAAGATAAGAATGAAAAGGTTTGAAAAAGTTTGAAAAAACACTGAAAAGAATTTCAACAAAGGCCAAAAAAAAAGTAGTATAATGAAAAAAAAAAAGTTTAAGATGGGTTTTATTATAATTTTATTATGATTTTATTTTAATTGCACAATGGTATGACAATTGATCTATAAATTCATATTGCAATTGATCTAAATTAATTTCTTTTATTTTAGATTTGATTGAAATAGAAGTGATAATTTGTATAGTTTTATTAAGTTTATAAATTTCATAAAATTTATAAAATTTTAGTGGAAAAAAAATGTTTTTTTTCTTTGTTAGTAAACTATTCAATAGAATCTTTTACTCGTTAGCTAAAATTTTGAGATAACTATAAGGATCGTGAGTTCATTCTCCTGTTTGCAGAGGGTTTTCATTGAATTACCATTTGTGGAGGATAGACACATGAGCTAAAAGAAAGAAAGAGAAAAAAAGAAAAAATCTTAATAAATATTATATAGTACTATATGAGCTTTTCAATAGAATAATTAATAAGATTTTAATATTATTAACATTTTAATAATTTTTATTAATAAATTGATAGTCAGAAAACACAGAATTTGATAAAAATTGGAAAGAAAAAGAATAAATCGATAAAAATTGAAATTTTTGAAACAAAGTTGGAAAAATTTTAATAAAAAGTATTAATAATGAATTAATTGGCTTAAGAATTAATAGAATATTTTGTTATTTGTCCTATTGGATCGTTAATGAGAAAGAAAAATAACATTAAGATGAATAGCAATTATTCATTTGAATTTGCAAATAGTAAATAGAAAATATTAAATTCAAAGTTTTTGGTTAGAAATTAAATTAACAGGAAAAAGAAAAAACTCAATTTCGATCAAAAAAAAAAACTTGCTGAAAACCTATTTAACAAAATTTAATTGATTTAAAGCATTTTAAGAGATTGTTGAGCCATTTTGGTATGAATAATAGGTACGTTATTTCAGAAGCAAGAATATTAAAACACCATCAACAGCAACAGTTGTGTAACGAAGCACAGCAGAACATAAATCACACTGAGAACAAATATTTCAATGGCCAATCGACTGCGGTGTTGGCGATTTGCACCAGGACCAGTTTATTCGCAACACCAAGAGTTCCAAGCCGTGCGCGTTTATGCTTTTCTAGCAACAAAAATAAACAATTAGACCAAAGACCTGTACAAATATGCAGCACAACCAGGCATATGCACACAGCATTGAATCAAATCATGCCGATCTCGCACCAGATCTATATATAGAGTTTGGTGTGTACATATGGAACATTTGCAATTTGCTAAACATTATAAATGGATCTGCAATCGTCTGAGAGCAGATTGTGTTTGAACGGGGCCACAGCAAGAAAAACAAAGGGACACACGAAGAGACGCACTAATAAAACCCCGTTTGCGCAGCACAGTCACTGGATGTGTTTTGCTGTAAAAAATTTTCGAACCAAGGCGGGCAGTAATCTCAAAGCTCAGCGAGTCCTGATAAGAGACCAGCGAGACTCAGCGAGACCCAGACAAATATGTGGAAGATGAAACACAGGACAGTGTGCAACTCTGGCAATGGCTTGATACAGGTTTGTGACCAGAAGAACAGAAAAGACACAACAGTCGCAGAACAGCGCAAAAGCAAGAGCAAAGGCCAACGATGGCAGGCGTGGGCCACGCACAACGGCCTGCAGACACGCATACCACCAACATCGGCGCGCCAACCTAATGCAGTAGCAAGAAATCCAGACGCTTGACCAGCTGGAAGTGCGCACATGTCGGCAGCACAGCGTACACCCATGTACAGCTCAATCAAAAGGCGGGACTGTGTTCGATACAGACGCCGCGGCCAGCATGGAACTGCGCATTAGTACCGGCAGACAATACGCGCGCACGTGTCACGACGGCCGATTAGGGTTTATTTGTGGGTTCCTGTGCATGACACGATGACGATAAATAATAACTGTAACTGCTCTTAACAGGATCATATGTCTACGCTTCAATCACACACTTACCGAAGATATTGAGTTGTGCTGTGTTTCACCCAAACAAAATTTCTTTTTTGGTTTCTCTGCTTTTTCTTTCTTTTTCACTTCCCTCCTTTATTCTTCCTCTTTTAATTGCAAAGGTTTTCCTTTTTTATTTAAGATATTACTTTTCCTCATCTCTTTTATTTTTCATCTCCCTTCTCGCTTTCATTTATTGCTTTGGCTTCCTGCTCTTCCTGACTTTGCACCATCTTTTTTTCTCCCACCCTTTTCTTTCTCCTTTTGAAACAATGCCTTCGTTGCCCTCTAATGAAAGATACTTTTCCAACACCTCTTCCTCAAAGCAAAAACCCTTCCAGCTTCCTTCTTTAGCAAACTTGGGCCACATCTCTAACGAGGATCGTTTACCACGCATTCAGGAGCTCTCCATGACTGACAGTTCCAAATCCCAGGCTCCTCAGCTCCAGTCACATCCTCTGGCCTATCCTCAGCTATATCCCCAGCAGCAACTACCTCAACCCCAGAACCAACAACAATTTTCACAATCTTTCCAGTCGCAATCTTTTCAGTCACAATCTTCCCAGCCCCCTTTACAATACCAGTTCAACTATAACAATAATCTTTCCCAACCCCAAATGCTTCCTACAAATAATATACCTCTTTCAAATTACGCTCCAATTACCCCAATTGCTCCCTCTTCCCCTTCTGTCTCCAAAAGTGCTTCTTCCAGCTCAATATCAAAAAACCCCAATGACAAAATTCCTTCAAAGAAACATCTACATATAAGATCCGAACAACGAAGAAGGGAGAAGATTTCTGATGGGTTTGCTCAATTAAAATTAACTGTTCCAACTGTACGACCTGGCTACGATTCAAAAGCTGCTGTTTTAAAGAAAACCGCTGAATATATTGAAGTTTTGGAATACGAAAATAAAGTCCTTAAACACGAATTAGCTCTTGTGTCTTCCTATCCTGCTCCCCATCCTTCTCATACAATGCCTTATTCCTCAGCGCCCTCCCAAAATCCTTTTCCTCCACAGAATGTTCAGTTGCCTCCTGGTGCTCCTCAGCTTTTGCAGCCTCAACACACATCTACCCAATCTCAGTCCCACTCTTCAAATTTTTCTCATCAAAATAGCATTTCATCTTCCTCTGCTACATCGCCTTCTGCGTCTGCTCCTCCTGCCTCCTTAACCTCAATGTTAAACAGCAATCACAGTTCTATCAACATTGATCGTAGCTCCCAATCCTCAGCTCAATCACATTCTCAAAATGGCTTTCAGCGTCTATCTTCTTCTACTCAAAACACAGGAACAAAAAAATTGCCTCCTTTAGCTCCTGCTCAATTTGGCTTCTTGCCTGGAACTTCTCCAAACTCAAATCGCTTGCCTTCTCCAAGTTTTATGTTCAATCAATCAACTACTGGCAATGCCAACAGAATTCCAAATATCAACTCAAATCCAACCATCTCCAACTCATATTTTTCCACTTCTAGTTTACATCAATAAGCTGTTCCAAAATCATTTTAATTATATTCCAACTATTTCCAATCAACTTCCAACTAACTTCCAATTGGCTGGAAATTATAATGGTAATTCATTTCATTTTATGATTGTTTTTCGCCTGTATTTTACACTACTTCATTTCTTGATTTTTTCTATTTTCTATTTTTTTGGTTTTTTGGTGTGTGTTTTATCAAAATTTCTTTCTATCAATTTACTTTTTATTCTACTCCAATTTCTTTAACCGCTGCAATCACTAGTTGCTATTTTTATTTAACTTATTTTTTGATCTATTCAAATATTTGCCAGTTAACTATTTAACTACCCATCTTTTTCTTTTTTTTGGTGTTGTTGTAATATCATGATTTCCATTTTCATTTATACTTATATTTATATTTCTATACTATTTCTACTATTTCTTCAATTTTTCAATTTTTCAATTTTTCAATTTTTCAATTTTTCAATTTTTCAATTTTTCAATTGCTTTGATTAATCAGTATTTTTATTAAATCAAAATTTAATCATCATACATTCAAATTATACACAAGAAAAAAAACAAAATCATTCATTTTTATTTACTTTTCATATTCATCAAGTAGCAATCTTACACTTCCATCCATATCAGCTGCGATTAATTTCTCACAATTTTAATTTTTTTTAATTTTTTGTTATTTTGTGAATATTTCCAAAAAAAAAATAAAAAAAAAATTCTCTTAAAAACATGCTATTTTATAATATATACACATAAAATTTTTTTTTCTGTCTTAAAAAAACTCAACTCAAATAAACTTGCTTAATATTGATCTATTCAATATTCAATTAATCGTCTGCTTTCTTTGGTGTAGGATCACTTGTAAATTTCAATGAAACACTATTAACACAATGGCGCTCATCTGTTGGCGTATTGAATCCTTCACCTTTGAATATATGCCCAAGATGCCCACCACATTTCGAACATAACATCTCAATTCTTTCCATACCAAATGATATATCAGTCTTGGTGACTACTGCTCCTTCAATCGCTTCGTAAAACGCTGGCCATCCACAGTGAGCATTGAACTTGGTTGACGACTTGTACAATGCCTGGTTGCATCCTGCACAGTTATATACTCCCTTCTCACTGTGCTGATAATATTCCCCAGAGAATGCTCTCTCAGTTGCTTTATTTCTCAAAACCTCAAATTGCATGGGCGTTAAAGTACTGGACCATTCAAGCTCGCTCTTTTGAATGGGATACGCCTCAGGAATGTTTGTAGAATAACCTTTGCTCATTCCCATCAATTTTATTGTTTTGAATAGGTTTCTCGAGTTCTGGAAAAGAGAATGGTTGTTCATTGATAGTAGTCTATAGTAAAAAATACTGATAACTGCTCTCCACCAGATATCTACAGTGTTTCTCTTATAAGCGCACATTATTCGAATCTTGCCATCGAAGGCAAAACTGAGAGGGATGACATCCAACATCCGGAAGCAGATCAGATCCGAGAAAGGAAGATAAGAAAAGTAAAGAGATTGAATATGAACCGTAATAAAACATTTGTCTATAAAAATTTATTTAACTATTAATGACCAATTGCCCCTGAAACTCTATTGAATTGAAAAAAATTTACAGAAATAAAACGTATAATAAATGAAAGTGATCAAACTTTGGCCTGGAGAATAAAAAACAACCATTACACTGATAAAAATAAAGATAGTAAAAAAATAAAAGAAAATAAAAATAAAAAAAATGGTAATAATTTTTGACTGATAAAATTAATAAGGATGACTCACGTCCACGTAAATGCTTTTAGTAATAGGAACTGATCTAACACTGTTTGAAAATGGCAAATTATATTTAAACTTACCTCTTAAGATTAATGTAAAGGGATAATTTATAATCTTTTTCCAATGTTTCTGTCCAGGATCTAGCAGTGGCAATGTTTTATCAAGAAAATCCAATGAATTAGCTGTGTTAATTACCATTAAATTATTGTTGTTTATGTTAATTATTTCATCATCGCCCTCACCATCATCCACAGGAGGGGGCTGTTCGCTTCTGGTGGTATTTTTACCAGGCTGTTTGAGTTTTATTTCTCCAATTGCATGGGTAGTATCTTTGTTGAAAAAGCCACCTTCAAATGATAGTGGCACATCAAACTTGTTTACATTTCCCAATAACAAGGTTACAAAAGTATCATCAAGGTTTTCCATATCTTGAACAGTTTTTTCAAACTCAGAGTCCTCCACATTTTTCATCTCATCCATATTCATGTAGTCATCCAAGCTATAGTGATTTGACTTCACAAAAACATCCAAATCAATATCAGTGATTTCCACTGTTAAAAACCCCGGGTTAAATCCTTCTACTTCCAAGTCAAAAACCAATTCATCAAAGCTTACTAAGATGTTTGTAACTTTATCGATTTTAACATTTGTTAAATCCTTTGTAGAGGCCATTAAAAACCCAGAAATAAAACCTAGACCTAGAATTAAAAGCATTGAAGAAACTAGCCAAAATATTGATTTAATATGTTGGTATCGAGAGTCATTTTCTTCTTCCTCAATATCATATCCGTTCAAAAGTCCTTCATTTATCGCTTGATAATTGTTTTCTGAATTATAAAAATCATGAGGAGAATATATTTTTCCTTGTTGTTTATAGTTTTTTTTTCTTTTATGATTTGATTTTCTTTTGGTCTTAGAAGTTTTGGAATTTCTATTATTGTATCTTGATTCAGGTCTTAAAAAATTATTTTGATTATCATATTCTTCTTGTGTATTATAGTTTCCATTTAAAGGTGTGAACTCATCATATTGAGCAGATGGTAAGCCTACATCATAATTATAATAATTATTGTATTCTTCATCATCATCAAAATCATCAATGTCCAGATCATCTGGGATCCCAGAATATCTCCTTAGCTCATAATTTCTCAAGTCAAATAACTTTGATCTTTGAGATTTAAGATCCTTTATTGATTTTTGGCCCAACTTTTGCAGTTGATTATTATGAGAATTATCATTGAATAATTTATGATAATTAATCAAATGGTTTTGATTGCGAGGATTGTTATATCGATTGTAAGTTGAAACTGATAAATTTGAGACTGATTTATAACGATTTAAATTGGGATTATTATAATTCGTATTTTGATTATTGTTGGGATTGTGATGGTTATAGTAATTATTAGGATTAAGATAGGAAGGAGGGTCATGGTAGTTTGCATATATTTGGTTATTAAAAGTACTACCAATATTTTGAGGATTGTTTAGATACCTGTTCACTCTATTATAATTCAGTTTATTAATAAAATGGTTATTTAGATTATTTTGGTTACTATATTGATGACTTATACTAGCCAGATTATTGTTATTGTTATTATTGTTATGAGTATTATTGTGGTTATTATTATGATTATGATTACTGTGGTTATTATTAGTGCCAATATATTTTGTAAAAGTGTTGTAATCATAATCATCAGTTGAATAGTCATCATCTAAATCCGAATAAGATTTGTGAGCTGGAATAAGATTAGGATCATCGTTTTGCAGAGAAATCGAAGTTATCTCTGGAGAATTATTAATAGCTGAATCAAAGTCATTTGTAGTAACCGTATTTGTTACAACTGAATTAATGGTTGAAATGGGTTTTTTGAATTTATAGTCTTTTTTAACTTCCGAATCCCTTTTAGAGATTCTTGTAGTGTTAAAGCCATCACTGTTATTACAACTATCAGAGGTGTTATTATTTGTAAGATAATTATTAATGTTTGATGTATTTTTATTAATTGAGTTGTTATTGATTGAGTTATTAATTGTGTTATTTGAGGGTAAAATTGAAGATGTTTGATTAGCTTGAGGAGGAATTCTTGATTTTTTTATGGTGTTGTTGATGTTATTATTGTTATTATTGTTATTATTGTTATTATTGTTATTATTATTGTTTGTATTTATGCTTGTAGAATTATTAGATTGGTTAGTGTTATGAATGCTATGAATGCTATGAATGCTACGTGCACTGCTATTGTTGTTATTATTGATTGAGGTTGGATGCTGATCGAGATTCGCATTTGAATAGGAAGTTGAAATTTGATCATTTGGAGCAGCGCTTTCATAAACGAAAGTTTCATCGCTATCAGAGTTGGATGCTTCTCCTATGGCACTTTCTAATCTTGCGGCAAATACTTCAGTTCTTGAGGAATTTGTATTGTTTATATTTTTTTTGGATATTCTTTTTGATAGTTTTTTCTTTTTTGATTTATTCGATTCACTAACCGAGTTTTTTTTCTTTTTAATAGAGTCTTTATTGTTGTTGGCGGTAGTAATATTGGTATTATTATTATTGTTATCATTATTATTATTATTATTATTATTGTTATCATTATTATTATTATTATTATTATTATTATTATTATTATTATTATTATTATTGTTATTATTATTATTATTATTATTATTATTGTTATTATTACTGTTGTTGGCATTTTTATTATTGTTATTATTGTTATTATTGTTATTATTATTATTGTTATTATTGTTGTTTATTGTATTGTTAATGAGGTTATTGGAGTTATTGGAATTGATGTTAGAGATGTCTATGTTATTAAGGTTGTTGGAAAGAATAATTTTTGAATTTTCATTATCTTTATTTGATTTAATATTGTCGTTATTGATGCTATTTGATGTGTTGTCGGGGGATTCTTCTTGAATGACATAATTTTGATTTAGTTTTGACTTTGAATTTGAAGGGGGTTTGTCCATTAGGAAGCTTCTTTTTGATCTTAGGGAAATGTGAGAAGAAGGGGGAGCAGGATGGTTGGAAAGATTAATGGAGATTGAAGATTGAATATCAGTTAGAGAATTTGAGTTTGAGTTTTGATTTTGATTTTGATTTTGGTTTTGGATCTGATTGTTGTGGTTGCTGATTGGGTTATTATTTACATGATGAATATTATTAGAGTCGAAATCAATTAGAGAGTTTCTAGAGGAATTGGGGTCAATAATTGAAAAATCGTATTGATCTAGGATATTGTTCGTGATGGGGTTATTAATTAGTTTTGGAACATTGTTAACATCGACAGTTTCAGTTTCTACAATCATTTTATTTGCAGAGTTTAAGTTTGAGTTTGTAAGAACTGTTGAGTTTGTCTTTGAAGGGTTCATTGTTTGAGTGATACTGTTTGAGTTGGCGGATAGATATACTGGAGGAGGAGCATCTAAAGAAGAAGAGAATTGCTTTGAGTTTTTATTTTTTGATATATCGTCATTATTGCTTGGTTTGATTTTGGAGCTACTTTTTTGTTGAAAATGTTTGGGAATTATGGTGAGAGGATTTGAGGACTCATTAGTATGCGATTGCAGATGAGGGTTATACAGGCTATTTATATTGGAAGCAGGGGGATTGTTTATGCTTTTATTGACGCTGGAGTCATTGAGAGTGTTCTTATTGTTCTTGATATTCTTAATGCTCTTGTTTTTAATGTTGGCGCTATGAGTTTGAGTACCATTAATGAGGTTCGTGTTTTTTGATTTGGTATCACTCAGGATCATATCATCATTATTCATTTTTTTTTTTTGGATTTTTTGGATTTTTTATGTTTTTTTGACTGAAAACAAATTTTTGATTGATTTTTCTATCGCGATTAACTTTTACTTTTGCTGGGTTTATTTGTTTTGCTGAGATAGTAACTAAAGTATCAAGATTTAAATCAGAAAACAAAAGCGCTTTAAAGAATTTTGACCCTTATTTGATCAGCTTTCCTGAGCCAAAAACCCAATAATATAAATAACTTTGAGAACTGGAAGATAAGCTAAGATAACTTTAAACAGCAACCAAAAAAGGAGTCAGAGGCCAGGGCAAAACAACGCTGTGAACCACCAAAAACTGTTGCTGTTGCTGGGAAGCAGAGGCCAGAACTTGTTGGAAACCACCGGCAATGAGATGTGTTTAAGGGGTGAAGGAGGGCTGACTGGGAACTGTCAACAGGAACAGGACAGGAGCAGGGCAGGAGTAGGACAGTTTTGTGAAGTATGTCTCGAGAGCGTTGGTGTGGAAGTTGCTGCTTGTGCTGTTTTTGCTGTTTTTGCTGTTTTTGCTGTTTTGAGTGCTTTTTTTTCTCGCCATCAGTCTCACTATTTATATTCCAGCAGCCCCGCCGTGTTTTCGCGCACACGAGCCCTGCCGCGCTGGCTTTTCTCCGTTTTCACGAAGCGGCAGGTTGTTTTGCGCGCGTTGTCCCACGTTGGAGACCCTGTGTTTTGGGCGTGGGCGCACTCCGGAGATCGCAGTCGGCGAAAACACAAGCGCAGCGCGCTACAGACGAGAGCGTGACGAGAAAGCAGCAGCGACATGAGCACAAACAGCGTAACGAATAGAGAATAAACAGCATAAGTAACAGAGAATAAACACTGGGTGGAATAAAGAAAATGCTGGTGTTTCGATGACCAGAGTTTGCTTGGATCATTATTCTGTTAGGCAATTTCAGCTTTAGAAACTTTAGGCTTGTTCACCAAACTTTCTCTTTGTGAATCTGCTGTTGATGACAATATAAACCGTAAAATATATACATTAAAACTGTATCAACTGTACTTATCACTGACTAAAACTCAAAATAATGCCCATCCTTCGAAATCTTCTTCTACCAGCTCTTTTTCATTTGCATTTTTTTGATTCTCCTCGTCCTTTTCATTCTTTTCATTCTTTTCATCCTTTTCATTCTTCACTTCTTCGGGCTTGGGATGGTTTATTTCCAAACACTTAAACTTATTTTCATATCCTCTGTCCTTTAAATAATAATACCATCCTGGGATAAATCCATTGGCAAACGCATCGTCATCAAAACTGCAATCCCATCCATACTTCATTATATCTATCGCCAAAAATTTCCTCAATTTCCCTATTTTAAATTCCTCATCTTGTAAATCATTAATCAACCTTTCAATTCTTCGGGCCAACGTAACTAAATTATTGTAAAATGGTGTAGGTCCTCTTCCTCCATCCTTTGCCGTAAACTTTATCTGTCTTTTAGTTCTTTCAATAAGTTCTTTCTCGATTTTATCCTCTTCTTCTTTTCTTCTCCTTAGATCTCGAAATTTATTTTTTCTTTCCTCTTCTTTTTCTATAATGGCTTTATAATATTCGCTATTAATATCCAAATGTCTATCGCCTCTATCGCCTCTATTAACTTTAATTCTTTGGTTTTTTTGCTCTTCTTGCTCTTTTTCAAATTCTTCCAATTCTTTCAACTTTTCTTGACTAATCTTTCTCTTATAAAAATTCTCTCTTTCAATATACAACTTTCTCTTAAAATATACGACCAAGTTCTCAAAATCGCCTCCACCATATTTATCAACATATTCAGCCAAATAAAAACACGTTTTATCCAATTGTTCAAACAAATAAATCAACTCTTCTTTTTTCTCTTCTTTTTCTTGTTGTTCTGCATCTTGGTTTTCCATTCCCGGTAGCTCGATCTTATCCAACAATTTCAAATCACTTTTTCTTTTCTTGTTTTGTATCATTTCAATCATCTTTAATTCAATTTTACTCAATATATATGGGGTATTTTGACAATACTTTTTGCCATCTCCCTTTCCTATAAATTCACCTGGATACCCAAATCCAACTAGCTTTTTTTGTGAATTTCTTTGAATTCGCAAAAAATTCAACCCGATTATCAATGGATCTCCACTATCCATAATATTTGAATCAAGACCTCTTCTATCAAATTCATACAAGTGAAGATTAATATTCTCATTAAAATCTGGTTTGCATCTGTAAAGTGTTCTCTGAATAGCTCGAAATAATCTTTTCGAAACAATTTTATTAATTATTATATTATCAACATTATCATTTAATTTTATTCTCTTCAATTTATTTGTCAATTTATCTCTTTCATCTCTTTCATCTCTTTCATCTTTTTCATCTTTATCGAAATCTAAATTCAATTTATGCTTTAAACACAAATTGTCAACAATATAATCAGGAATCTCAAGCTTTTGATCATAGTTCAACTTTGGTCGATCTCTCCTCAACTCAATTAACACATTCATTACTTTGGTTATATTCTCTTTATCCATTTTTCTCTTTAAATCAGTAGGCTTCTTAATAATAATTGAATTCTTAACAATAACTTCATGTTCCTCTAAAAATTTTAATATTTTTTGAATCTTCACATATCGATAGTAGTGAATATCAATAACAGGCCCCCCCTCTTTAGCTTCATGTTTAGTTGCAATTAAATCGTTTGCTTCATCCTTAAATGTAAACTCATTTGTGTCCTTGTACCATCGAAAATTATAATCAATAATAATAGGATCATTTTCGGGATTTTCAATCAAATTCTTAGCATATGGAATCAACACCTCCTTTTCAGATTGAGCCAATGAACAAAGAATTAACGCAACAACTTGATCAACATTCATCACCATATTATACTTCATTAAAACAGAAATCACATTCAAACACATTCCTCGGTCATAGCGCTTATTGTTGATATACTCATAATTTTCCTCAATAATCGTTCTCAATTTATCTCCTGAATACTTTTTAGAATTATAGTCAACTGCCATTCCTTCAATTGTATCGTACGAAGTCTCCAAGACTGGAGCATTTTCAATCATTAAACTGGTGACAGACTTCATTTCGGTGTAAAAATAGTGCTTCAGGTATAGTGCGAATAAACAAGAGAGCGTGAGTTGGTAAATGATAAAAACCAAACAATTCTCAGCAAAAAGATAAAACAATTGGTCTTATATCCTGTGGTCAATTTCTTGATTTTTAATCACCACAGGAAAACAAAACTTGATTACCATTCAATGTTCAAATCAAACTTTTTATTGCTAATCCTGCTCTGCCCAATCCGGAAAAAGACCCAAAAAAGAAACAAAACCCTCTCAAAAAAGACACGCCCACACTGCTGGTACTTTTGAACTGAGGTGAAAATTTAGTTGAAAGTTTGGTAAAAAATCAACCAAAAATTGTTCATCTTCTGCTCATGTCCTCTTATCTCTTCAAAAATGGCTTACGAATAGTGCCTCCTCACTATATTACGATAGACCGTTTTGTAAGACAAAGTTGGGCTGACAAGCATATTGTCACGACGTTGCTATCAGCTTTTGACTTGAAACCCTATGTTAAGCTCCAGTTGACCAAACACCAAAAGGCAGACTGCAAGATCGACTATGACAACATCAGTTCAGAGATCATCAAGCAGTATTTTGCAACCAGAAAAGTTTCGGTGACCAGGAAACTACCACACTTAAAAGAAAATTTAGTAATTGATGATCCAGAGCTACTAATTGATCTTGTTCTTCGAAACTCTGATCTCCTCTCTGTGGTAGTACATAAACACGAGATTCCTGTATCCGATGGCACTAATTTTATGGAAGATGCCAATCAAAACAGTTTTCCCAAAGATGAGGATAGATTCAAGATACCTATAGTTTTTGAAGATGATAACCTCGTAGTGGTCAATAAACCCTCAGGCATACCGACACATCCAACAGGAAGAAGCTATCGTTTGAATTCAGTGACCGAGGTAGTAAAACACCAACTCAACTTGGAAAAGATATTCAATTTCAATCGACTAGATAGGTCAACATCTGGGATATTAATTTTTTCAAAAAATACCAAAACAAATCAAAAATTTCAAGAGCAGATTGCAGAAAATAAAATTAAAAAGAGCTATCTTGCAAGAGTTGATGGCAATTTCAAAGAAAAACATAATACTATTTGCAATGATTTACTTTTTAGAATCAGTATTTCCGGGTTCCCATTACAAACAACTTCTTTAAAAGAAATTATGATGAATTCCTTATCAGTTCCTCAATTAGCTGAAACACATTTCAAGTTTTTATCTTATAATCCCGAAAAGGATCAGAGTTTAGTGATTTGTGAGCCAGTAACTGGAAGAACTCACCAAATTAGAATTCATTTAAGAAATTTGGGCCATCCGATATCAAATGATACAATTTATGGCTTTAAAGGCAACACGTTTAAAAATTCAATTGAAACTGATAAACTGATAATACAAAAAATATTAAATCATAAGGAGTTGATGGAAATTATATCTTCTAAAAGTTTGCGGGTAAAATCAAAAAATTATAATAGAATTTTTGATATACTATGTGATGATATTAAAGTTTTTACAATTGATGATTATCATAAGTTGAATGAAGAAAACGCTAAGCGAAGAAACAAAGCTTTAACTGGGAAAGTCTGCAGTGAGTGTGGAACAGAGTTATTTGCTGATCCAATCAAAGACGATATGCTATTATACTTACATGCTTTCAAATATGAAAATATTGATAATGAATGGTGTTTTGAAACAACATTTCCTATTTGGGCGAAATATGAGAATTGATTCAAGTTTAATAAACTTTAATTATACGCCAATCATTTATTTTTTACTGATATATATATATCACAATTTGTATTTAATTCACAATCAATTTTTTTTATTCATTGACATAAATACATGCAAGACCGTCAATCCAACTCGATACTCTTGCTGATAAACCAATAATTTCAAAACCTTCCGGTGGTGATAATTCACCTAAACCACCACCATTTTTATTACCAAGCATTTCACTTTGTCTTCCAGTTGATGTTATAATTTGAATAGCATCAACCCAAGAACCACATTTCAACTTAAATGAAGATATAGATTCATTTTTGTTTAAAGGAAAGTCAGTATAATTTTTTGTTTTATTTCCAACAAAATTTGAACCATATCTAGTCATAAACTCAACACCGTCTAAAGCACCACCATGATACACTCTGACACATATCACTTCTCGTGGGTTGAAGGTGATAAATGGTCTTTCTTGGTTATCTTTTGAGCCTAAATAAGACGACTTAAAAGCAACCAAGTTACCTCTGTTTAAACCAAAATGACCAGTGATTCGACTTTTTGAAGATTCGTTTGATAATTTTAAAAAATCATCAATTTTGTATTGACTACCAATTGATAAGATTTCCAAGGACAATTTTTTCCCCTTTTGATCTTGCGGTAATAAATTTTCCAAGCCATAATAGTTTAATAATATTTCGTTTTGGGGACCAACTCCGTTTTTAAGATTTTTGGGTAAATATTCCAAGTGAGCCCTGCATTTATCATCTGTGTGTAATTCAACTAAATAGATACCAGTACTTGATTTACAGACAATATTACCATCATTTAAGGGATATAAAACAGTTTTTTGAGGGTAGATATCGGGGTAATTAGGAACTGAGTTGTCAATCCAATCGTTTGGTAATTTAAAACTTGGATGATATAAAAACCTTAGTAGATCTAATCTATGCCAATCACATTCATCTTTAGGTAAAATTGGAAATAGGCCATTACTTTTTGTTCTTGTTGAGTACTGTTCAATTGTCATAAAAGATCTATTAAAGGTGACGTAATCTCTCAACATAACACCAGAAGGTTGGTGAGGACAGCCCAATAAATGGCCAATTTCGTGTAAAAAGGCACCCAAGGTGACATTTAGACATTCCCAAGCAGAGCCACATTCATTACAGTCGTTAGCAACTTCTTTTGTATTTGTTTTGATGCATTCTGAAAAGGATAAATGCAATTCTTCAAAGGATGATGGCCATGACCATAATCCATGAGAACCGAAAATTGCAAGTTTATAACGGTCAATTGAACCACCCAAGGCAGCATGGGCTAAAATCAAGTTTTTGTCAGAGTCCCAATGAGTATCTAAAAACATGACAGCGCATTGTGAAGGTTTATCAAAAGGAGCACCATATTTTTTCAAGGCATCACAAGCAATTCCAAATAATCCACCTTTATTTTTACCATTGTTGTTTTGCTGAGCTAGGTGTGGATCCCTTAATTGAGAAACAGTTTTTTCTGACTTCAAAATATAGACTTTAATGTTGCTTCTCAGGTTGTTGTAAGTAAAAGTGGGATCGTTTTTATTATTCTTGTTTTCAACTTTGGATAAGGTGTCATTTGAATATTCCTCCTCAAATCTAAAACACCTGTTTCCGAGGTTGTTCCTTAGCATTTGCTCATTTGTGAAAGCTTGCATTAACCTACCACCTAACTTTAGTTTTCTGACAGCTAGATTTAAATCATTGCCTTCAAGTTTCTTCTTCCATTCAGGAGAATCAAAAGTCATAGGCGAATCCTTTCCCACCAATAAACACAAATGAAGGGGAGGATTGTTTAGCAAAGGCGTATAATTGATAGTGATTGTTTCCGAAAATGGTTTGACATGCAATCTCGACTGGGAATCAAAAATAGGAAGAGAATTGCGAAAGTAGCCGGGATAATAGGTTAAATAGATCAAATTGGGCCCAGGTTGCAAGTAGATTAAGGCCTTGAAGTATTTGGCATTAACGTCAAAGTATTGCTGGGGGAAGAAGTTCCCGTTGTAGTAGGCCTGAATAATACCACTCTCCTCGGAGGAAACACCATGGAGAATCACAACTGGGATATGCACAGTGTCTAAAGACTTGTAGTTGAGAATCTTTAGCGACATTATTGGTTGGAAAAGGAGCACTAAATATAACTGGCAAAGCTGTTAGGAAGCAGAAGAAAAAGGGGAGTTATATAGTAGAGCAACACCAGTCACTTCAGACCTTTGTCACTCCAAGCGAATCGAATAAAGACGCTTATTCCACTTATACCCCAGCCATGAAATTAGATCCACCACCACGGGTGTCTGGGACCTCGGTAATCTCGCATGCATATGCGTACACATGCGCGATCCGCAGCTCTGGCTCGAGACCCTCTGGGCACGTGCAGCACTTGAGGTATAATTCAGCTGTTCTTTTGATTAGTTGGCAACAAATCAACAGAACACTTCAGATTGCCAAACCAACTGTCTCCAGCTGTCTCCAATTGTATATAAAGTGCAACCACACTTCTACCTTTATCAATTTCTTGGTTGAGTACCTTCTCTTTATTCTCGGTATCTGAAAATGTCTGGCAAGAGACGTCACTATCCAGCTGCTCAGTACAACCAATATGCTGCTCAATCTCCAATCTCTGGTGGAGCAGGAATGCCTCCAATTCCACCACAACCTCTACCCCAGCAAATCAATTCCCAGTATGGTGCCAATGCCTATCAGAAACCACTAACTGGAAATCCCCAATACAATTATCAACAGCAAAACCCTGGTCAACCGCAATCTGCTCCTGGCATCGACCAGCTAACTCAGCAATTCAATGATGTTAATCTCTATGGCTCTGCTCAACAGTCATACCCTCCAGTTGGTGCAAATCCCAACATGGGAATGGGAATGGGAATGAACATGGGTGCAAATCCCAACATGCAACTATCTTCTCACGCAGCTGCAGTCTTACCAATGAATCAATTATACACAACTGATTTATTAAACGATTTCCCTCCCCCAATAAAGGACTTATCTTTACCACCACCTCCTGTTATCTTACCCAACGATGCCACTTTATCTCAAAGACCGGAATCAAATGCTTCACCTGACTACTTCCGTTGCACTCTTAATACGATACCAACAACAAACAGTTTATTAAAAAGATCCAAACTACCTCTCGGTGTGGTCATTAGACCCTATACAACATTACATGAATCGGAAAACCCAGTCCCTGTTGTCAAAGATACTGTGATTGCAAGATGTCGCCGTTGCCGTGCTTATATTAATCCATTTGTCCAATTTGTTCAAAGTGATAGAAGATGGCGTTGTAACTTATGTGCTTTGCAAAACGATGTTCCTTCTGCCTTTGATAACATGGAGAATGGAAGAACAAGATATGACAGAGAAGAATTAAACTACGCCGTTGTCGATTTTGTTGCTCCTTCCCAATACATGGTAAGATCTCCTGAACCCTTAGTATATGTCTTTATTATCGAAGTTTCCGTTATTGCTGTTAAAAATGGAATGCTAGCTACTGTTGCAAGAACCATTTTAGAGTCTTTAGATAGAATCCCAAATGATAAAGGTCTAACAAGAGTAGCCTTTTTAGCTGTTGATTCTGCTTTACATTATTTCAAAATCCCTGAATCCACCAAATCTTCAAATCCAGAAAAAGACGATGACAATGATGACGACGACGATGAAGATGAAGATGATGACATTAACTCTCAACCTCAAATGTTGGTTGTCTCTGATTTAGATGAACCCTTTTTACCTTGTCCTGATGGATTGTTGGTAAGATTAGATCAGTGTAGAAGCCAAATTGAAACCTTGTTGGCCAATTTAAATGACATGTTCCATGATAATCTTAACCCCAATTTTGCTTTAGGTCCTGCTTTAAAAGCTGCTCATAAATTAGTTCAACCAATTGGTGGCAGAATTCAAGTTTTAGGCTGCTCTTTACCAAGTCTTGGTGTTGGTAAATTAAACGTTAGAGAAGAAGAATCCGTTTCTGGAAAACCAAAAGAAGCTCAAACTTTAATGTCTGCTGCAGATTCATTTTACAAAAGTTTTGCTGTGGAGTGCAACAAATCTCAAGTTACTGTCGACATGTTTTTATGTTCTACATCATATCAAGATGTTGCAACTTTAGCCAACTTACCTCGTTATACAGCTGGTCAAACCCATTTCTATCCTGCTTGGTCCGCTGCTAAAGAAGAAGACGTTATCAAATTATCTAAAGAATTCTCAAACCATCTTTCAATGGATGTTGCTTTAGAAGCAGTAATGAGAGTTAGAGGTTCAAATGGAATCAGAATGGCTTCATTCTATGGTAATTTCTTTAATAGATCCTCAGATTTATGTTCATTTCCAAGTTTTCCCAGAGATCAAGGTTATTTAATAGAAATGTCCTTAGAAGACAATATCACAAAACCTTACATTTGCTTACAAGCTGCAGTTTTACACACAACTGTTGGTGGACAAAGAAGAATCAGAGTTTTGAATTTAGCTATTCCAACAACTACCAATATCGCTGATGTATTTGCATCTGCAGACCAATTGGCAATTGCAAACTTCTATGCCCAAAAAGCCGTTGAAAAGGTGTTTTCAAATTCGTTTCAAGATGCTAGAGATTTATTGATGAAACATATGCTTGAAATTTTACAAGTTTACAAAAAAGAATGTGTATCTAGAAATGTCGGATCTTCCTCACCTTTACAACTATCTACAAACTTGAGAATGTTGCCATTATTACTTCATTCAATGATTAAACATATTGCATTTAGAACTGGAAAGGTTCCATCAGATCACAGAGCTGCTGCACTAAATTTCCTTGGATCGGCTCCTCTTCCCAAATTAATTAAAAATATTTATCCTTCAATTTATAGCTTACATAACATGGAAGATGAATGTGGGTTAGTTGATGAAAATACTGAAACAATAATTATGCCAAATTCTGTGAATGCAACCGCTGTAACCTTAGAAAGATTTGGATTATACTTAATTGACAATGCCTGTGAATTATTCTTGTGGGTTGGAGGTGAAGCTGTTCCACAGTTAATCCAAGATGTGTTTGGTATTGAGGATATATCGAATATTCCAGTTGGAAAATGCGAATTACCAGTTTTGAATGATTCTCCATTTAATCAAAGAATTAGAAACATTATTCAAAGTATAAGAGATGATCATTCAGTCATTACATGGCAAAGTTTATACGTTGTTAAAGGACCATCGCCTTCAGAGCCAATTGCACGTAGTAGGGAGGTTGCTGCTTTAAGAATGTGGGCCTCATCTGAATTTGTTGAAGATAAACAATCAACTATTAGTTATAGAGAATTCCTTGGTTCATTTAGGGAAAAAATTTCAAATTAAGCACATTATAAAAACTCAACCAATCATTCAGGAATAGTTAAAAAAAAAAATAATCTTGGAAGAAGTTAATGGCATATTTATATCAAATTTAATTTAATTTTTATTTAGTTTTTTTTAAAAGAATTTCAATTTTATTTTTAATGATTAGTAAATTTAATTTATGGAACTGAAGCTTCATTAAAAAAAAGAACACAACACGACATAAATTTAATTGAAAGTGTTTTTTTGTCCAATAACCATGGTTCAGAATTTTTTGTTTTGTTATTTGATCATTATTCAATTTTCTTTTTGAACGTTTTTCTTTATATATTTTTATTTTTCTATTTTATTTATTTTCGTATCTTTCTATACTTCTATACCTTTATACTTTTATATTTTGTATATCTACTCTTCTGTTTTCACAGTCATATCTCACTCCTATTGTTTTCTGACCGCAGACCACAGAAGCGCAGTTCTTTTCATTTCATTTTTATTATTTTGAATGGTTAAGACTGAGTCTTTGAAATAAATGAACATCAGACTATTAACTGTAACTCAAAGAGCAAGAGGTTTTTATTTACTGAGTTCCTCTCAATCAAGGTCATTATTATCTTGCACAAGAGTTCCTAGAGGAAATGCAGGGATCTTTTCAACAAGAGTATTCTCTCCAGTCCCATCGATTTCACTGTTGCTTTTCTCATCACAAATACGATTTTATGTGAAGAGCAATGAATTTCCAGATATACTCAGTATGCCACCACTTAATATATTTGAGAATTTGACATTTTTACAAGTTCCACTAGAACAGAATGGGTTATCAATTTTCAGAAAGAGATTGTTTGTTAGAAATGGAGCAAGAGTTAAACGTTCATGGACTCCCAAAAATAGGGAGACATTTACCCATATCTTGGTTAATCTATCAAGGGTTCGAGATAATAATGATATTTTGCGTCGATTAAAAATCCAAGATGGATCTGAACTTGGTCGAATTATAGTTGTTGATGAAATGTGGGCTTGTGATTCAATTGAGCAAGAAAAACTATTGGATACTGGTCCCTATGTTATACACTTTTTACCCAGGTTGGAGCCAAGTGAAAACACAGAATCAGAAGCGGAGAAAACCAGTGAGAAATTAAATGATTATAAGGAAAATACCAAAAAAGATAATGATATAATTAACAAGGAATCCAAGTTTGTTGCAGAGAGCTATAAGAATAGTCTTGCAGATTTTGTTCATCCCAATATGAAAATAATAAATGAGCTTACAAAGTTTATTGATATATATGAGGTGTTAGGTGAAGGTTTCCGATCATTGGCTTACAAGAAGGCAATTCGAACTCTTTATTCAACAAATAAGCCAATAACTACAAAAAATGATTGTGTTTCTTTACCAGGGATTGGAAATGGTATAAGTTCTAAAATTGAAGAATATTTTACAACAAATAAGATTGAGAAATTAGAATCCTTTAAGAATGATCCGAAATTACAGGTGTTAACAATTTTCAGAAATGTTTATGGAGTTGGGCCAGCAATTGCTAAGAATTGGTACGATTTAGGATATCGAACTTTAGATGATATTAAAAACAATGTCCAACTAACCACAGCTCAACAATACGGCATAAAGTATTATGATGATTGGTCCAAAAAAATACCAAGAGAGGAATGCACAAAGCATTTAGAGTTTCTCACAAAAATTGTAGAAGAAATTGATCCAAAAGCAAAAGTATATTCTATGGGTAGCTATCGAAGAGGAAAATCCTTTTGTTCCGATATTGACTATATCATTACAAGGGAAGAAACAGATTCGGTCGATTACTTAGTCGAGAACTTATTGCAAAAATTGATTGATAAGTTGTTTGAAATGAACTACTTAAACTGCAGTTTAAGTGGGCTAGGTCCCACCATAACCATAAAGGACGATATTGCAGATACCTCGCAAAAAAAGAGAAAAGTTATTCATGGAACCAACTTTCATGGTGGTTGCAGGTTGATTGAGTATGGCGACAAGGCCATCTGTCGAAGAATTGATTTTCTATTGACTCCCTGGAACCATATTGGAGCTGCTTTGATGCACTTTACAGGAAACGATACCTTCAATCGAAGCATCAGGCTTCGTGCTGAAAACAGGAATATGAAACTCAGCCAGAATGGGTTGATGAGGAAAAACGAGGATGGAACGTTTTCGTTGATAGAGGCCTTTGACGAAAGAAAGATTTTTGAGATACTCGAGATGCCCTATCTCACTCCTCAGGAGCGAAACTTGTAGACAGCAGAGGCAGCAGAGACAGCACTGCTCCTCCATTAAAGAAACAAAGTATTTATAGCGCAGAGCCCTAAGCTACACCAGGGCTCTAAGATAAGGCACTTTTCCACATTTCGACTTGAAATGATTCAAGTTCTGTAATGAGAAAGGTTAAAGATAGCCCACGATCAAAGATTCCATCGTTGAGAGAAGTCAGAGCCAGTGCAATATAAATACCTCTGTATTTCATCCTTTCTATTTTCCTTCAGCAGACCAGAACAATACAGAAAGCAAAATGAAGTTTGTTAGTTTTATCAGCCTTGTCTTAGTTTTTATCACCCATAGTGCCATCGCATCTCAGTATCTAGTTATCTTCCAGAAGGGAGACAGAACCCCTTCTTTGAGGATTAATGGTGTTAAATCTGTGTTGGCAGACCTAGGTGGTAAAATCACCTACGAGTACTCAAATATTCTAACTGGGTTTACTGTTGAATTGCCTGACGATCTAGTTGTATCCTTTGAGAGCAAAGTGAGCAGCGAAGAGTGGCCTGTATTCATTGAAAAGGATTCAACTGTCTCTATCTTATAAAGACAAAGAGAGAAGAAAAAGTCTATAACAAATGATTAGAATGCGCAAGTCTTGTTTTTATTGATGCTAATGCGATTGCAAAAAGAACATGGATGTCCCTATTTTCTCAAGATGCCTCTCAATTATTAGGATATGCAGTACGAAATTTATATATTAAGATACCGAACATTAATTTTTCGATTAATACCAGAATGCAATATTTTTTTGTTTTAAAGACCGATTGTAGTAATTGAAACTAAAATGAGTTAATTGGCTCAAATCGTGTTTAATATAATGCAATTGATAAGGATTCTACTTTGTTTCTTTCAAATGAATTTTTTTACATTTTCTAAAGAATTTTAATATATACTCATAAATATCAAATAAATCACAATCTTTTTTTTTTCTTTTTTTTTGAATTTTTAAATTTAATCATTCTCACCTAATATCGCTCAATATTACTCAATATTAGTTTTAATATCTTGATCCAACAAAGTTTTTGGTTTTTCCTGGCCTCTTTGAGCAAATTTTTTGCCAAATAAAAATATCAATATTTGATCAAATGATTTATAAAACCACTGAAATGAAATCATTATGCCACCACAAATTGTTATTAATCTGGTCATAAATCTAATAAATGAAATTCTCTTTTCTTGAATTAAAAGTGAAATTGGCTCAAAATCATATTTGAAAAAAATCCCTGGAATATGATTTAACCTCAAATCTTTAAATAATTTGTCTTGTTCAGTCAATGAATATTGATAGGTTTGTAATTCAACTCCCAATTTTTTATATGTAGTTGGAACAACCGACATATAGTATTGGTAACTTTGTTTTTGCTCCTTGGTTACTTTTGCTGTAAAATCTAAAGGATTAGTTAAATATGGATAAAATTCACCAAATGAAAACTCTGAGATGACATGTGTAAAATTCAATGAAGCTATTGGAACAGATGAACGATCTAAATAGCCAACTCCCTTAGCAGTTATATGAAAATCACCAGATACTCTGTTCACCGGTATTGAACCAAAAATATGACAGGCAGGGGCACCAGAATTCTTATCATTGTTCAATTCTCTAAATTCAGCTAACAAACTTTCCCTCATAATCTCATCAATTTCTGGAGTCTTTATGGGTTGTCCAGGTATATTAACTAAATAATTTTCTGGAATAAAAAAATTTATACCTTGATAAGTTAAATAGTCAGTCGCTAATAACCTATCGCTTGTAATATCTAAAACATTTGTATTAATGAAATTGCATGGCATTGCAACAACAATATCCATATTGATTTGCAAGTTCTTTCCAACTTGGTCATTAACAAAAAACTGATGATCAATTTCACCATCTATCCAACCGCCAATTTCAATCCATACTAAAAAAAATATTCCAACCATGAGAAATATGGTGGAATACCCACCTCTTGTTGATCTGACTGTGTTTGATGGCGCGAGTTTTGCTTGAGTTAATAGTAAATTATGAAGAATGTTTGCTAGTTAGTAAAATGGTCCATAAAAGATCTTAAACATGGGAAAAGAAATAACATTAATATCGACATACGAAAAGCATCGAAAGCTCGTAAGCCTCTGACACGATCATTGAAAGCCTGAAGTTTTTCATCCATTATAAATCCCAGAAATGCAGCAGATATACCAACACCTAAAATACCCTGTTAATGCAACAAAAATTGAAGAAAATGAGAAAAATGAAGAAGAAGATGGAAATGAAAATAAAATCCCAAAGAGATAAGCATCAAAATTTCAACTGAACAGCTCTGCAAATGTTTCTTTGAGATTTTTCCAGGGTAGCCCCCTTGAATCGGGATATATAAGAGATGAAGAAAAATTCCAATCTGAAAAGGCTTGGTAAACCCCGCAAAAGCAAAACACTTGTCATTAAAAACTTAAATACTATACAAAGGAAGAATGAGAAATAATTTTAAAAAATAAGAAAAAAATAAAATAAAATAAAATAAAAATAGTCAAGAAGCACAGCAAGAGAGATCATGGGAATAGAATTAAACAATAAAAAGAAGTAATGTGGCTAGTTCTGCTTTAGCCAACGTTGTTGCAAGAAAAACTCGTATATTTTGGAAGTTTTATTCACATCTATCTTCAACAATTCTCTAGCAGTTCTCTTCTTGAGTATGCCTCCAGTTCTCAAGATTTCTCTGAATAGTGTTTCCTTTATAGCCATGTATGGCTTTGGTAGGATTCTCAAAGACGAGCAAAGTTTCTGTTCGTCCATAGACAACAAGTGAACATCGGTTGCATTGGAAATATCTAAAGGAGCCTGCACATTTTTTCGTGTTGACGCATTTGGGTTTGAACTAGAGTTTATACCCAAATTTGGACTTGAATTTAATGCCAAATTTAAGCTGGAGGAGTTTATATTTGAGTTATTTGAATTTGACAATGAGCTATTTGGAATCAATGGGTTAGATAAGTTTGAATATAAAGAGTTTGCATTAGAAGTTAAGGTTGATGAAAGGAAATCTAAATGACTCGAGGAATTATAGTTTGCATTTCTTGAATGTCTTGATGATAAGTTATACCTTTGGGATACAGTTGACTTTGAAGATTTATCCTTTTCATATTTAAACCCACTTTCAATTGTGGTTAAGCCAGCATTTCTCCAATTTTGCAATTGAGAAATTTTATTTCTAATTTGAGATTCCAATAAAATATCATTTGAAAATTTTTGAAAATCTTCTGGAGTCATGATCCGTATGAAAGGTTTAATTTTGTTAAATAGTTCTCTTTCTTCTTTGGTTTTTTTTTTTTCGATCGAAAGATTTTTCTTGTATTCCAATAAATTATTTCTTATCATTATTTTTTTTCTTTCAGCTCTAAGAGTCAATCTTGAATTGTAAATATGCAAAATCGATAATTTTAAATCAATGTCACCAGGCTGATCATCTGGATCAAAAGTCATATCTTTAACAGGAACCTCAGCATCATTTTCATATTCGGTTTCAAATTCTAATCTGCCAGGCATGTAGCCTTGAATTTCATGACAAAGTGGAGTTGATGCTATGGGTTTTGTTTTTGGTGGAGGTAATGGAGTATTTCTCTTTTTCTCAATTCGTTTTTTCCTATTTTGTGCAAATATTTGGGGAGTGATTTTGGGTATATGTCCAGCATTTTTTCTTAAATCATCTTTATTTTCTTTAGTGCTTTTGTTTTCACTATCTATCTCATCGAGACTTGAATCTGGAAACGGAAAATTTTTAGAATCCAAATATACTTTGTGATAATGATTTTCGACTTCTTCCTTTGATCTGGAAAAACCTATATGGTCAGCAATTCCTTGCCAATTCCCTATTCCATACTGCTGAGCACCTTCAATCAATAACAATTCTTCATCTGCACCCCAATCATCATCATATATCGGGTAGCAATGTTGTTCTATAACTCTATATTTGTGATAAGGTTTATGAGACCCAGTGGATGCACCATTTGAGAAGCACGAGATGCACAAGTCGTAACCTTCGCACTCTGCACATGATATCCTTACTCTATTAGTAACGTCAGAAGAACAAACATCACAATGAAATTTGTTTGACATATTTCAACAACACTTACACCAAAGTGGTGAAGAAACAATAATTCACATTTTGAACCCAAAGCGAAAATACCCCGGCCAAGAGCGAGATGAGGTCAGCTGACAGAGGTCTGGGTGGGGTCTGAAAAGGGGGTTCTTTTAAATAGGGTCTGGTGTTTTGCTAAAAAGAGCCACAGCAGTGGTTTTAAAAACTGGGAGCCAGAGGAGCGGATGCGCTTATTGAGCCATTTTGGTGGATTGGTAAAGAGTCGATTGTGGAGATGGAAAAGAGTTGAGCTGAAGCTGTTGAACCAGAGGCCAGACAGTGCTAGAGCATCAGAGAAGCTGCTTAAAGCGTGTTTGGGGACCAACAGAAGCCATCAGAGCGTTGATTGTCATGTTTAAAACCAGCATAGGCTATTTGCTGACAGTTAACACATCAGAAACCACCCAGACTCTTTATTACGAAAGTGATGCCATGGAAGACATGTCTCGCCACATCTACAGGCAAAATGAAGATCAGATAGACGATGATTGCGATGGTCTTTCTCCCCATAATGGAGACAATAATGTTGACGAAGAAGATCCAAGAGTTGAAGAACTAACCTCGATAAAGGCAATTTATCCTGAATCAAGAATAAATCTCAGAAAATTAGAAGGTTCAGTAGAAATACCTATAATTCCAATAAATACAATTTTTCTTAAACTAACTGATAGCCAAAACAAAATGGAAATGGAGTCAACAAAGATGAGTTATTTTCCATCTTTGATTTTAAATTTCAAACTAGTCGATTCCTATCCATTTTCAGATCCTCCAGCTTTTAATTTGCTTTCTTGCTGGTTGCCTTCTGCGACAATCAATGATCTTAAAACACAATTAATTAACATATTTCAAGAATTAAACGATATAATTATTTTCAATTTTATAGATCATATCAATGATAAAGCCTCTGATTTTTTCAACTTATTGTCAATAGAAAAGGATCACAAGAGTGAGGTTTATTTAGTTAATGATCCTAATATCTTTCAAAAACTCAAATCGTTTAATGAAAAAAAATTGATTGATGAATTCAATAATAAAACCTTGTTTTGTGACATTTGTCAAGATTACTTTAAAGGCTCTGAAGGTTCAGTTATAAATAAATGTTACCATACGTTTTGTGATAAATGTTTATTTAATTTTTTTTTTAATGAAATTAAAAATGGAAGTATAAGGAATATTCATTGTCCAAATTATGAATGCAATAAAACATACGTCAAAAATTTAAATTCTGTTAAAAATTTTTTAAATACCACTAATAATCAAAATGCAAATACAAATACAAATGCAAATGAATTAATGACAATTAAAAAATTCGAAGAAAACTTATTTCAAATTCCAATATCGAAAGATTTTTTAATAAACTTATACAATAAAATTAAAGTGAAATGCGATTTGAATAAAAATTATCAAAAAAATATTGAGTTGGATATCTCAAATTTTAATATCAATCAAATGATTGAAAAATATTTGAAGTTATTAAAAAATGATCAGTTGTCAATATATGCTTCATTGTTTCCAAATAAAATTATTGAATGTCCCTTTGAAGATTGTAAACAGAGATTTATTCGAATTGACATTGATGATGATTTAGTTATATGTCCTCACTGCAATTTTGCATTTTGTGCTTTATGCCAACATTCATGGCATGGTACTACCAACTCTTGCAGATTAAGTTTTGAAATTGATGAGGATGTTATTCAAAATTATCTAGCTTTATATCAAGAAGTTAGGGATTTAGAAGATGAATTTCAGAATTCACTGGAATTGAAAAAACAATACGATAAAAAGAAGATTGAACTAACTAAAGTGCAATATTTTTATGGCAGAAAAAGATTAAAAGATGCCTTACAAAAATATAGTTCTGAAAAAATTGCTGAGGAGTTATTTGAAAAGGCTATAAGAGATAAATCAAATAAAATTTCTAGATGTCCAAGCTGTGATTTAGTGGTTCAAAAATTTGAAGGATGTAATAAAATGAAATGTCCTTATTGCTCAACATTGTTTTGTAATTTATGTGGTACAGATATTACCTTTGGAAATCCTTATTATCATTTTAATACTGAAAATACATCAAGTTTATGCAGTGGTAAATTGTTTGATAAAGATGATCAACTTGCAAATTAAAAATATTAAAAGTTCTAATCTCATATTTTTTTTTCTTTTTCTTTTGATATATAACATATTTGATTTTTTTATATCTTTGTTTGGGGTTTTTTCTTGTTAATGGTAATATTCATTAAAGCTTGCTATTTTTGTTTATTTATTAATTATAGACTATTTAATAAAATTCTTTGTTTTTAATTTTTTTTTATATTTATATTAGAAACTCTTCAAATTTAATATTCTTATTTGTTAATAAAATTTATATAATTAATGATAGAATGGTTTTCTGGCTGGCTTAGCATATCTATATACAATTCTTGTCCATCTTCTTCTTCTCCAAATACCGTCGGTTGTGTCATCAGAATCGTATACCCAGGAATCATCATTATTTTTAACATAGATATTGGGGATGCTTCTTTCTTTTAGCCAATTTTTGGAATTATAATCGATTTTCCATTCATATTCTTCTTGGTCTTCGAATTCGTATGGTTTTGATGAAGAGGTGTTTTTCTTTAAATAAAACTTCCAACTAATTGGAGGCAAAACATTATCAAGATGTTTCACACCATCAGGCGGATTTTTTTTCTTTCTTTCAGAACAACCTGGATCAAAAACAATAGTTGAAAAAGCTTCTGATATCCATGAATTAAAGATTATGCCTTGTTTTTCGATTTCAAAGATTTCGATTAAATTAAAATAAGGCTTTTCATCTAAAATTATATCTGTTCTCTTATGTTTGACAATAACTTGATCGATTTTTTCCTTTTCATTATTAATTAGAGTGTTGTATTGAGAGATGTATTTTAAGACCAAGGGATTAGTTACAGTGAAGACAACCCAACCAAAAAATATAAAGACTAAAGCCCAAGGAATATATGGGCCAATAATAAAGATCAGTATGATTAGAAGTAAAACAGTATAAAAGAAAGCAGTGGAGTCCTTTTCATTTTTAAAGCCAGCGGTTCCATATATGAACATTTCAAGTTGGTCGAACAATTCTAGTACATATGTTAATAAATTTTGGAAATCTCTTATATTGACAAATAAATCCATATTATATCTTAAAAATCTTGTGTCAAGCTTTACCTTTTTATCGTAATTTTCATTTTCAAATAGATTTTCATTGATGTTTACATTTGAATTCAGATTATCATTTGAAATAAGACCATTATTGGTAGTGATATTGTTATTTGCATTAGTATTATCAATATTGGTATCATTAGCGTTATCATTGATATTAAATTTGTTTGAAATCCTTTTATTTGTAAGCTTGTTGAAAAGTTTACTGGATTTGATATCAGAAAAGTTTAGTGCTGAACCATTAAGAAAGGAGATTTCAGAAGGAGCATAAAAAGAAGAAGAGTCATTTAAGTTGGTATCGGATAAATTGATGTTGGAGCTGTTGTTTAAATTGTATTTTTTCAAATCCCATCTTCTTTGATTTATATATTCGTTATTTTTAGCATAAACCTCGTTATTTTCAACTATGGTTGAATTTAATAAGTATTCGATAAAAGTTTGAGAGTCCTTTCTTTTAAAGGGTATTAGGGATCGAATGGACAATAGAGGATGCCTGTAGCTATAGGAAGGAAGCATTATAACCAATAATAGATATAGCAAAGGCAACATTAAGATCAAGTATGGGTAAAGACAGCAGTAGGTGTAAATGATTAAAGAATTGAGAGTTATAATTGGATCATTCCAGGTGAATATTTGTATGATTAGATATTGGAATTCAAATATACTTCCTGCTCTATCCATTAATTTTTTGATATTTTTGAATAGTAATTTTATGGATAGTTCAGGAGTGTTTTTTCGTAGGGGATCATTGATTCTTGATTGTAATTTGTCTTTGTTTGGCATGTCATTTGGTATAGCATGAATTAATAACTTGTCAAAAAATTTATCCATAAAGTGATCTTTTTTTGTAGAGGAATCGACTGGAGTGTTGTTTGTAGAAAGACTGTCCAGATCATTGTGATAAAAAGGGTTTGATGGTTCGAAGTTTTCATCATTCCAAAAATTTGAACTTGAGGTGGAAAGCAAATTCAAATTCAAACTTGAAAGCGAATTTGAGTTAGGATTTGGATTTGGATTTGAATTGTGGGTTAAACTCAAGTTATCATTGATGTTATCGGTAGAATTGTTATTGGTATCACTTTCAAGAAGGAGGTTATTTGTGGATAGATTTGACTGATTCAACTGGGTTTTGGCACTTCCTGAAGAGTTCACAGAGTCCAAACCTATGCCTATCAAGGAAGCAGCAGCACCAATGGCAACATTATTGTTTTTGTTGGCGACGTTGGAGGTGTAATCGTAGAGATGGGATAAGCTGCTGATTGCAGTTTTCCTGAATTTGGAAGGCATTTGGGGGGGGGTGGGTGGATTTCAGTATCAATGGGTTGGAGATGAAGAGGGTAAAGAATATGAAGAGCAATGTGAGCAATGAAGGAGATACAGAAACAAAAGAAAGTGTTACAGAAGATTGGAAAAGGAACTCAAGATAGCAAAGCCAAGGTGAGACAGAAGACGAAACGTTCATAGGCCAAATTTTCGCAAATCAAAGCCATCGCAAAGTTGGCGCAGGTTTTTGGAAACAGAAGAAGTAGAAGAAGCAGAAACAGAAGCAGCAGGAGAACTACAGGAAAGGGAAGAAGAAGAGGAGGAGTGTGTATTGCTATAGAAGACTACTGTTAGTATAAAGCACCAGAGAAGATCAAACCAAAGCATCTAATCCACAGCCAATGAAAATCAGACTGACATGCAAATCGATAATATTTTATATTCATATCAAAGATCATAAATTTGGGTACATAAGTTTGGTCATCATATCGATTGGATTATAGGGAGCGATACAAGGTAGAGTAAAATAAATACACAACATACAATTTCTAGTAATGAGTTAGTGATTGGTTTCTTTGCAGACTTTTTCTTTGGGCCTATTTTAATTTAATCAAAATAAATCAAGTTCAGACCACTGCCTTGTCAAAGGCAGAATATCATCAAAGTCTGCTAAAATAAAATAGCAAACGCAGTTGACCGTCGTGAGATTGTGGAAATACATCATAAACAAATTATTTTGATTAAAATTAAATAGCTAGACACTTGAATATTTAGAACATACCCTTTAACAAGATTTTAAACAATTGTTATCTAGATAAATGATAATCTCTAATGAGAAGTTAGTAAAATAAACTCAGTAGTTAAATATTCATAGAAAGTAATGAATCTCAAGATAGCATCCATTCAAAAAATTACATTGATAATCAGATTATATAAAAACTTTCTTCAATAACTTTCAGACATATGCTTGTCTTAATTTTTATAAGTTCATCATCTCATCGCATATAACCAAAAGAAAACACAAAAAAACACGTATTCCACAGGTCTAAGATGAAAAAAACAGAAAATAGAAAATTAGTAATTTGTTTCTTTATGCTTTATAAATAAATTAAGATATGAAATTAAATTGAATTAAATTTAAATCTTCAGAAATTGCATGAATGGTAACCGAATAGTTGTATCAACAATAGGAAAGACCCTAAAATTCTGACTCGTCATCTATTGAATTCTCATCATTAAAATAAATAAAATATTAAAAAACTAAAAATTAAAATGTTTCACATACACTTACAATCGGAAAATTTTCAAATCTAGTTATTTTTTTACTTTTTTGACATATTATCTTAAAAACTAGAAGAAAAATATTAGTTTCCTATTAATCTATTTTGAACGTCGGATAAAATTAAATATTCTTTAATTTGACTATTGGTTGGTAATATAATCATTATATTAAAATAAATATCAGTCATTCGAGTTTCTGAGGCTCAATACAAACTATCATTCATTAAAATGTTGATATCAGTGCCCAGTGCAAGAATCATCATAAAATATATTGATTATATCTGTAACAAAAAAATCGCAGTTTAAAGAATGTGCAATTCCTATTAAAACATTCAAATATATACCTAGTGAAAAATGAGTTAGTAAAAAAAATTCTTCCAAGTTAAAATTGTTAATTGAACCTTATATTATATTGATTTTTCACGAAATATTGTAATCAGTTAAAAATGCCAAACATTATCAATCAAGAATTTTCAGCAGGTAATTCCAGCTTTTGTTTGCTATTATCATCATATAAAACAAATCGAATAAAAATTAAAAAATCAATAACCAATCAAACGAGCATAAACATACCTTTTAAACTAGAAACCAGAAAAAACCGGTAAATTAGAAAAAAAGCAAAAAGAAATCTAATTAGCAATCAATGTTAGTAACAACTAAAACAGTGATATAATACAAAAAATGCAGATGCCATTCAGCCCAAAACCAACTGGAGGAGTGTATCGAAAAGCGTCAGAAAGCCATGCATGAAGTTGAAATCATTCATTTCAAGTCATATACTCTAGTTTGTATAAGTTAAGTCATCACAAAGATCTCCAGTAACAGTTGAATTGGACCCAGGAGGAACATTGCACATACCATAAGATCTTGCTGGAGAAGAAGAGAAAGTTTTTTTCTGCAACCAATTTAAAGAAAAAAAAACGAAACAAAAACGAAAAATTTTCACTTTTTTTTAGGGCACGCGACCCGGGTAACACTTCCCAAAAGAGAAGTAGATATAATCACAAAAAGAAGCCAGAAAAGAACCACAAAGAAAGAGCACACAAAGAAGCAGTTCTCTCCATGTCTCTCCTCAAGGCCTTGCGCGAGACACCCATTCTCCACGACGAGAACCTTGCCGTGGTTTCATTGGTTCTTCTGCCCCAGAGCAACCTTCCTCTGCCCCAGCTCGACTCCAGCCCTGAGCAGTACTTTGGCTTCCACTTGGCCAGTTTCTCGTCCATCCTCGACCTCTCAGGCTTGAACACCTATCAGTTCGATGCCCTCAGTGTCAAGTTGCTTAACAATGCCACCTCCTTGCTCTTGACGCCATTGTCCTTCAACACTGTTGTTTCCATCTCCTCCTCTACACTCAATTCGCTCAGAATCGACTTGCCCTTGAAGCTCTACAACGAAAACTGCTTGATCATAAACCACAACCTAACAAAGGCATTGGTTTTAATTGACTTGATTTTGGAAAACGGAAAGTTCTTGACACTTTATTTCAACTTGAAGAATGATTTTAACTTGGCCAATAACTTTGTTTCAAAGAGAAATCTAACCTCCAATATTTCAAACTGGTGCAAAGTTAACAATTTTGTTTACGACTTCAATATTAGAAAACCTAATTTTATTTACTCTGTTGACCAGAACTTGTTTATAATTTTCTTCAAAGATGGCGGTTTAATCAAATGCTCAAGAAAATCCAACTCAATTAACAATTTCAAGACCCAACTATTTAATGACGATATTTCTTTGACCTCAACTCTTGGGAAACTTTTTTCATTTACTTCATTTTCCTTTTCCAATTTAGTTTTTAATCAATCTCATGATGATGATAATGATAGCGACAATGATAATGATAATAATCATTCCTATTATCTTCATGATCAAAAACAAAACAAAAAATTAAATAATAAAACAACTAGTTCATATTCAAATTTAAAATTATCAAACGAATATAATGAAAGAACAATTTTAGACTCGGTTCATATTAAAAACTATTTAATAACAATTTCAATCAATAAATATTTAAAAATTTGGAATTTAAACGATTGTTCCTTAGTTCACCAATTATATTTAAACTCAAATGACTCAATTTCAAACAAACAGTTTATCCCATACTTTAATAAATCTTCACTTTTATCTCAATTGAAAAATTCAAATTATTTCATCACTTATTTACCAATAGGTGACGGAGTTTTCAAACTATGGAAACTATCCTTTTCTAATAATAATGAAAAAAATGATAATAATGATCCCACTAATAACACTAGCATTGGGAATGACAATGACAATGACAATAATACTGATAACGATAAAGATATCGATATCGATAACGATAATGATATTGATAATGATATTGATATTGAATTTATCAATAAATTAAATAAAAAATCAAACAATCACCCTTCTCAAGATCTTAATCATCAAACTATTAAGCATCCACATGAAACTCCAAAATTAATCGATTTAGGTGACAATTTCAAATTTAAACCCATAATCCCTGATCAAAATTCTATTTGGTTAATATCAGATATAAAGATAACTTCCTCCTATTTCTTGAAATTAAACCAAACTTTGTATAACAACTCAATTCCACCTCAAAATTTAATATCCGTATTCATTCTATGGAAAAGTGACACCTCAACTCAAATTCAATTGTTAACAATTGATTTATCATCTGGTAATTACAATTGGTTCTTATCAACAAATTCAAATTCAATTTTCAATTTTAATCATCATTTTAACCAAAAAAATTCAATCATATCCGATTCCTTATCTTATTCGGAATATTATATTAATAAAATTTTTGACCAAGGTCTTTATTCAAATCTTCTAATTGAAACAGCTATACCTGCTTTTGAAAAACTTTACAATAACGAAAACAATCACAATCAATTTCCTCTCGATATCTCCCTAAGAGAAAAAACTTGCCAAGTTTTACATAGATTAGTTGATCCCTCATCAAATTATGAATCAGATTTGAAAAGACAATGGGAAAGATTCGAGTCTCTATTAATTCAGTTAAAGATCAAATCAAACGAATCATTATCATTATCTACTATTTTAAATAATAATTTATTAATTCTAAATAAAAATTTAAATTATTCCTTGATTAGATTCGATACTAATTTTGAACTTTTTTATTTAAATAAAAATCTAATCTTAAATTCAAAATTATTATTAAATCAAAGCTTTAATGAAGCTCATGAGTTTTTAAATTCAAATTCTTCTTTAACTGACAATCAGAATATCTTGAACTTTATTAATGTCATTTCAAAATTTGCAAATTCTTTACCAAGTAAAATTTTAATCAATTTAAAATCTTTATTAGGTGATTACTCTTCGAATGATTCATCAGTCAACCAAAAAATGAACAAAGTCTTTGATTCTTGTCTTGCTGGAAAGATTAATGAAGATTTATTAGAAGCATTAAGTAGTGAGTTGAATTTGATCCCCAATGCTCTTGACATAATTGATTATTTATTAAACTTTTCTCGTGAAACTGATCAAAATGAATTTTTCTTAAATATGTTAAACTCAAATAATTATGTATTATTTTTTAGAAATCTAGCTTTAACCCAAGGTTTTAAAGATACTTTAATAATATTAAGAGAAATATATTTTAATATTATTTTAATGGTTTTAGTTTTGAATTTTAATAATAATCAATCCGAGAGTTATTTTTCTAAATTAGTTAATTTTTATAAAAATATTGATTTAACTTTAATTACAATGGAAATCAATTTTGAACCTATTTCTAATATTGATGATGATATTGAATTAACTCAAAGCGGTGAAAGCAAAATAATTGCAAAGATTAACAATAATATTGGTAATCTTTCCTGTTCTCTCTTTAGCAAAGTCATTCAAAAGCATTTTAATTTTGGTTTTGAAGCAGATCTGAATTTGACTTTTTACTTTAAAATTCTTTTATCTTTTATAAATGATAGAAAATTTGTCTACAGTATTTGTTCCAGTTTATTGTCAATGTCATACGCTCATATCCTCAAAAATAGGTTTTATTTCTTTATTGATACTACTCCAATATCACATTTGTTAAAGGGATTGATATTATTGAATTGTTCAGAGTTCAAACAATCTTCTAATGTATTTAAAGAAAATGCTGAATTAATTTTATCTTACAGAATTACCAAAAAAGAATTTTTATCTTTACAAACAATAGAGAATTTAAACATTTTTTTTGATAAAAGTGAAGCTGTTGATGACGACATTACAGAAGATTTAACTCCATTGAATAAATCTCTATCCACCTATTATTATAATCTTTCACTTTTATTTGCTGAGAAATTTTGTTTTTCTGTTTCTTTAGATTTGGGTAATTTAGCATTAAATGCCGGATCAAAAGAGAATGATGAAAAAATCACTGAAAGAAATTGTTTAAATTGCTTCAATATTTATTTGGAATTATCAGATTTTGATGGTGCATATTCTACATTAATGAAACTAAATTCAGATTCAATTCAATTAGAATGTCTTAAGAAGTTTATTAATAAAATTTTCAATTCCTCATCTAACGATTTAAAAAAATTAATTTCCTACCCATTTATAGGTATTGATGATTACGTTGATGACATTTTGTTTCAAGAGGCCAATTCCTTTGATTTTATCAACACTTCAAAAGAAGAATACTGGAACAATTTCTCTAAGGGATTAATGTATTTCAAAGTATTATATTCATGGAGATTAAACCACAATAATCCAAGAGGCGCTTGTGAAGCTTTATATCATGTTATTAATAAGTACAAGTACTCTTTATCGAATAAAACTCAAAAATCTTTAGTTATGACAAGTAATAAGAGCTCTTTTAAAAAAATAAAAAACCAAACATTGATAGTTTTTCAACTTTATAGTATTATTCTAAATCTTTTAAAGACATTCAAGGAAACAGATAAACAGTGGCTACTAAAACACAACTTGTCAATGAATATCGATAAGTCTTATGAAAAGGAATATGAATTGGTGACACTTGAAGAATTAAAAGAAGAATTTAATTCGTGGACAAGTGAAATTGACCAGTCTTTAAAAGTAGAGATTTTATGAATGGTTGTGTGGTGTTTTATAAATCAGTTTTATACATATAGGTTTGTTTTGAATAAAAAGTTCGATATAAAGTTTACATTTATCGTAAAATTCCATATGAGTTTATAAAATATTTGATTATAAAAAGACGTAAAGCAGAATATGTAAAAAAAAAAGAAGTGAACAAAAAAATTAAGATAATTTATAAGTTGATAAAAAAAATATAGTGTGATGATTGTGTTAAATAATATAAAAGCTCAATTGAAAAGATTCTTAAAGCCTCATCAAATTTTGAGAATATATAGAAATTTGTTCAACTTTAGTTAAGAACATAAAACTAATAATGAATATGAATTAATTAAACCTGAAAACATTTCGTTTTAACGTTTCCTTTCTTTTGTGGAAAAAGTATAATTATGTATTGATCGTTTTTATTAATATTTCTTTTGTTTTTTTTTTGTTTTTCAATTGTAAAAATTAACCACTTAATTACAATACTTAAGCAAAACTGACTTCTTGGTTTTCGTTAATTACCTTATCATTTTTAGGACCAAATGCCTTTATACAGTTAGCCATTGTTGGAGAACATCTTGAAATAACGTCAGTGAAGTAAAAGTTTTCAATTGGATTTTTTAATGGAACACCAATTATGCTTTGTGATAAAGAGGAAGACAAGTGATCATAATTTGTAGAAGCTATTTCAGTAGAAACAGGCTCAATAATATCGTATCTAGCAAGGTTTGGAGCAATTTCTTCCAATCTTGCTCTGATTGAATATATGTCATCGTAAGGAAGTGGAGAGCCCAAGTAATCAGATAGGGCTCTAATAATTTTCCAATCTTCTCTTGCAACACCTGGTGGGTTTGTAGCAGCCCTAGTAGTTTGAACTCTGCCTTCAGTGTTAACATAGGTAGCAGTCTTTTCAGTGTAAGCCGAACCAGGTAAGATAACGTCTGCTAAGGAAGCACCAACATCACCATGATGGCCTTGGTAAATAACAAAGGCATCTTTTGGAATATCTTCTGGGTTGACTTCATCAGCACCCAATAAGTATACAATTTTGGGGTCAACTTGGCTGATTTCTTTTGTAGTAGGAACGAAACCAACGTCTAAAGCACCAACTCTAGAGGCATCGCGATGTAAGACATTGAAACCGTTCCATTCTGGAGAATTGAATACTGATGAATTCTTTTTAACGAATTTTGAGACCAATTCATAAATGGCAGCACCATCTTGAGCGTCACTGACAGCTGAACCAATAATGATTAAAGGTTTTTTGGCATTAACTAATTTTTTACCGTAATCTCCATCAAGAGCAGATTGAAGGGCGTTTGCATTCCCACCTAAATGAGTCAAGTCAAAAGTGGATTCAAATTCTTGACCAATCGAGGCAATTTCCAAGTTACTTCTAAGCCAGACTTTTCTAATTCTAGCATTTAAAACGGCAGCTTCATGTCTTGGGTTAGTACCAATCAATAAGATCTGATCGGCATCTTCGATACCTTCAATAGTTGAATTAAAGATATAAGAGGATCTGATGTCGTTACCAGATGGTGGGGGCAAGTTACCATTTGGAGTATCGATTGCTAGGTTTTCAGAACCAAGTCTGTTGACCAAGTCCTTAAGAGCAACTAAAGATTCAACATCAGTTAAGGCACCAGAGATGGCTTTAAATTGGTTGCCTTCAGGTTTAAGGGTGTTGAAGGCGGAAACGATTGTTGATAAAGCTTCATCCCAGGTAGCAGTTTCGAAATGGTCATTATTTTTGATTAATGGGGTAGTTAATCTTTGAGATTTTAAACCGTCGCAGGCAAATCTTGATTTATCGGAAATCCATTCTTCGTTTATTTCATCGTTCAATCTTGGTAAGACTCTCATGACCTCGATACCTCTTGTGTCTACTCTAACATTTGAACCTAAAGCATCTAGAACATCAATGGTTTCAGTTCTTTTTAGTTCCCAAGGTCTTGCTCTAAAGGCGTAAGGTTTGGAGGTCAAAGCACCAACAGGACATAGATCAATAATATTACCAGACAATTCAGAATTTAGATTCCTTTCAACATAGGTGCCAATTTGCATGTCATTACCACGACCAGCTGAACCAAATTCAGGAGCACCAGCGATATCGTTAAGAAATCTTACACACCTTGTACAATGAATACATCTATTCATGACAGTCTTGACCAAGGGACCAATGGCTTTGTTTTCAACAGCTCTTTTACCTAGGATTTCATTGAATCTTCCTCTATCGGAACCATATCTTAGGGTTTGTTCTTGCAAGTCACATTCACCACCTTGATCACAGACAGGGCAATCCAAAGGATGGTTTTGTAGTAACATTTCAGTAACACCTTCTCTTGATTGTTTGACTTTATCGGTGCCAGTGAAGACAACCATACCTTCTCTGACGGGGAAGGCACAAGCAGCAATTAGTTTTGGAGCCTTTTCGACTTCAACAAGGCACATTCTACAATTACCTGCAATAGCCAATTTTTCATGGTAACAATAACGAGGTATTGTTACGCCTGCTTTATCGGCAGCTTGAATAATTGAAGAACCATTTTCAATTTGGACTTTAACACCATCTATGGTTACATTGACTTCACCATTCCTAGGTATAGAGGAAGAAAATTGTCTTTTGAAAAAGTAGGATAGGTTTGGTTTTATAAGATTACGAGAGAGCATTGTGAAGTGGTGTGGTATTGTTGATATTGGAAGAATATGGACGAGGAAAAAAGAGGAAATTGAGTTGGGATATGGAGTGTGTTGATATTAGTAGAGACTGTAATTGGATCAACAGCGAGATATTTGACAATAGATATTAGGGATGGAGGAACGTTGTTTCTGATGCAAGACACTGAAAAATGGCAGAAAGCTCAAATCAAAGCCGAGAGAAGAGAAATACAGATCTGAGATAGTGCTGAGATATGGTAGAAACAACAGTTAGTGTGAAAAATCAGCAGGCAAATAGGAAGATCGAGGTTGAATCAAGGACGTTGATTATATTTGCATAGCTCCAATTGAACATCTCCATCAGAGTTCGTCTCAAAATTCTTTCAGAATAGTAAGCAAAAAAAAAGCGCGCTGTGATTGGCGGGCTCAGCAAGGTCTGGTGCAGCAGGGGTCTGCATCACAACGGGGGTTGCCTACTCAACCCCGAAAAGAATGTCCGATAAATACACAGCGGTGGCACATGCCGTCAGACGAGTCTACGCACACAAACGCACACACACACATACACACAGACACACAGACACATACACACACATACACACAGACACATACACACGCGCACATACATACAGAGCGACACATACCGGCTTTTGTTCGTCTATGGCCGGGCTAGACGAGCTGGGTATTTATTTTTATTATTTTATATATTTAGCACCCAAAAGAGCTAAACCACTTTGACTGCTCTCGACGTCGCTGTGCTATTCATTCTCAGCTATGGTTGGTCAAGCTGGGCTCGTCCTGTCTGGCTCCACTAGGCTCTTTCTGTTTACCTCATCTCCTAAGGGATATCCATCCTTTTCCAGGTCTGCTGCTCGTTCGTGGGTTCATTTTGGGTTATATTTGGCTAGAGGTGAAACTGCCCTTGAAAGACTACTCAGTTTATCGCCTGTATCAACTGTTTTCGTAATGGTGTTGGTTCAATTGTTCCATGAGAATAGACGATGATTTCTCTCCTCTTGTATCCACCTACCTTGGCTTTTATTTATATTCTTTTCTTTTTCCTTTCTTTTTCTCTTCTCTTCTTACTTCTTCATCAATATCCAGCACTTGCACTAGATTCAATCTACTCAATTATTACCAAATAATAGTACTCAAGATTAGCAAATAATAGTTTCGACAACCATCACTAGTCTTCGTCCTCTTACTTTCAGTTCACCAACTCCCAACTATAAATATCAACTCAAAGAATCCCTTTGTTATATTATAAGGAATTTATAATATATCTTCTGTCTTTTTCCGTATTTATTCTTTCACTTCTCTTGACTTCAATCGCATTAAATCAGCATTTCAATAATAATGGCTGTCAGTACCTTTAGAATCTGTGTGGTCACTTTACCTTTCATTTTAACCCTTACTGCTTTGACTTTAGTCGTCTTAGCCTACTGTGGTTCCCAGTCCACTTTATCAGGTATAGCAAATATCTATCTCTTCAGGTTTGATTTATCCAATCTAGACATAACAAAAATATTGGTGTCCACCTCATCCACTCCAATCTCCTCCTACGTTTCAACCTACGGTTTGTCAAACTTAAACTTTGGTCTTTATGATGTCTACTCTGTTGGTTTATGGGGTTATTGTAGAGGTACTAAAGATGCTAACGACAACATCGACATCGTTAGCTGCTACAAATCCTCTACTTATTTTGAATTGAGCATTGAAGATATCATTACAAGAGAAATTACAAACTCTCAAATTGCAAATTCAAATATTAGGTCAATCTTAACCAATGCCCAATTAACCTTACCTTCAGCCGTCACTTCCTACAACAGCAATGGTGTCTTGTCTAGATTAGTCTTCGTCACAATGACAATTGGTTTAGCATTTTACGCTACACAATTTTTCTTAAACTTCAGCGCTGTCAAATCTCATGTTGCTAGTTTCTTCTCGACTTTTGTTGCTTTTGTTGCCAACACTGTCATCTTAATCGCTGCTGGTTCTGCTGTTGGTGTTGCCGTTGCTTTCAGAAACAAATTCAACGACTCTGAAGAAGTTTATGGCTGGACTTCCACCTTAGGTTCTGGTGCTTTCCATGGTTTAGTCTGGGGTGCTTTTGCTGCTGGTTGTTTATCAAGTATGGGTTGGTTCTTTGCCATCTGTTTCGGTTCTACTAAGGTTGATGATGATAAGGAATCCATTTCTTCTGCTTAGGTTTTTTTCTAACAACCATATCAACTAAAACGAAAAAAAAAAAAAAAAAACAACTAAAATAATAGAATTCAAAATTTAGAATTTTATAAAGGAGCATTTTATCAAATTTTTAATTGAAAATCAAAAAAACAAACCCCAACAAATTTATTTAACTATCTACTATCCACTATCCACTATCCGTTATTTTATTATTTTATTCTTAAATCTATTCTTCCAACTTTAATTTCAATTAAAGCTTTTAATCTTTTTTTTCTGGTCTCATTAATAATTTTGGCTTTACTTGGTTTGAATTGGTCTCTTTTTTCTCTCTTTTTAATTATGGTAAAAAAATTCAGGTGTCTTATTTTTTTAATTACTTTTTTATATTAACTTCAATAACTGTGGAAAAATCATTATGCATTTTATATTTTTATATAGCAATTACTTCTGTTTTACTTATTTTACTTTTATAATTTTTGTAATTTTTATATATTATCTTCTCTTGAACTTTTCAACTTATTGTTTTTGTCTTATATTTTATCTTCATATTTTAATCAAATCATTTGTCTTATTTCATTCCTTATCTTTTCGACTGAGTTCAATTGACTCTTACTCTGTTACTTTGCCTCACTTTTGTTCTTGTTCTGGATCTTCACTCTCTCCTCCATATTCCCTTTTTACTTCTATTTTTACTTATACTTTACGACAATTTGATATCAATTAAACTAAAAATTAAATTAAAAAAAATACTATGTTCAAAAGTAGATCAATTAGTGGCAAATCAAATATTGTGAAGATCTTGGAGATTTATTAGACTATAGAAATTGTTTTTAAAAAAGCAAAAAAAAAAAAAAATGTAATATAGAACTTCCATCAAGAAATTAAAGTAATCTTTTTGTCTTTTTTTTTGTTTTTCTCACAAACAAAGAACTAAATTAAACTAAAGATAAACTAGTAAACCAGTACCATTTCTAAAATATTATTTCAAAACAACAAACTAAAATAAGATAAAATAAAATAATAAAACAATAAAATAAGATAGTAAAATAAGAAAATAGAAAAATTAAAAACAGTTTCAAATTCAATTAACTGTTAAACCTGAAAACAATTAACAAAATTTTTTTTCAAAAAAAAGGAATATAAACAAGAAAAAAAAAATAGAAAAAATAAAATTTTTTTGAAAAAAAAGGGTAAATTTGTTAAAAAAGAGACTATAAAAAAAAAAAATAAATTGGGAATTAGATTGTTTGGAATTAGGATTAATAACTAAAGGAATGAAAATTATTAAGTTAAAAAATTCTTCAAAGTCAATTTGAAGTAATTTGAAATGAAAGTTATTAATAAAAACAAAATATTGTAAAAGCAACATCAAATAATATAAAAGTAAATAAATAAATAAAAAAATCAATCGATTGATCGTTTGATCAATTGACAAACAAAAAAATTCGGATTTGAAAAGATCAATATAAACCAAAAATAAAATTGAAATTGAAGTTGAAAAATCTGTAAAAACCTAATCAAGTTTTCCATAGACTTCAACGTCATAACCACAATTTAAACATTTAAAGTCTTTTCTTAAATTATTTGCTTTACTTCTAATTAAATTCCACTCGCTCTTTGCGGGTATTCTCAAACAAGTAGGATTGATGCATCTAACACCAGTTTTTTTGTATCTTAAACCACAAGAGTTGCATAACTGACCAGCAGATAATGACCAAGAAGGTCTCCAACATGGTGATTGGGATGAACCACAAGATACACAACTTCTTTTTGTGTGGTGATGAGAATGGGAACGGGCATTAGTTGTAGATGTAGAAGATTGAGTTGAAGAGTTAATGTTGATGTTAGTAACACTAGTGTTGGTGGTGTTAGTATTAGAGGAATTAGCAGTAGATATATTATTATTAATATTAATATTATTATAATTGATACTGTTACTATCAATTGAGCTATTCAAAGATGTATTTGAAGCTTTCTTTTTGAAAGTAATTGGAGTTGAGGAAATTAGTGTTGGGGGATTAATGTTTGATTTAAAATTTGGGTTATAAGCCAAATCATTAGAGGTCAAATAAGAGTTTGATAATGATTCCGATCTTGTATGGAATGAGGTATCATTATTTTGGTATTTATGATAAGTTAGAACATCATTAATGTTATTAGCATAAATGTAGTTTGACTCATAAGGAAAATTAAGTGGGGGTAAAATATTGTTAGCGAAAGCTGATGAAGTTGATGAAGTTGAGGGAATTTTAAAATTATTATTAATATTAATATTAGGATTGAGATTAGGATTAGGATTATGATTATGATTAATAACGTTGTTGGTGTTATCAGTTGATAAACCTTTATAATTTATAAAGGGAGAAGAGATATCAGAGGTTGGAATGGTTGAACCATTTGAAGAAACCGAGGATATTGAGGATTGATCAGATAAAGTTGAAGATGCAGAGGTAGTTGAAGATAAAGAGGATGTAGTTGAATTTGAGACTGATCTTTGATTGATGTTATTAATTATCGATTGGTTATTGTTATTAATGTAGGCGTAATTAATTTCGTCTTTAGTAGGTGGTGTCAAAAGGGTTGAGGATATAGATCTTAAAGAGGAATGATGGTTTAGGTTTAAATGTTGAAAAGATTTAGTTGAGATTGAGGACAAGTTTTGGTTGTTGATTATAAAGTCATTATTTGGATGAACGATAGGAGATGAAGTGTTTGAAGAATGGGAAATAGAAGGAGATCTGTTTGGAGAAACAACAGAAGAAGGGGTTGTTGAAGAGGGAGACAAATGTTTGTTCGATTTTGATGGAGATGAATGGGAAGATGAAGATGAGGAAGGGATGGATGATGATGATGAGGATGATGAAGTGGAAGGAGATTGCTTGTGATTGCTGTTGATAAGCAATTTTGAGAAAAAGTTGTTTGAAGATTTGAACTTTTTAGAGATTTTTGTATTGAATTTAGGTTTTTTGATTAGATAGGAGTTGATTTTTTCTCTGAGGGAGGATCTTTTGGATGATTTAGGTGATTGTGCTTGGGGTTGAGATTGGGATTGAGATTGGGGTTGGGGTTGGGATTGATTTGATGGAGTCGGAGTTACCGATTGGTTAGAGGATGAGGATTGTGATTTTTTATTTTTATTTTTATTTTTGTTTTTGTTTTTATTTTTTGATTTGTTTTTTATGTTTTTTTTGTTTTTATTTTTAGAAGATTTTGAAGAAGTAGAAGTGGACGAGGAAGTTGTGAACGAGGAAGTGGATGGAGATAGGGTTGAGGAAGAAGAGTTTGTAGGGTTTAGGGATGATTGTGAGACAGTTGTGAATGTGTCATCCGAAATGGTTAAATCGTTTTCAGTGTCAAAATCGTGAGGGATATCATGGATATTGTCATGATTGTTGTGGTTGTGATGATTTTCAATTTCAATATCAATTTTGTTAATATCATTATTGTTATTGTTATTGTTATTGTTATTATTATTATTATTAGTAGTAGTAGTAATATTATTATCAATACTAGTATTATTATTATTATTATTATCAGTAATAGTACTAATATTAGTAATATTATTATTGTCATGATTATCACAATTATTGTGTTGATAATTATTGATATTGTCGTTGTTAATGGTTTCATTATCAATGTCCATGTTATTGTCAACCGTGTGAATGAGTGGATTTGAGTTGATGTTGTCTAAATTATTGATTGAATATTTTAGATTTTTATAAGTGCTTGAGTCTTTTTTCTCCAACCATCTTTCAAAGGAAAGGGTCCAATTTGAGTAGTGGTATTGGGATTGGTAGTTATTAATGTTGTTGTTGAGGTAATTGTTGTTATTATTGTTGTTGTTATTATTATTGTTGTTGATTGAGGAAAAGTTAAATTTTGAGCTGTAATTGAGAGAGTTTACTTTGGATAGGAAAGATTTGGAGGGAAGAGTGTCTAGGTAATTGAGAGAATAGTTGAGGGTGAATGGGTCGTAATCGTCTTTTGAAAAGACGGAGTTTAAAGATTCTAGAGACAATTTTTGTTTTATTGGAGAGGAAGAAAGCGATTTTTGGGAGGATTGAAGAGAGTCAGTGATTGAGATTGTGTCATCATTGTCATGATCCTGGTCGTTTTCGTTTTCGTTGTCATTATCATTATCATTATCATTATTGTTGATGTTATTTTTTGCAAGATTTGAGATTGAAGAAGATGAAGAAGAGTTTGGAGGAGTGGGCAATAAAGAATTGGAAATAGGAGAAGTGTTAGAAGAGTTTTGACTGTTTGATTTAATTTTTTTATAATTTTTCAACAACGAGTTATTACTAATGTTTTTGTTAATGGTATTGTTGATACTATTGTTAATATTATTAATGTTGATGTTGTTGATTGATTGATTGGTTATTGATAGGGATCTCTTTCTTTTTTTATTATTATCTGAATCAAAAGACAGGGAGGAGATTAAAAGACCTGACATTTTGAGAGATTAAAGAAAAGGAGAAAAACAATGAATAGGTAAAAATAAAGAGATGATAGATTAGTAGATTAGATGGATAGATAGATGGATAGACAGATGAATGGATGATTAATGAGATTTAATGTTGTGTGATTTTGTTGATTGTTTGTCAAAAAAAACAAGAACGAAAAATAAAAAAAATAGTGGAAAAAAAGGGAACAAGTCGTGGATCAGAGTTAAAAATAAGGGGGGAAAAATCAAAGACAAGACAAAAGTTAAAAAAGGGCAAAAGAAATGGATGAGATGAGATATCTAGTGAAATAAATCAGGAAGAATAAAAAATAAGTGAACAAGAAGGATGAAGCAATGGTGATAGGTGATGAAGTGATGAAAAACAATAGAAAATGTCAGATTTATATGGGAAAAAAGATGTGAAGAGATGAGGGCGTGGACGCAGAGAAAGGAAAAGATATGAAGTAGATGGCGATTATGGCGATTATGGCGGTTATGCTGAATATGACGAAGATGCTGGTGAGGGCAACAAGAATGGACAGCAGAAAGAAGGAAGAGGCGCCGGGACTAAGAGGTAACAGAAACAGTTAAGGAGAGGCAAAAGATCGACAGATCGAACAGACAGCTGAAGGGCGCTGGAAAAGAAGCAGCAGAGAGTGAGGATGAAGCAGCAGAGGAAGCAGAGGAAGCACACGAAGGAGACAAACAAGAAGCAAGCGCTGGTGTTTACAGCGCACGCGCTCACGTGCTCCAGCGGCCAATCAGCGGTGTGCAAAACACACGCGCAAAACACACACGCGTGAGCGACGCACTTCTGTCTTCCGTTTAGGGAGTGTAAACAGTTCTGTTGAGTCTTCTGTTGAGTTGCTATAGAGTCGCTTCAAGCGCGCGCGAGCTCGCCGAGAGCGCGGTCGATTGCCGCCGCTCCCCTGAGCAAGTCCTCCTGACTAATCACCAACGGAGGTGCCAACCGGATGATGTGTCCGTGCGTGGGTTTGGCCAACACCCCAAGCTCCTTCATCTTCAAGCACACGTCCCACGCTGTTCGTCCCCCAAGGCCCCTGGGATCAATTACTATTGCCAATAGCAAGCCCATCCCGCGCACCTCCGACACGATTCCACGGTGTTTCTCCTGGATCTGGCAGAGCTTCTTCTTAAACATCGCGCCCAATGCTGCTGCCCGCTCCACCAACTTCTCTTCGCGAACAACTCGCAACGCCTCGATACCCACACGGCTTGCCAACGGATTGCCGCCAAACGTCGATCCGTGCGATCCGGGCTCGAAGCAGAGCATGATCTCACGACTGCTCAACACCGCCGAAATGGGCAACACTCCTCCGCCGAGCGCCTTGCCTAACAACACCACGTCCGGCCTGATTCCGTAGTGCTCGTAGCACAACATCCGGCCTGTTCTGCCAATTCCTGTTTGGATCTCGTCAACCACCAACAACACATTATGCTCGTCGCACAACTTGCGCACTTCTCGGAAGTACCCCTCGGGAGGAACAACGATTCCTGCTTCACCTTGGATTGGCTCCAACAAAATCCCGGCTACCTTATCTCCGGCCACTCGAAGACTCTCCCGAAGGTCCTCAATCTCTCCGTATCGAATGTATCTTTTTTCTTCACTTCCAGGAACAAAACAACTGATTCCTTCAACAAATGGCCCAAATCCCTTTCTGGCATCTTCATCACTCGACAATGAAATGATCCCAATGCTTCTTCCATGGAAATTGTTAGATGCTCCCAAAATAATTGCCTTGTTTTCTGCAATTCCTTTCTTGAAATACCCCCATCTTCTGATCAACTTCAATCCGGTTTCAACTGCCTCTGCTCCCGTATTCATTGGTAGCACCATCTCATACCCAAAATACTCAGTGATGAACTTGCTGTAGTTTGAAAACACATCGTTGGAAAACGCTCTCGATGACAACGTCAACTTCTTGCTCTGATCAACCAACGCCTTGATAATTCGAGGATGGCAGTGTCCTTGGTTGATGGCACTGTATGCACTCAAAAAATCCAAATACTCCTTTCCCTCAGGATCCCAGACTTTCGATCCCAATGCCCTGTGGAAAACAACTGGTAATGGATGATAGTTGTGTGCAGAATACTTTTCCTCGTATTCTTTACTCAACTCTGACGAAATATTAAAATCAACCTCACTCATACTTAATCAATAGTTAATAAATAAACACCAAAAATGTAGTAGCTATTATAATAAATATAATAAATATAATGATTATAATGATTATAATGATTATATATATAATTGTTCTTATTGCTCTTATATAATCCACTGCTTGGATGGCAAAAAAAAAAAAACTTCCCTCCTCCTTATATATTGCGTTTTTATCGCTTGCCCATGCTTATAGAAAAATTCTTTCCTCCCACTATTGCTTTCCACAAATCAAAGCTCATCCTTTTCTCAAAAGAATCATCTTTTTCTCAATCAATCTCGTTTTCTTCCTCTAAAAGCAACTGATAAAGAGCCTGCAATTTCTGCTTGCCAATTCTCGACTTTTTCGTCTCTCGCCGCTAAGTGAAGTAACACCCGAATGCCAAAAACTCTATCTTCTACACAATTTCACTCACTTCCTGATCTCATTATATCTTAATTATATATATATCTTATACAGGCTCTCACTGTCGACGAGGAGGTGTTGCTCCTACTAACTTGCCCAACCCAGAAACAAAAAAATTCGTTATTTGCTCCTCGGGTCGAAAACTCCCTCCATTATTACCACCTCCACCTTCGCTATATCCATTGTTATCCTGGTAGTTATACCCACTCGAGCTATTCTTATTCCCAAATACCTCGCTGGCTGAAGATGCTAAGGCCCTCACTAGGGTACTGTCCAATCTTCTATTCGGTGGGCTTCGGTTGCCAAATCCACCTCTATTACCCAATGGCATTTTACTTACTTTACTCATCTCAGAACTGCTCTTCTGCAATTTTAATACCCCTACTGATGATGTAGAGCTGTTATTCTCATCAACATCCACAACATTAATGCTCATCCCATTATCATATCCACTATATCCATTGTTATACCCACTGCCACTATTGATCAAATTATTATAGTTGTTATAATTGCTATTATAGTTATTATGGAACTTTTTCCTTTCATTATAAACCTTTTCAACCACTCTCGCATGTTTCAAACTCTCCTCAATATACACATTATGCTCAAACGAATTCAACGAGTTCAATGCGCTTTTCAAATTATTATAATAGCTCAATACAACACTATAATTATTTATTGGCACAATCAAAATTAATCTCGAAATTAATTCCAATTTTTCCTTCAAAAATTCATTAAATTCATTAATATCCTCAATATTTTTCAATCTTTCAACCATTTCACTACTATCATAAATTAAATTAATACTTTCGTTTGTCTCATATTTACAAACTTGGAAAATTGTCGTCCAAATCGTTTTTAACGAATTTGATGACTTGCTCAATAACTCATTACTTAATTCAACCGCAAACTTGAAATTATTATCAACTAACGATGACTCGATACACATTGCTTTGATTTTATCAACCAACAGTAATTTCTTGTCTTGATTATCATAATCAATAAAAGTCTTATCATGTTCTTCCTCCTTTTCTTCATCATCATCATCATCATCATCATCACCATCATCATTATCATCATCACCATCATCATTATCATCATAATCAATATTTATGTTATAAGCTTCACCTTCATCATATTCGTCAAAATACTTTAAAAATTCAAAATCTCCATAAAACTTCTTATCATTTTCATTTTTCAAGTAGTTGCTATCAATTATCAACTCCTCCAAGTTTAAACCGATGCATAATTTAAAACAAATTGAATAAATTTCATTATACTTTAAATATGATTTAATGTTTAGTTCTAATAATTTTTCAATAATTAAAATTGGATTATTCACTTGACTTAAATTAACAGGCTTAAAATAAATGTCATTCTGATTCTGATTTTGATTTTGATTCTGAGATTCATTATCAATTTGAAGATTTAATGATTTAAATTTGAAGTTACAATTGAAATTGGATAAATTATCTGTTGCAATTAGCAAGTTTTGTAATTTAAATAAAGAATAATCTAAATCCAAGTCTGTATTTGAATTATCATTATCATTGTATAACTTTCTTAATTTAGTTATTTCATTATAATCATGCAAATTAATTAAATTTGAATAATTGTTTTCAAATAAATTCAAACAATTAAAGCAATTTAATAAATTTGGATCCAAGTTCATATTAAAACTTTTAGCGCTGTTATAATAAAATTTAAATTTTTCAATAATTAATAATTTGAATTTATTTATTAAATTTATATTTTCGTTTTTATTATCATAAATATTGATGAATTTAAATAGTTTATTTTTAATTAGATCGAAGGAATTTAAATTCAATAGCTTATTAAAAATGATTAAATCAAACAAGAAAGATAATTCATTGATTGAAGATACGGATATGTTATTTGATTGCATAGCGTTTGGTATTGATTCAATACTATTTATATCAATTATCGATAAAATATGGTTAATATTATTAGCATGGTTATTGTCATTATTAGCGTGGTTATTGAATATGATACTATTATTGATTAGCCAATAAACATTATCGATAAACAAATCGTAATCGGTTATTGAATTGGTATAAAAAGAGCTAAAGTTTTGAAATAAATCTAGTAAATAAATAAATTTATTATTTAAATTTTCTGATGATAAGGAGTAAATTTTATAAATGTTGATATCCAAATGATACAAATTTTGGAAGATTGATAAATTTTTAATATTTAACTTTAAGGAGTTTAAAATTTGATTTGATAGAGCAGAATTGGAAGAGTTATTATCTAGAATTGCAATGTTATCGTTGATAAAAGTTGATATCAAGTTTGCAATATTATTAATTATTAATAAATTTTTTTGGTTTTGTAGGTTAAAATTAGAGTTATTTAAGATTGAAATAAGGTGGATAATCAAGTTTTTTTTAAAAGATAGGGGGATTTTTTCGAATATGATTTTTATGTTGATTATGTTGATGCTGTTATTTTTGGACAAAAAATATGAGGTAAAGTTTTGTAAAAGCGATAAATGAGTGGTATTTATATGAGAAAGTGATTGAGGTTGAAATTCATTGTTTATATAGGATAAGAGTAAATCGTAATCATTGATGTAATTCAAGAAAGGTAGTATTGATGAGTTTAATATTTGGTTAAAATTTGAGAGGGTTAAGTTTGATAATAGAGTGAATAATTTTGATTTATTATCCAATTTATTAAAGTGTACTAGTGAGATGTCGTTGGATTTAATAATTTTGTTGTTATTAGGATCATTTGAGTTGTATTTAATAAAGTAGTTAAAGGGGATTAGGATTCCATCTAACCAATTTTTATCAGAGTGGTTCAAGTAGTTGAAAAAATAGGAGTTATAGTACAAGTCATTTTTAAGAAATAATGAGTTTTTCAATATTTTTGCTTTAAGAAAGTTTGAAAAGATGTCTTTATAACGATTTGAGTTATTGAGATTATTGAGATTGAAATCAAGATTTTTTAAAGAGATTGATATGAAATTTTTTAAAGAAAAGGATCTGTTTAGTAAAATTTTGTAATTTGATATGGATAAAGAAGTTGAAAGAAAATTGTTGTTATTAATCAAGTTGTTCAAGAAGGGTTCAATTTTTTGGTTGGTGATTTCATTATCATTATCACTATTATTATCATTATCATTATTATTATTATTATTATTATTATTATTATTATTACTATTATTATTATTATTATTATTATTATTATTAATATCGTTAATATTAATAGAATTAGAGTTTGAAGCGTAAATTGTATTGGTGTTTAGATTGGATAAAAAATCATATATAAAAAGAAAATCCTTCGAATGAGTTGTTGAAGGGATTAATACCAACATTAAAGACAAGACTTGATGTAGATTTATAAATTCATCGTCGTTTTGAGATATTTGAGTGGATAGTAATTGTAGTAGACTGGATAGGTTTGTGATGCTGGCGGTGGAAGAGAGGTAAGCAAGAGCTAGGTAGGATTTCAAGTGCAAAATTGGGCAGGAAGACATTGCAGAGTAGGTTGTGGGTGTGGATGTGGGAGATTGGGCCTGAATATGGTGGATCTGGTGCTGGTTGTGCTCGTTATCCTTATTTTTGTTGAGCATTGTTCTTATCCTGTATCTGGTGGTGTATTTCTTGAGTTGCTTCTCAGTGGCTTTTCGTTGATACGTAGAACAAGAGGGGTCTGAGAGCAGGCCTCGGAGAGAGGGTCTGTTTCAGGCCTTTAAACAGCGGACGGAAAACTAGAGCTGGAATTAGTGAAACATTGGCGTACTAAAGAGAGAGTTGCAAGGCAGAACAAAATATAGGTAGTATAGCAAGACAGTACGGTTACAATGGCAGCGCTAAATGAAAGACTATTGCACGAGCGAGTGATGAACACTCAGCAGATGAAGCAGGTGCAGCAGTACACTCAGACTGTGTCTGACACCTGGAAGCTTTGCGACAACTATCTCCAGGCTGATTGTGCCCAGTTGGCAGAGAAGGACGTGCTTCAGTTTGAGGCCGACGTCAAGGACTTGAAGTTCAAGCTCATCAAGAACTACTATCTTATCAAGCAGTACCTCATGTCGCTAAATTTGATCTACAAGAGCTTCTCCAACAAGATCGACGAATTGATGTTGAACTACAAGAACCTCAACCAGCTCAACGACTTGATCGTCAACGAAAAGAAAACGTACCTCATGAACAACTACAACTTGCTCAAGTTTGAAAACGCCAAACTCACCGAGATCGACAAGTTCATCAACATCAACCTCAACTACAGCAGTGGACCAGGCGCCAGTCTTGCCAACGACAACAACGACAACGACCTCATTGCACTCAGCGAAAAGGACCTTGCAGAGTTCACCAACAACGACCCCATGCTCCTCAACAGGGCCAGGCTGCTCTCCAGGAAAAGGGCCAGCGATGGGTACAGGTACCGGTTGAAGTTCGACTACTCGTTGGAGTACCTCCGGAAGTACAACGAGCTCCTCAACGACGACCTCTCTTTTTTCAGAGAAAACATCAGCACCAACAAGAAGAACTGGGTGCTGTTATCCAGCAAGATCAAGACGCTCATCGACTCCATTGACTCCATCGACCTCGCCCAGTGAACACCCAGCAGCACCCTCCCTCAGGCCAGCTCGATCCACTTTCTGCACTTCTCCCGGCCTGGAGCTGTCCTGCAATTTGCAAGCTTCCTACGACCCTGCGTGCGCCAGCCAATCACAGCCCTTCTTAACCACTACTCTTCCTCAGATACATATATATACACAACACTTACAATATATATATATGGATGTGTATCCTGCCCTCGCTCTGCTCTTCTGTCCCTTTTTCTTCTTTACCCAGCTGTCTTGTCGTTCAATTGCTTAATTGCTCAATTGATTTCTCGCTCGCCCACCTAATTGCTTTATCACCTCCCCACATCACTTCTCTTTCACAATGGCTATCACTGTTGGTATTAATGGTTTCGGTAGAATTGGTCGTTTAGTCCTCAGAGTCGCTTTATCCAGACCCGACGTCAAGGTTCTTGCCGTCAACGATCCTTTTATTTCTGCTGATTATGCTGCCTACATGTTCAAGTACGACTCCACCCATGGTAAATACTCTGGTGAAGTCAAATCAATTGATGGCGGTATTCAAATCGACAACACTTTGATCAAGGTTTTTAACGAAAGAGATCCATCAAACATCCCATGGGCTGCAGAAAAAATCGATTTTGTTATCGACTCCACTGGTGTCTTCACCACTTTAGACACTGCTCAAAAACACATTGACGCTGGTGCCAAAAAGGTCATCATCACTGCTCCATCAAAGGATGCCCCAATGTTCGTTGTCGGTGTCAATGAAGACAAGTATACCTCAGACTTGAACATTGTCTCCAATGCCTCCTGTACCACCAACTGTTTGGCTCCTTTAGCTAAGGTCATCAACGACACCTTTGGTATCAAAGAGGGTTTAATGACCACTGTCCACTCCATCACTGCTACCCAAAAAACCGTTGATGGTCCATCCCAAAAGGACTGGAGAGGTGGTAGAACTGCTTCTGGTAACATTATCCCATCATCCACTGGTGCTGCTAAGGCTGTGGGTAAAGTCATCCCAGAATTAAATGGCAAATTAACTGGTATGTCTCTCAGAGTTCCAACTGTTGATGTCTCTGTTGTTGATTTAACTGTCAACTTGGAAAAACCAACAACCATCAAGGAAATCAATGCTACAATCAAGGCTGCCTCCGAAGGTAAATTAAAGGGCATCTTGGGTTACACTGAAGATGCTGTTGTTTCTTCTGATTTCTTGACTGACCAAAGATCCTCAATCTATGATGCCTCTGCCGGTATCTTATTAACCCCAACTTTTGTCAAATTAGTCTCATGGTATGACAACGAATATGGTTACTCTACCAGAGTCGTTGATTTATTGCAACACGTTGCTAAAACCTCTGGTTTCTAAGTATCTACTTCTGATATGATCAATTCTAAAAACAAAAAACAAAATAAAAAACAAAGATTTATGAAAACCTGTTATTATTTTATCTTATTTTATCTTATTAATTTTACTTGATTTTTTATTCTAATTTATATATATTAATAGACTATTGTTTTAATTAATTAATATATATACATATTTTTTTTTTCCACAAATTATTTTATCCCATCTTAAAAAATCAATTTCTCAATAGAATACAATGGTATAGTAGTAACACCACTCTCATTTTCTTTCTTATTGGCAATCTTATTATATTCATCGATATCAAATAATGATTCAAGGAATTCACTCTCATTTTTATTGCTTCTTTCAATTCTTGTGCCAGATTTAATAATATTATTATTTAGATTCTGCTTATTTTTATTAAAATTCTGATTTTGATTTTGATTTTTATTGCTCTTATTTTTACTATTAACATTCTTACTATTCTTATTCTTAGCATTTTTAACATTCTTATTAGTTTTGCCTTGATTCTTGCTACTCTGACCACTCTTATTATTCTTACTATTACTAGTATTACTAGTATTCCCAGTTCCATATTTTAATAAATTCTTTTCATTTAGTTTAACCTTTTCATATGTATCAATTATTGAATCAGTTATCGATAATAATTCTGTTGATTTAATTATCGCATTGACTTTAAATTTACAATACTCAATTAATATATCAACCAAATAGCTTTCTTCTTCATTTTTACTGTAATTATTATTATTATTATTATTATTATTATTATTATTATTATTATTATTATTATTATTATTTTTATTATTATTACTAATAGTATTATCATTTCGATTAGATTTACTATCTTCAACTCTCAACCTGTTCTCATCAATCTCAATAATATTTTCCTTTTTGAAAATCCTTATAAACTCTCGTTTTTCTTTATTTGTAAAACTTAAATCAAACAATAGCCCTTCACAGTCAATCAAATTGATTAATAACTCATGTCCCTCATTCAACTCAATTATATTCAATAATATAGTCTCAATTCGAAATTTTCGGTTATCTCCATTATCCTTGACTTTCTTATTGTTATTACTACTAACAATATTATCGACAACAATATTCCCATCTTCATCAATATCATTATTAACCAACTCACTAATAACTCGAGTAATAGTATCCCTCGGATAATCATTTATTATTCTTGAAATACAATCAATAAAAATCTCAATTTGTAAATTCTTAACCTCATTATCCAATTTTTCTGCAAAATTTAATTTAGATATTATTCCCAATAAAATCAATAAATCCTTGCATGATAAAACTGGACATGTTATTAATGTCTGTCTTAGTAATCGAGGATAGTTTAAAAAAATTCTTAACAATCCCTCGTTAGAATATTTTATTGGGAACAATGGATGATTTAATAAGTAAATGATAGAATTTTCTGGCAAGAAGGTCTCTCTAATCTTTAATTTTCCATCCTTATTAATATCAAATATTATTTCAACAACTCTATTAATAAAATATTTACTAATTGTTCTATCTTCTTCATCTTTATAAACTAAAAATTCATCATCTATCTTAACTAATTTCTCTTCAACTGGTAAATTTTTCATAAATTTGAGGAAAATCAAATCAAATCCATCTACATCTTTCTGATTTGCAGCTTTTTTCAATCTGTTTAAAAAATTATCAATTTCAATTTTATTAGTTCTCCTTTGGTCTTCGATTGATTTATTTATATTGGCTACTCTATCGTATTTATATTTTCCGATTAGTATTGGTAATAAATTGTTTTCTTTTTCTTCATTATCATATTTGTCTTTCTCCCGTTGAATTTGCTTTTCTTCTTCACTATCAATTTCAATAACAATTCCTTGAATATTGTTGTTACTATTGCTGTTATTATTGATATCTGAAATATCTATATTAGTGGAAATTGATTTTTGATTTTTCTTTTTTAAAAAATATTGATAATAAACATTGGAAATACTTTTATTCAATGATTCAATTAATTTGCCCAATCCAACATTAATGCTCATATACTCCAAGAAATAATTGTTATTATTTTTATTGAATGATAAAAGAATTGAAAAACTTTTTGAATTATAAAGAGAACTACCATCAACTGGACAACAGTATAAGTTGTTAAAATTTGTCAGGTTGGTTGATATGAAAAAATTCAAAATACTCTCATAGTTTGCATCAATAAGATATATACAATTTTCTATAGTTAATAATAATCTTGAAGGTGCAGCAAATGCTAGTGCAAACTCATTTATACTCCCGTTATTTACGGATTTTGCATGCCTGAATAATAGTGACAAATCAATAGATTTTATCTTTTCAAAACTGGTTAATGAATAAAGAACTAAACTTTTCTCTTGCTTTGAAAACTGATATAAGGTTCCATTATTAAATTCAAATCTGGAATTTTCAATAATTGAAGCATCTGATTTGCCAAAAATTTTATTTGAGATTTCTAATGCCTCTTCATTCTTTATTAATACTATTCTTGCAATTAATTTTTTGAGATCTCTATTAAATTCCACAATTAAAATCAAAGTATTTTTTTCAGTCTTATTTGCAGTGGAAATTAATTGACTGCTTGAAAAAAATTTATAGTGTAATATTTCACTTGCATTACTGCTCTTACAGGATAATGACCAAATCTGTGATCTATCATTAAAATTAAAACATAACAAGTTTCCATTAGCTAAGAGTGTGTAAACAAATAGACCATTAGAAGAAAAATGAACTGTTATTGGTTTAGAATTTAATGTGATTTTGTATTCAACTAAATCATAATTCTTATTGCTATTATTACTTGAATCGTTTTCACCATCAATTTCCATCTCAAAATCGCTTTGGGGGTTGTTGGTTATATGCGACTTTTCAGATTTGGAAATTGAAATAAGTTGCAAGTAGTTTTTTTTTCCATTAGATAGACCAGCAACAAAAAACTTGCTTTGTGGGTTTTTTTCGAAGCATGTCAATGAATGAACAGTAACACCCAAGGGCAAAGAATAAGACCAATATAGTTTTGGAGATGGCTTTAATAGAAATGTAGAAATCGAAGATGAGGAAATACCAACATGTAAGAAAGCTGTGTATGGGTCTTTGATGTCAGCTATGGCTACTCTGTCTTGTGAAGTGAGGCCCAATGTCCTAGGCAACAAGGTGATCTTATAGGGTTCAGTCAATAGTGGCATCCTGGGTATGAGTTTGCTGATATACTGGTTCTGCACTTCACCCACCAAGTATTTTCCAGCTTTTAATTATTTTCTTCAATTTTCTCAAAAAAAAAATTTCATTGAAAAAAAAATCAATGGCGGTGAATTACCTAAATAGAAGACGTGGCGAGTGTATCCAAAACAACGGCGTTTTTTTAAAACTTAAAAACGTTGATGTTTCCGTCCGTCTTTTGAAAGGCGGAAGTTCAATACGGTGCACTTTTAAAAAACACGGATTTAGACGGATTCTATGCTTCAGTATTAAGGAATTAATGACATCAAAAATATTAAATGTATTAATGGTATCTATAATTGGTGTTGAAAGGTATGTAATTGAAATATATAACAGAAAGATGATGGATTGTGTGGGCAGAAACTCTATTGACTGCCACTAGTATGATGACTGTGCAGCAACATTTTTAAAAGAGACCTCCTCCACAGGAGACTTTCCAGCAAGATTATTTTTGGCAAAATTTTCATGAACTTCCTCAACAGTAACTAGCTTTTCATAAAATGCTAGAACCTTAGGATGACATTTAATTTTATGAGGAAAAAAATTTAAAACCTGCAATCCATTTCTGGACGTTGCTCGACTGAGTGCAACATATGCTTGGCCCTTTTCAAAGACCTTGCGAAGATCAACTTTTACTTTTGGTAATGTTTGACCCTGAGATTTATGAATTGATAGCGCCCATGCCAAAATCAATGGAATCTGCGCTCTTGTAACCAATGGTCTCTCAAATTCATCTTCAACACTCCATACTTCGGGTCGAACTAGCACATCCCTTGTGTTTCCGTCAGCAAGTGGAAATCTAACTAATGGATATCTTGATATTTTGGAAGTGTCGTGGAGTTGTTTTACGAGATTATATTTTCTTTCCAAATTTTTATAAAGTTCTGGACTTATATTCCTTCTTTGATGATCTTTTAAAAAACTGAATACAGAATCATCAAATTCGTTTTCTTCATCACTATGAGAAACTTCGACTTTTTTTTTAATTATTGCTTCATCATCTTCCTCTGAATCACTGAATTCACTTGGATTTTCAGCCTCAACTTTTTCAAGTTGTTTTTGTATTTTTTTCTCCACTTCATCATTTTCAGGATTGGATTCCATTTCGTTGTAAAGCATATACGTTTTGGGATCGATGAATCCCAAAACTCTACCTAAAGATCCATTGACCAAGGTTTCATCAATATTTTTAATCATCATCACTTGAGAATTTTTTTTTAAAACAATAGTTTTAGGTGCCAAGAAATCTTTCAACAATCTTTGTCTATAATCTTCGTCCTGAACCATACCACCATCAAATGAAGTATATATATAAGGTTTCTCTTCAATTTTATCTAATTTTCTTTTGTTTGCAAGTTCAACTTCTCTTCGAGTTGAATAAAGCTCAGCAGGTTGAATCCCATCATCCATTGGTAATGGTCTTTCCAATTCTACAAATTTTTTAGTAGTTTGTACACTCAAAATCCCATTTCTTGTTTCATTTAGCATTCCAATAAATTCAGTATCACCCTTTTGTCTAAAAATGGTTTTTAATATCACGGTTAATCCGATTGCTTCTTTCCAAGCTTCAGATTCAAAAGCAAATAAGGGATTATTATCTTCCTTATCCACAGGCGGTAATTGATAAAAATCACCACACGCTACAATTTGAATTCCACCAAATGGTTTGTCACTTTTTCTTAGTTCTTTTCCTATTATATTTAACTTGTCTAGTAATCTTCCATCAATCATTGAAATTTCGTCAATAATTAGTACTTTTAATTTTTTCCATCTTAATAAACCTTTACGATTTTTCTTTATTTTCTTTATTAATTGTTCAGTTGTACCTTCTCCTAGTCCAATGGAAGCAAAAGAATACAAAGTGGTACCACCAATATTACAAGCAGCTAAACCTGTAGATGCTGTAACACCTACTTCACCTGGATAAAATTTCAGCCTTAATGCTTTAATAAGTGATCTTAAGAGAACGGACTTACCTGTTCCAGCCGAACCGGTATAAAAGAGAGAATGGCCTTGTTTTACCAATTCAATGATATGAAGTTGTTCTTCAGATAGACAAATTGGAACAGCATGTTTTGTTGCTGAAGATTCCAATTTATTTTTAGCCAATTGATTCGTAGGATTTTGAGTCAAAAATTCAATTTTTGAATTTTGAGCAGCATTAGTTTTAAAATTTCTTTGAGGTTGTTTTGGGAGATTGTTATTATTATTATTATTATTATTATTATTATCACTATTAAAATTGTTTATTATATCAAATTTGGGACGTTTTAAAGCTTTGAAATTCTGAGAATTGATAATCAGTTGGACAGCAGTGTTATGAATAATTTGGATAGCGCCATGTTTAAGCGGAGTGATATTAGGATTATTATTTGCAGGTTCTAATTCAGGTTTATTAAGGTATTGAAATGAAGTATTGAAAAGGATATTTCTTTTTGTTGTAAGATTAGTTCTATGATTTAAAGGAGATTCTGGATCCAAGGGTAGATTAGTCTCAGGAGAAGTTGAAAGTTTGTTAGTGGCAGTATTATTTGAGTTTATAGATATTGGGGTATGATTGTGTATAGTTTTATGTTTTAAAGGGGTTATTGGAGTGATATCGGAGCTTGGATGATAATAAACTTGAGATGAAGTGAATTTATTTTCATACAAGTCATTAAGAGGAATTCTCTTGTTTGGGGTTGGAGTTGTTGCAGTGGAGATTGAAGCAATAATTGAGCTTTCAGGATCGTCTATATTGTATATTGTAGGATTTGAATTTTTCATATTTATATTTATATGGTTGTCTAAATCTGTAGTTAGTTGGACAGGTGAAGACGTTAGGGTGTATGAATTTTGATCTATTTTGTTTTCATTATTGTCATTGTCATTGTCATTGTCATTCTTAGTATTATGATTAAGATTATTAGAATTATTATTAAATTGCAGATTTTGCTGAGAAAAGGATAATGAACGATTATCGCTAAATTTTTGAACAAACTCATTGAAGGAGACTTGTTTATTTTTCAATTCGTTATTTATGTTTATATTTTTGTTGATATTATTATTATTATTATTATTATTATTATTATTATTGTTATTGTTATTGTTATTGTAATTATTATTAGTGATGGTAGTAGTATTAGTAATATTATCAGTGTTGTTATTGGTAATTGGTCTAAATTGGTAATTTTGAATAAAATCATCATCACTAGAGAATTCATCGGAAGCAAAATCATCTCTATTGTTGAGTAAATTTGATAGAAGTGGAGAGTTTTCGGTTATTTTAATGTTTATTTTGTTAGTTTGAGTAGTGTTGTGAGTAGCATGGTTAATGGTATTTGTGTTATTTGTATCTTTATGTTCATCAATGGTAATTGATTTGTTGTTTAATAAATCATTAAAATATTCGTCTAAACCGTCATCCATATTGGTTGAGTTAGTCCATTGGGAAGAAGAGAATTCAATTGAATCAAAATCCGGATCAAAATCGAAAGTCTTATTATTTTGATTATCAATGTTGTTAATGTTATTTATTATTGGTTGAAAGCTAAAAAGTGGAAGATTTTTAGTACTGGATCTTATAGAATTATTTATGGTGTTGTGATTATTTGCATTTGAGTGGGATTGAGATTGGGATTGAGTACGAGGTTGAGAATGCAGTTGGGAAGGCCAATAATCGCTAGAAAAATCAGTATTAAAGTCATTTTCAAAATCATTAATAGGTTTTAGAGTAATGTCGCTACTGCCATTATTATTCTCATTATTAATACCATTATTATTATTGTTGTTTTTGTTGTTTTTGTTGTTTTTGTTGTTTTTGTTGTTTTTGTTGTTTTTTGAACAACTCATTTGGTGAAACGAGTTAATAAAACTTAATGAACGCCTATTTAGTATATTAGTCGAATTGAGATGATGAACTGTATTGAAATGACAGCTTTTAGAGAAAATATTGTATCTGAGCATGGAAAAAGTAATTCTGTTTTGCTAACACCATCGACTACAATCAGTGCTTTAACACAGAATTACAAGAAAATAACAAAAGTGAGGCCGATATATAGAATTCGAGGAATGAGAGATAAAAAAAATTATGATAGATCATTTTTGCCAAATTAAGTTTTATATTTGGCATGAACAGAAAATTGGACCAAGACGTGATTTGCACGTGAGGTTTTGTGCAAATTGGCGTAGAACAGTCCAGAATGAAAACCGCAAATTGAATATTGCTGAAGTCGTTTATTTTCTTGTGTTTTGTAGTGGTGAGTATATGAATTGGTGGGTATATGAATTGGTGTTTCATTTGCAGGCTGTAGTTGGGAGACAAGTTCGGATGATTTTTAGTATCACCTAGGTTGTTTGGTTTTGGTGAAGGAGGTGAATAAGGCTGCAAAGCGAGGACGAGCCGGGCGCGGAACCGCGGCAGATAAAAGCGAGGAAGGAGGTTGGAGAAGAGTATATATAGAGGCAGACCTGGCTAGCGATGTTGGATTTCAACAGGTCGTTCAAACAACAGCTAAGCAAACCTTCGCTGTATCTGCCAGACACTGAGGCTTTGGGCAAGTTGAAGCAGCAAAAGCTGAAGGTGTTGTTGAAAATGCGAAAGTGCAAGGTGTTTGTGGGTCTGTCGCACCCAGAGCTAGGAGCCAAAATTTGCGAAAAGTTGGATATCCAGGCCAGTCCATGCAGTTTAAACAAGTTTTCCAATGGCGAGACGTCAGTGCAAATCAACTGTTCTGTGAGAGACAACGACGTCTACATTATCCAGTCGTCGTCAGACACGATCAATGACCATATCATGGAGTTGTTGGTGCTTATCAGTGCGTGCAAAGGTGGATCTGCTTCAAAGATCACAGTGGTGGTGCCTAATTTTCCTTACTCGACGCAATCGAATTTGTACTACCACAGCAATAAAGATAGTGGTGAATATTTGAACAGTGTTAGCCACACCAATAATGGGAACAATGAGATTATTTCAAGAACTGCCATCACAGCTAGAATGTTGGCCAATTTAATTGTGATGGCTGGAGCTGACCATGTTGTGTCTATGGATTTGCATGCTGGGCAAATCCAGGGATTTTTCAATAAACCTGTTGATAATCTCTATGCCCTACCGTTTTTGGTCAGATGGATCAAGACCAATGTTAAAAAGTATGAAAAGTCAGTGATTATTTCGAAAAATGCCAATGGAACCAAAAGAGTTACTGAGATGGCGGATAGTTTAAATGTTAATTTTGCAATGATTCAAATATTGGAAAAAAAGCGAAATGTTTACAATAATTTGAACTTGTTAATCGAAGATACAGTTAATTATAATAGTGGTACTATCAATGCAAATGGGAATACTAATAACAATGCCAACGCGAATACTAATAGCAATACCAATACCAATACCAATACCAATACCAGTGATATCGGGACTGAAATTGAAATTGGGAATGAAGAGGTCAATTCAAACAAAGAAAATTCGGCGTCTGAAAAAACCAGATTTATGACCAGCTCCCGAATTGTGCAAGGACATGTTCTCAGCCAGAAAGACAACCTTGAATTGGAGAACCAAAGACCAGCAGAGCTCGAGAACACCAACCCCAGCAAGCTAGATCGTACAATGGCCGAGTTCTTCGAAAACTACAACCAAAACAGCATGAGCAAGTACGTGAAAAAGGAGACTGTGATCACTCTTGTTGGAAACGTAAAAAATCGGCCTGCAATCATCTTGGACGACATGGTCACCAAGCCAGAGATGTACATCTCGATCAGTGAGCACTTGAGGATGAATTGTGGTGCTGAGTGTGTGTACTTGGTGGCCACACATGGAGTGTTCTTGGACAGCTGCCTCGAGGCCCTCTTCCACTGCCAGTACCTCGACAAGATTGTGGTGACCAACACCTGCCCCTTGCTGAAGAACGACTTGTTCAGATACAGAGACAAGCTCGTGGTGATCGACGTGAGCTCCATCTTCGCTGAGTACATTCGCCGGGCCCACTTTGGCGAGAGCATCTCGACTCTCTTCGACAACTTGTTCCACCTCTAGTGCACCTGGCCCACGTTGGCAGTTTCCAGCCTCTGACGCCTTTCCAGGCCTTCCAGCGCCTTTTCTTCCTCTGCCAGCTCCGACGGCTGTCGCCAGCGGCACGGGTCATCGCTGCTCGCTTTTCCAGCAGTTTTCCAGCCAGTCGTTTTATCGCTCGCCCACTTCTGTCATGGCTCCTGCTCATCAGTTTCACCTTTTTTGCTTCTCTCCCTCTGCAGACTTTTTTCAGCTTCGAATTTCACAGGGAGCTCCTCTCTCCAGCTCCTTTCGTCAGCTCCTCTCTCCAGCTCCTCTCCAGCTCCTCTTGCCTGTTGTCTCTTATAAATATCCCTCTACCACCTCGCTCTTCCCTGCTAGTCGCCCATAACTTCCTTTCCATAATGGACTCTGATAAGACTAAGACAGACTGCGACACTTGTATTGTCAACTTTATCAACAGCAACGATAAATCCCAGAACACTGCAACGCTTGACACAAAAAGCTGTAAGAACCACGATAATCTCTACAATCTCTCGCTTTTGAAACAGCTCGATAACCACCAGGTCAAACAAGTCGAATCTGCCATCCTCGAACGTTTTTCTCCTAAAACCTCTGCTTCTGAATCAACTGAATCTCCAAAATCAAGCTCTACGAATCTCCCGAGAATGGTCGTCAGCAATACTGAAAACCAAGCAGATATCGTACCTGTTCCTACCACCACTCCCACTACTTCCACCACTCCCACCACTATCACTCCCACTGCCGAAATTTCCCCTACTAATATCACCATAAACAATATTAAACCGCTTTCCAAAAAAATTGCCCCAAATGCTTCACGTCTCCAAAATGACAATATTAACTCCAAAATTCAACATCCCACCCAAAATAGCACAATTTTATCAACAAGCGCCAACAACAACAAAAATACTCGAAAAATCGGCAAAATTGGTGTATGTGCAATGGACAAAAAAGTCCTCAGCAAACCATGCAGACACATCTTGAATTGTTTAAACCAAAACGACGAATTTGAACTAATCATTTTTGGCGATAAGGTAATTCTCGATGAATCAATTGAAAACTGGCCCACTTGCGATTTTCTCATAAGTTTCTTCTCAAATGGTTTTCCTCTAAACAAAGCCATCAACTATGTCAAACTACGAAAGCCCTTCATCCTTAACGACCTAGTCATGCAAAAAGTCCTATGGGATCGAAGATTGTGTCTACGTTTGTTGAAAAAAGTTGGTATCCCAACTCCCCATCGTCTAGAGATCTCCAGAGATGGTGGTCCCAAAATAATCGACGCTGATCTAAAACAAAAACTACTAGAAAAAAATATAGACATTGATCAGAAATTTAAAACTCCAAACTGGGAAATGCTAGATCAAGACACCTTGAAAGTTGATGACCAAATTTTGAAAAAACCCTTTGTTGAAAAACCCGTCGATGGCGAAGACCACAATATCTTCATCTACTATTCTTCCAAAAATGGCGGTGGTGGAAGAAGACTATTCAGAAAAATTGGCAACAAAAGCAGTGAGTTTGATCCTTCTTTATCAGTCATCAGAACAAACGGCTCCTACATTTATGAACAATTCATGGACACTGATAATTTTGAAGACGTCAAGGCCTACACTGTTGGTGAAAATTATTGCCATGCTGAAACAAGAAAATCTCCCGTCGTTGATGGTATCGTTCGAAGAAACACACATGGAAAGGAAATAAGATTTGTCACCACTTTATCTGACCAAGAAAAGGAAATCGCCTCAAAGGTTTCATCTGTCTTTCACCAAACTATCTGTGGCTTTGACCTATTAAGAGTCCAAGGTGTTAGCTATGTTATCGACGTTAATGGCTTTTCCTTTGTCAAGGGCAACTCAGACTACTACAACAACTGCGCTCAAATCCTTAAAAACATCTTTTTTCAAGCTAGAATTAAAAGAGACCTACAAAGATCCCTCACAGGCACTCCCTACCTTTCTCCACAAACTGAAGAAAAACACCAAAAATGGGTCTTCAAAGGCCTTGTCTCTGTTATTAGACATGGTGATAGAACTCCCAAACAAAAAATCAAATATTCTTTCAAATCTTCCATCTTCATTGCTCTTCTAAAGGGCCACAAAGAAGAAGTCATCATTAGAGCTGTTCCCGATCTTCGTATCGTACTAGCTGCTCTACATCTAGCCCAACAACAAAAATACGAAGACTCAATGAAATTGCAGCTCCTAGCTACTACTTTGGCGAAAAAAATCAACTTTCCCGGCACTAAAATTCAACTAAAGCCAATATTAAATAAAGAATCTAATCAAGTCGAAAAAGTTCAATTCATCCTCAAATGGGGCGGTGAACCAACCCATTCTGCAAGATACCAAGCTACTGATTTGGGTGAAACTTTCAGACAAGATATTAAACTATTGAATAAAGATGCCTTGAAAAATGTCAGAGTTTACTCTTCTTCTGAAAGAAGAGTTGTTACAAGCGCGCAAATTTGGGCTTGCTCATTCTTAGAAGCTGACATGCTACCGGACGATTTCCTAAGAATTAGAAAAGATCTACTAGATGATTCAAATGCTGCAAAGGACCTTATGGACAAGGTTAAAAAGAAATTAAAACCTCTACTTAGACAAGGAAAAGAGCCACCAAAACAATTTGCCTGGCCAGCTAGAATGCCTGAACCTTACATTGTCATTAGAAGAGTCGTTGAGCTAATGAACTATCACCATAAAATCATGGAATACCACTTTAAAAATAACGATGTCGAATCAATGCAAAGAAGATGGTGTTGTTCTGAAGATCCTTATTTATTTAAAGAAAGATGGGACAAGTTGTTTAAAGAATTTCTTACATTTGAAAAAGTCGATCCCTCCAAAATTAGTGAATTATATGATACAATGAAATACGATGCTCTTCATAACAGGTCTTTCTTGCAAAAGATCTTCTCTCCTAATGTCGATTTAAATCACTCCGATGTTGAAATGCAATTTTTGGTCGATGACTTGAATTCTCCAAGTTTAGTCAACGAATATCCAATTAATGTGCTTGCAATGAATAATTTCAAGTTGCCAAGTGAAAGCAATCCAAATAATGGCAAATTGGCCAATTTACTGACATCTGCTTCTTCATCAAATACTAACCTAGCAAAAGTCTCCTCTAAAAATTCAACAAATAATGAAACAGCTACAAAAGAAAAGGAATTAGAAAACTCTTCCTCTGTTGGTTCTTTAGGTTGGGTATTAAGATCTGCCAACAGAAAGACATCTAGAACCATCACTTCTTCTCCATTTGATGATCCAAAATACAGTAGATTAAGAGAGTTGTACAAATTAGCCAAAGTTTTATTTGATTTTGTTTGTCCTCAAGAATATGGTATTGAAGATAACGAAAAATTAGATATTGGATTACTAACTTCTTTACCATTGGCTAGAAGAATTGTTCAAGATATCTCCATGATGAGAGAAACTGATAAATCAGAAATTGTTACATATTTCACTAAGGAATCTCATATTTACACACTATTAAATATCATTTATGAGTCAAAACTTCCAATGAGAATTGCTAGAAATGCATTACCAGAGTTAGATTACTTATCACAAATTGGTTTTGAATTATATGAAAGTGCTGACACAACTTCAGGAGTAAAAAGGCATTCCATCAGATTGTCATTATCACCTGGTTGTCATACCCAAGATCCTCTAGATATTCAATTAGATGAGAAACATTACATCAGCAACATTCCAAAGATATCTCTTACAAGACACTTGGATATCGATTTAGTGACACAAAAATTAAAATCAAGATTTTCAAGAGTTTCTTTACCCAAGAAATTTACTGCAGTTAATATAACTAGTCCCTCTGTTGCTAGTTTAACAGAAAACAAAGTCACATTATAATATTTAAGCCCATAACTATATTATTTTGTAATTTCTTTTTCTTTCTTATATCAAGATTTATATTAATAATATTCTCTTTTTTGTTCATTTCCTTGTTTTTATAACTATATTATTATATTGTTTTTTATTTGAACTTTAATTGTATTTTTATTTCCAAAAACGACTAAATTACAGCTAACGATATTCTATAGAAAAAATAAATAAAAAACTCTTATCAATATTCTCTAATACTTCCTATACCTTGTAAGCTTTTATAAATTAAGAGCATGAAATATTTTCCTATCCTTCCACAACCTTCAAGACAATTGGTAAAACTGTTTTCTTCAAACTTGTCTCTGTTTTTTTTGGCTTTTTTTTTGTTTAATGAGTATTGCTAGCAATAGTGATAGAGTAGAGAAGGTATTCATTTTCATTTAAAAAGACAAATTCAAACTTAGATTGAAAGCTTCCACCATCCACTTTTTAACCCACTGCACTAAAAACTCAATAAATTAATTCCAAAATAATAAAAGTAGAGCCAAACAAAAATTGGACAAAATAGTATAAATACAAACGATTTCTAGCTAGTATGTGTGGTTTTTATTCTTTTGACAAATTTTCATTTGACGGAAAGCACTTGATAAAAAAACAAGGCAATTGAAAATGAATTTATCTCGAATTAACACAATTTCTGCAAATGCTGGATACATAAGGGATAACATACAGTTGACAATTCTCTTTACACGATTGAAATGGTAATAGGTCAACACTATAGTTGATAGCAATATCGCCTTTTTCGAAAACTTTCGGATGTTTTCCAGGTGGGCGTAGTTCGGCCTTCGAAACGGAAAGTAAAGTTGCCTTGCGAATGCTTCGAACCACCAACACTCGTGTCCTCTTTTGACTGTACGCAGCTACCCTCGGAAATGTCACTGAATCTCCCACAGACTTTACTTGAAACTATTATTTATTAAAACTAGTGCAACTGCGGTTTATGTTTGAATTGAGTGTTCTTTCTTCTACTTAATTGTTGTCCAATCCACAAGTCTCTAGATACTTGCCAATTGGTAATGTATATCGCACAGTGTATCCGATTATCTTAGCCAACATCGTTTGAGTTCCAAGCAAAGAAGAGAAGGTGCACAACTCGGTTTACAACTCCAAGATGGTTAACAGTTATTGATGAGAATGATTTTGCTTTGTTGTCAAACTATTTTGAACAATCTAAAAGTAACAATAACAGCATGTAGAGTAAGAATCAAGTGGTTGGTAATAGCAAAAACGAAATTGCAGAGAAAAAGTATCCATAAAAGAGAATCGGGAAAAGTAAAGTAATATCCTATAAGGGCAACAACAGTATCAGCACATTTGTGGATTTATCAAGTGTGCTAATCATTCCTGATACCAATACAGATATCGACAACCATTTGAATAGATATACAGAAATTTGGTTAGGATTGGTGATGATAACAATAATTGCAACACTAAAATGGATAACTCAACAATCAAGTTGTAAAATAAAAAAAAGGGGATACTTTTGAAAATATGTTTTTGTATAACATTGGACATCACATTGATAATCAATGCCAAAACAGGAGAAGAAAGATGTCTGAGTATAAGAAAAGGCTATGTTGTTCTCTGATGACCCTCTCATTTGCTTCGCGTTTGGAGCAAATGAGACCAATTATTTGATAATGCAAAAATTTAATTAGCAAACAACCAACTCCACTAAATCGATTCAGAATTTTAGTTGGGTGGAAGTGGGTCATATGTTGATTGATTAAATGAATTCAAATTATCTGGTTTGGACTTGAATTTTTGAAAATAAATTGGTGTATAATATGGGAATTGCATTACTTCTTAAATCGTATTAATACGCTACAAAATCTCTTTTTTTTTTTTTTTTTGTTTCTATAAGCAAACTAACAATGAATTCTATAATATTTATCAATCCTCCTTTCTTCTATAATTTCAAAATTGAAAGCCAATCAATAAGGGGAAGGCAGTCTTCAAGTTCAACCAAACGACATCTAGATGACCGTAATCTTGTGACATTATCCACAAACAATTATCATGCAGATGCGAAAATTCTGGTGTGTGTCCATCTATTAAATGAACATGGGAGATATAATGAGTTAGATCAGAAATACTTGGATGGCCAAAAACTTATTGAAGCTTTCAACTCATATCCCCTTACTCTGAATTTTGATTTTCCTAACTTAGGTATCAGAAAGACTGGACGATGGAAGTTGGCTTACACTTTATTTTTAACCAGTCCCAAGAACATAGAAAATGTTTCAATACATATCATATCTAATACGATTGAAGTTTACTCTTCCAAAAGTTACCGTTTTTATTAACCAAACTAAAATACCAAATAAGTTTAGTTGTTATATTTGACTGGTTATTTTTTTCTAGAAATTGTCATTCAATCAATTCAAATAACGAATTGATCGCTAATAATTTATACCAATTACATACAATTTTATATTATATATTATATATTATATAATATATTTTTACTATATTGTATTTTATTTCAATACATACTTTGTTAAAATGTTAGTGCTATATTCCATTATACAAAAATCACTGTCTATGAAGAGAATTATGAAATTGCGTCTTTTCCAATAGCACTCTTCTGTTAAAAGCTTTATGATCATAATTACAAGTAGGAAAGTAAGACAGCAAACATAAAACCGGATCGCTGAATAATCAACCATAGAAGTTTCCCATTCACAATAAAAGTATGAGCCAAAGCAGTAATTTAGTATGACATGGGTACAAATTGGAAGCTCTATGCGATTTTTACAAAAAAATTTCTTGAATTTAAGCATTTTCGAAATGTGATTAAAAACAATGCTGTGTCAATCAAACTCATGTATTAAAAGATAAATTTTGACTCTTAAATCAATCAATTAGGTTTGAAAAAAATTAACGATACTTGCCGAGACTCTTATCAATTCATCAATTCTATTTGTTTTTTCATTATTTATTCTATTTAATTCATCTAGCAAAGACTCCAATTCTTGTTCGTCGTTCAAACTACTGGATATCAAATCCCCATGATTTTTCAATAATAGATTAATTAATGCCTGGTAAAGCTCGAAATTTTTGTTAGAATTTAATCCGTGGATCATGGCTTTCACAAATAATTTGATTTCTGATAAAGAGGAATCCTTTGTGTTTAATGATTTGATTTCTAAATCTAAGCTGGAAGGAGAGGATGTTGAAATTAAATCTAAAAATATTGTGTAATCATCCAAGACAGAACATTCTCTTAATGTTTTTGTGAATTTTGATTCAAAAGCTAATGTATTTTCATTATTGAAAAATTTCAATGGTCTTTCGGGATTTGTGAGTGAAGGAATCTTTTCACTATTATTATTATTATTATCAGAATTTTGATTTTCAGTGCTGACGAGCTTTTCAATTTTTTCTGATTTTCCATTTGAAGTTATATTTTGTGATTTATCTTCAGTTTCATATAAAAAGAAAGGAGCCTTTTCTGACTTTTTTGGTGGTTCTTTTGGTTTATTTCTCTGTTTAATTGTATCTAAATTTAGCAAAGTGTTGAATTTTGATCTTGGACCTATAGACAAAGTTAATAAATCTTTGCTTATTTGATCAACTGTAGAATAACTGTTCAAAGAGTCGTCGTTATCTTGATTATCATTATCAAAAGCCGAATCTATTATGCCCAGACCACCAGCAGAAGTATTATTCGGAACATCGATTAGCTTAAAATCCTTTTCAGAAACATGTCTGACTGAGATCATTTTAAATTGGCTTTTATTATTCCATAGTGAAATACCATTGCCATTTACATGAGAAGTAGCTAAGAAATCACCATTTGGAGAAAACTTAAGATTAGTAATTATGTTTGATATTTTGAAACCATCAATACAGTTCCCGGTTGGCAAATCCCAAACTCTTAAAGTTGAATCCAAAGAACTTGAAACAATCCATCTGCCATCAGGAGAAAAATCTAAAGATGTTATTCTGTTTGTATGGCCAAATAATTGACGAATAATTCTTTTAGTTTCAAAATCTATGATTATAATAGATAAATCATCCAAGGCCAAACCCAATAATTCCGAAATGGGATTATAAACAATTTTAGTGATGGGAGATTCAAGATTAATTTTGCTTAAATATTTTGAGTTTCTGAAATTGTAAAATCCAATGTAACCATCTAAACTTGTAGAGCACATTTTGTTATTCATGGAATCTATAATGATACCTGTTACAGAATTTTTGTGCAATTTGAATTTTTTTCTTAGTATACCACTCTGCAAGTTATAAACGTCAATATTTCCATTAGCAGTGCCTAAAAAGGCAAAATTTCCACAAGAAGAGATTTTAACAGTATTAATATTTGAATTATCGGAGGATTGTAATTTGAAATTGCCAATTTTTTTATTTTTAAAAGACCAAGTATTGGCAAAATTTTGATTTTTATGAGCAGTTAGGATATTATCCCAATCGTCTTCTTTTAATATTTGATAATCCATTGATATGATTTCATTATTGTGGTCATTGCTATTGTTTGAGTTATTGATGTTCATGATTTTTTTATTTTTTTTAGACTGTTTAAATGATAGTTTTTGATTTTGAGAATCTTTTCTTAATGAAAAAGACCAAAATGAGTTATCAGTTGAGGCTGAAAGAATGAAATGGGATTGATGGGCTGTAAAAAGAATTGAAGTTGGAGGAGCAGAATGACCAGCTCTTGATCTTAGTAACCTTGGTAAAGGAACTAAAGAGGAATCATTGATTGCTTTTTCATTATTAGAGGAGAAAGAAGGATCAAAGATGTATTCTTTCAATTGATTGTCAGCACCATTTGTGATGAAAATGGGTTGACCATTTAGAAACTTGACATTGGATATACCACCGAAGGATTGTTTGTGGACACTTTGCAATAGATAAATTTGCTGAAAAGAATTTAAATCAAAGACAGATAAATTACCATTTTTAAAGGCTATTAATAAGTGAGGAAAGCTGTCAGATCTAAAAGCTAGAGATGTTATTGGAGTAAGATTTGAGGGCCCTGATTTCCTTGAGTAAGTTTTTATTATTTTTAATACTTTATCTTTTCTGAAATCATAAAAAATCAAGTTTCCTAAATTGGTTGCAATTAATATGATATCCAATACTGTGGAATTTTCAACTGTTGATATGGCCCCAAGATAATTTTTATTTCTTTGAGAAGTATCCTGTTCAGTGCGACTGAATATGCTATTTAAATTTGATTTGAATATTAAATTTATTGTTTTGATATTGTAAATTAAAATGTGCGAAGTTGTTGCGATGATCAATTTATTCAAGTAAGTTGAGGGATGAATTATTTTAACAATTAAATCGTCAGAGTTGGCGTTTGATAAATTGATGGTGTTGTAGAATTTGATTGGCAATTTTAGTAAATCCTGAAAGTTTGTGTTATTTTTAATGATTTCATCATTTTGGTCAATTGAGACTGGTTTCTTGAAGAGGGAAATTTGGTTATTTGAATTAGAGACAATCAAATAATCACCAAAGGTCAAAAGATTATTGATTGGGTAGTTTGAATCCAATTTTGAGTCCAAAGAAATAATTAAACTACCTCTTTTATAAATGTTGATCTTATTCTGATATGTTACGAAAATGTAGTGATAATGACAGTAAATATTTGTGATTTTCGATGGTAAAAACGTCTTTGAGACAAATAGCAAATTCAAGGTTAGAGCATCGTATACCTGGAAAAAATTCCCAACACTGGTGACTATGTAGTACGTTTTACCCAAGGTGCCAATGGCAAAAGGAACATTGTTAGTTATATTCCCAATTGATCTGTATGGAGAAAAGATCTTGGAAGCACTCGTGCTGGATGGAGAAACAGAAGAATCAGTTTTCCTTTTTTTAACAGACACATTGGAAGCAACAGCAGAGTCATTCATGGTCAGCAAAGCAGAAGAAGAAAGCACCATCACACACAGCTAGAGCAGAGACAGCTGGATCAGTTGAAGCTCTCATATCTCCTCTCTTGGGCAAAATTTTTCACTCCGAAAAAAAAATTGCCAGAGCACCCAAAGCGGAAGGTGCCGCATCAATGGTCTCGCAGATTTCACGTGTGTTTTATCACGTGAATAAGCGCACGTGTGCTGAGTGTTTCTAAATAAAAGCTCCTCCACGCAGAGTCGAACTGGTGCGTTTCCGGAGGCTCCTTTTTGGTGTTTACTCGTTCCGGGAAAAGGTGGGCTTTTGGAGGAATGTCGCCTCAACCGCCATTTCTGCCTCCTCTGCTTCTTCTGCTTCTTCTTCTGGTTTCAGTCCACCTTCTACTCTTACTACGTCGCCAACTTCACCAGCTCCTATACTAATATGTCAGTGGCAATCGGTTCAACATGATTGATGTAATAACTCCTGCTTCCTACGTAGACCTCGAATCTCTCAAGTTCAAAATATCCTCCATCTTGGTGATCTACGATAATCTCTTTGTCGCTCTCAACAATGGTTCAATCTACATATTTGATCTTAATTCTTCTTATGGCAGTGTATTTCCAGACTTCGACGCCTCCAACGACACCCAGAACTCTATAAATCCTGATGCCAGCTACACTCAAAATGCTGGTGATATCGACAATGACAACAAAAATGACGACGACGAGCTCAATAAACAAGTCACTTTGCAGTCAATAAATTCATCCAGCAATTTAAGTCCCATTTTGAACCCAACCTCAAGAAGAAACTCTTTTATTTCAAACACAACCTCAAAGGCTGCTTTCAATAACAATTTAACTCCTACCACCTCAAATGATTTGTCTAATAGTAACAAAAACTTGAATAATAAACCTTCGAACGGTAATTTAAATAAAGATAATACAAACTTGAAATGGTTTAATTTCAAAAATTTAAACAAATTGAAATTATCGCAAAAATTTGAAAATATATCAAAAAAACCGATAGATCAATTGGACTTCTTGCCAGACAATAACTACCTATTCATTTTGTCTGACAACATAATCTCAATCTATCTCTACATCAACATCATCGCAAATAACAGCAACAGCAATAATCCAAGTGACACTATTAATCAAAATCAAATTGATTTGAAATTTTTAGATTCAATTAAATCTTCAAAGAATGCTCCTTTCTTTAAAGTTTCAAGTGCTTTGAAAAACAATTTGCTAATCAATTCTCCCATAGAAAGACCAATAGACTCGAATTTATTATTTGATAACCACTCAACTTCTTCAATCCACATAAATTCTCATAATAATCACAACAACAATCCAACACATAATAACACCAATATTAACAATTTGAATCAAAGAAGATCTTCGTTCTCATACAATTCCTCCATATCTCCATCCAATTCCTTAACTTCTATAAACTCCTTGCTTAATAACAAATCAAGAAACAACTCTGTATCAAGCTCCAAAACCTCCATCTATTCTTTTGCCTCAAATCAAACTAATCCTATTTTCTATTCTAAAGATAAAAATGATAAAGTTCCAAATAGTCTTTATTCTAATCCATCAATCGCTTCATCCACTTTATCTTTAAACCTGAATTTTGATCCCAATTTAAACGATATTGACCAAATCAAAAAAATCAATAAAAAATCAACTCTCCTCAATAACAATAAAAATATTGATTATAACAATAACAATAATATCTCAAAAAGTAGAAAAGTCAGTAGATCTTTAACTAATCATACTAATGACTCCTTAAATTATCAGGTTTCTTATTTAGTCTATAACGTTAGAAGAAAATTATTTATTCACTCCTTTAACAATACCAATAACAACAATAATCTCAACAACAACAATAATAACATAAATATCAATAATAACTTAATTATCAATAGCCTTAACCCAGACATCCTCGATGATCCAAATAATATAGACTTTATATACGATAATAATAACATCCTCAATAATAATAACTTTAATGATTCAAATTCAATTGCAAATTCAATCTCCCAATCCATTTCCAACTTCAACTCAAATTCCTTTTTAAATGAATTGACTTTGACTGACAAATGTAAAGCAATTGAATTTATATCTCCCTCAAAGATTTTAATTGCCCTATCAAACGATTATCAAATTATCAACTTGAAAAATTTTAAAATCAAATCAATTAATAATTACAACGCAAACTCGATACTAGGAAACTTGGCCTCAAACCAAAACAATTTAAATCTAAATACTAACACTTTCAATTATTTTTTCTCAAACTATCAACCAACTTACCATTTAGCTAAAATCTCAAGAAAGAGAACTTTGATTTCAAAGGATATCAACACTTTTAAAATCAATAATAATACTGGAAATTTTATTAAAAACTCAAATTTCCTACTAAATAATATTCCTCAAATTTTAAAGTTTTTTTTTCCCTATTTAATCTTAATTCACTTGAGAAATCTTGAAATTAGAGATTGTGATAATGGCTTTTTAATTCAATCAATTCCAATTCAAAATATCAATAACTTATTTATTGATAACTTCAAAAAATTGATTTTTTTCAGCTCAAATCATAATAATAAACTTTACATTTGTTTTTTCAAAAACTTTATCAATCAATTAAATCAACTCGAAAAGAGAAACCATCTTAACGAAGCAATCAATTTAACCATCCAATTACCTTTAGAGATTTTGCCTGATAAAATTCAAAGATTAAGACAATTACAAATTAAAAAAGCTCAGAAACTATTTAACGATAGCAAATTTCAAGAATCGATGCTAATTTTTAGTGAATATTTAGCTCCTCCATCCTTAATTATTCCTTTGTTTCCATCTTTCATCACTATCCCCATCAATAATGATGGTAATAATAATGATAATAAAAATAAAAATAAAAATAAAAATAATAAAAATAGTAAAAATGAGCATTACTCTTCAAATATCCCAATTCCTGACAATTTCAATTTAAATATCAATTTAAGTAATCAAAATGCTTTAAATTCAATTAAAATCGAATCTTTGTCTATTATTCCCCAAAAATATCATTCAAACGTAATTAATGACAATATGAACAATGACAATTATTCAATAAAATCTAGTTATTACCCTTCGTCCCCATTAAAGAATTCATACACTGCTTCGAATAACGCCAATATTATTATCAACAGTCCTAATAATTCTAGCACCGTTTATAATTCACCCAACATAAATACAAAACCAATAGTTTCATCACCTCTAGTAAATTCATCAAGAGTTGCAACAACAGCTATGAAGACTTCATTGAGTAATGATAATATCCATAATCTTCATCAAAGCTATATGGAACATTTGCATAATAAAAGTTCGAATTATTACAATAATTACAGTAATAAAGATTTATCAAGTGATAATAAGAGCATTTATAGTGTTAAATCATCAATGTCAAATTTAAATTCAAACACATTTATCAATTCAAGAAGAAATAGTTTATCAATAAAACCGAATTATTTAATACTAAACACTCAAACAAAGAAATTGTTAAAGGCTATCAGATATTTGTTGCCATATTTGGCAGATACTAGAAGAAAAATTAATAAACTAATTAACGAAACATATAATGAGAAAGATGAAAACAGTAATACCATTGATGACGATGACGATGATGATGGAAATGAAGATAAATTTGAGTTTAATCAGTATGAAGAATTATCAAGTATATTATGGAAGGGCATTCAAATACCGAAGAATATATTTGGGGATTTAAAGGTATCAGCCGAGTTGGTTGATACTACATTATTTAAATGTTATATAATATCTTCACCAAAATTGATTGGGCCATTAGTTCGAATCAAGAATTATTGTAATTTGAATATTGTTGAAAAGGAATTAATACATAAAAAGATGTTTAAAGAATTAATTGAATTTTATTATGGTAAGAAATTTCACGAAAAAGCATTAAATTTGCTCGAGAAATTAGGAAAAGGAGAGTCAATTAAAAATACAGATGAAACAATTATAGATGATTTTGATCAGGATGAAGGTATTATTGATAGTTGTGATATTGAAGATGATCAAAAAGATGATAAAAATAAAGACAAAAATAAGGATAATGATAAAGAAAATGATTACATTTATACCCCAATGTTAGTACTCAATAATTATAATTATTTGAATAATAAATTATTAAAAGGACCAATTAATACTATAAATTATTTGAAAAAATTGAATAATGATTATATTGAATTGATATTTAAATATAGTAAGTGGCCAATAACGATTAGTGAAAAGAAAGGAATGAGTATTTTTTTGGAAGATTCTATTGAAAGTGAAACATTGAATAGATTTAAAGTGATTGAATATTTATTGAATAATTTTAATAAAAAGTTAGGAATAAAATATTTAGAACATGCTATTGATAATTTGAATGACAAAAGTAGCAAGCTACATAATAAATTGATTGAATTGTACATTGGAATTATATTGGAAGAAGATGAAAAGGAGATTAAGAAAGCTAAACAAGCTGTTGATAGTGAAATTGCTACAATTGATAATGACAATAAAGAAAAAACTATCAAGGAAAACAAGGATAATAAGGAGCAAAAAGACAATAATAACTTCTTGAGCAACAGTGATACGTTGTCCGGATATAGTGGTAATGGAGATGATAGTGATGATGAAGAAGAAAAAGTTGAGAAGGTAGGAGAAGAGGTGTTTAAGAAATTACTGAAATTTCTCAAAATAAGTAATTATTATGAACCTAGAAAGATATTAATGTTACTACCTAATGAAAGGAAATTTTTGATAATGAAGACATTTGTTTATAAGAAAATTGGGGAAGATGTTAAAGTGTTGGAGATATTGGTCAATGAATTGGAAGACTATAATAGAGCATCGATATATTGTTCCGAATTATATTTGGAAGATAATAAAAAGGGACAAGAGATATTACACAAGTTGTTAGAGATGTATTTGAAACCTTATAATGGTGCAGATGATATCATGAATATTGGCGATGAAACTGATAAGATCAATATGAAGAAAAGAAAAGTAAATTTAAAAGAAGGATTGAACTTGTTGAACTGTCAGGGATCCCGAATGTCATCCATAAAGATATTGAAAATGTTGCCAGACGAGTTGTCTATCGAGGAACTCAAACAGTTTTTGAAGTCGCAGTTGAGGATAATCAACTACAAGATCAACGAAAGCCGGGTCTTGGGATCGTTGTCAAAGGTGGAGCTTGTGAAGAACCAAGAGAACTTACTCAAGTTGCGGTCGTCCTCTGTGGTAATCAACGAAAACAGCACCTGTGAGGTATGTCTCAAAAAGCTCTCGCACAGTGTGCTAGCTGCGTTTCCTGACAACGTTGTGACGCACTACGGGTGTGCCAGAATATACAAGGAGATGGTGCAGGAAAAGAAACGACAGAAGAACAAGCACGCCAGCTATATCCGCAGCATGAGACGCTAGAATAGACACCACAAGCACCAGCTGTATGTAGTAACTGAAATGCTAATATCCAGAGCAATGGATTTCGTTATTCATGCACAATCCGCAGGGCGCATGCGTGATCCACGGAATTGGTGTTGTATGCACAAATGCGTTTGCATACATATCCACATCCGGAGTTGAGTATTTCTGAGTATGCACTTCCGAGAATGCACTTCCGAGAATGCACTTCCGGGCCGAGACGAACGAAGCGAAGAGCGTCTTTCGCACCATTTTCTGCTTCTTCTCCTGCTTCTTCTTCTGTTCTGCTCTTTTCCACCATTCCCAGCCATATTTCTGCTCGTCCAGCAGCTCTTTGAGGTGTTGCTGTTTTCTAGGTCCAGGTTCTCTTTCCACGGTTGCTCTGAGCTTCAAAATGGCCACTCAAACGAATAGTCTCCTAAACGCTGACACAACCAACAACTTGACGCTATCTTCACTTGATAACCACCTCAACTCGCTCAGTAATTCCATCTCCAACGACAATCTCAAAGACGTTCGAGCTGATAATGCTCTAGTTCCATGCTCAACTTTTACCGAAGAGAATATTCCCAACGAGAATAAGGATAATGCTCTGATCAATAGGCAAATGAATCTTAATCTTAATCTTAATCTCAATACAATCTCAAATTCTGTCTCAAATTCAACCATCCCAATTACTCCTCCAACAACTGTTTCAACAACCCCAGTTCAATCCAACGCCAACACTGTTTTAAAGGATAGCAATATCAACAATAAACTAATCAATATCAATACCCTAATCAATATCAATACCCTAATCAATAGCAACAGCACACCAAATACTGAAGCTACTGAAAACACTCCAAATACCCAATTTTCTCTAGATAATAACAACTATATCGAAAAAATTCCTGTCAACTCTAAAAATAATCTCCCAGCTGAGTTAGAAAAAAAAGATTTTTTTCAGAATTTGCCTTACAATCATTTGATCAAATCCATATCAAATCCTAATCCAAATACTACATCATATAACAATAGCCATATAAGAATTATTAATAATACTAAAAATACCAATACCAATAATCTTAAAACAAATTCTAGTATAAAAATTAATATTGATAATAAGACATCAAATTCAAATTCAAATTCAAATTCAAAGAAAAACCTCAGATTACATAAAAGGGCTTCATCAATCTCTGTCTCTTCTTTTAGAAAATCAAAAATAAATAATACAATCAATAATTTTAACAACATGACTAATAATACTATTAATATTACTAATCATATCAATACTACCACTGCTATCAATAATCTTAATGATACTGGTATTAATAGTACAAATAATCCTAAACTAAAGTCCAAACAATCATCCTTATTTAATAACTTGCCAAAAGTGAATTCAAACTCAAAAAATTATTCAACGCCAATTAAATCTTTCAAAAATTTTTTTACTAAAATTTTTATAAATATATCTGATTTTAATAATAAATTAAAATCTCTAGCTGATCAGGTCTTGAGTTCCGATGAAATTGTTGAAGAATTATTTTTAAATTCCGATGACGATAATTCCACTTTTTTAAACACTTTAAATTTATCAAAAAATAGTAATTTCTTAATCAATGAAAACTCTTTAAACGATAACAATAATAACAGCAATAACAATATTAATCAGAAATATCTAACTAATATCCAAAAATTTCATCAATTAGATGTCGTGAAATTGGCTCAAGATCAAATAAAAAACAATCCCGATAAACCATTTGTCGATGGTGAAACTTTATGGAATTTAAGAAGAGAATTATGGTTAAAATCAACTGCTCCTATTTATAAATCTGAAAATTTAAATAAAATCCTTAGTAATACTAATAGTAATATTACTGATAGTTCTACAAAGACTAATAGTATTAAAACTTCTAATACTAATACCAATACCAATACTAATACCAATACCAATACTATTACCAATACTAATACCAATACTAAGGATAAGAATAAGAATAAGGGTAATGACAATGATAATGATAATGATAAAGACACCGACACTGATTCAGATACAGATAATAAAAAAGGTAATAACGATACTGATGATGAAATTAATTTAGAATTAAGTGAATCTGATATAAAACTCATATTAAGAAAAAGATATCATGATACAAGCCTTTCATCATTAAATATTCCAAAGGAAAAATACGAAGTAATTTATGAAAATCTATTTATTCAAAACAAAACCTTAAAAAGACCAATAAATTTAAAGGATTTAATGCCTATTATTAATGTTGGTTGGCAAATTCATAATGTTAATAATATAAATAATAATTTGCCCTCTGCTTATAGAGGCCCTAATATTAATTATAATAGAAGTTATAAATATTAATTAATAATTATTAAAAATTGAAATATTCATATATGGTAATGTTGATATCTTGTTAGTTTATTTTTTTTTTTATTTATGAATCTTTTCCCCTTTGAATTTTTACCTTTTTTATTTTTTTTAATTTTTAATTCACCATTTTTGTTTTTTTCTTTTTGTTTATTCAATTTTTTTTATTCATTCGTTGTTTTTTTCCGTTTTTGTTTTTGTTTCTGTTTTAATTTTGATTTTGATTTTAATTTTAATTTTGGTCTTTCTTTTGTTTAATTATATAACGATTTCATTAACTTATTAGTTGTCTTTCTAATAATCTTTAATTTACCTAATTTAATATTTATTTAAATTTCATTTCAAAAATTAAAATTCAATTAATTGGATTGGTTATAAATTTTTATTTGATTCTATTAACCTCTGGGTATTTTCTAGTATTCTGATTCTTTGATCAGTTAATTCAGCGAATTTTTGTAAATCATTTGCATTTCTAGTCAATTCTTTCTCCTTTTTAATGAAATTGTACTGCAATTTTTTGTTGAATTTTTTCAAATTATTCAAATTGAGATTCAATTCAATAAATTGTTTTTGAATTTTTCGATCGTTTTCGTGAATTTGCTTTATCTTATATAGGGACTCGTTTTCATTGAATTCCTTATCTTTTTGGCTAATAATGTTGCTGTTATTATGAACATTAGTATTGTTATGACCACCTATATTATGGTTGTTATTACTGCTGCCGATGCTGCGATAGTTGCTGTTTGAAGTGTTGGAACTACTCCCAAAAGTGTTGTTGCTATTGCTGTTGCTGTTGCCGCCACTGTTAAGATTAAGATTGAGATTGAGATTGCCTATGTTGTTGATGTTGGCACTGTTGATTAGGTTCATATAACTTTGTTTCAAGAAGGAAGACTCCTTTATCGTGCTCTTGTTGTTTATGATCTTTTTTAGATTGGAGCTGAGCTGCTTCTGGTACTGCTCAGATTGCCAGAGCTTCTTTGCCTGCAACTGAGACGACTTCTGGACAACTCGTTTGAAGTTGTCAAACTCATTGATCTCGCTGCTGCTCATTGTCTCTTTCCTGGCTCTTCTAGTTCTTCTGCTTCCTCTTCTTTTGCTGTCTGTGCTGAATAAGGAGCAGATGCTGAAGGCTGGAAATAACCAGTGGAGGAAACTTGCTGTGGTTCGATTTTCGTTGGGAGCCGTTGAGCATTTTTGTTGCTTTTACTTTTGCTGCTTTTGCTGCTTTTACTACTTTTACTGCTTTTGTTGCTCGACACAGAGTGTGGTTATCAAAAAAATTTCAATTAACTAAACCCTACCTAATATATACTGAAAAAACTAAAAAACGCATTCCACTGAACCCAGAAACCCATCTAAACTGCATCTACAACTGCATTATCATTAACTTTTATTACCAAACTTGTAACTCTTCAAAAAAGTCAACTTGGTAGCTACATTTACTGACATTCTCTGCAACAATGTTTCTTAATGAATCACACATCGAAGAGTTGCCACAAGTAACTATACAAATAGATCCTTTTGTATACTTGAAGTTTTGGAGTATAATCTCCTCAAAGTTGGGTCGTTTTCCATAGTTTATTGTCACATATTGTCCAATTTTCTTGAGTATTTTATATTGATTCAAGTTTTCTGGTTTAAAATTGTCCTCATTAATCTCATAGACATCATTATTTAGTAACGAATCAAGATCCACTAGATTGATATTGGAATTGGAATTGGAGTTTGTTATTAAATTGGATTCATCGGTAATATCCATTGCTGCCAAATTACTACTACTATTATTACCAAAATCATCGTTTAATTCAAATTTTGAGGTATTCAGTTCATTCATTAATGAATCCAATTTTTTAAAACTTTTCAAACTTCCATTTTTATCACTTGTTTCAGTATTTGAAAATATTGGTTCATTTGAGACTCTAGTCATATAAATTTCAATATCAACTAAATTCTTCATTCTATTTGTATTTATTTTTTTATTTTGATTATTATTATTATCAATGCCAATAAGTCTCAATAACTCTGGGTAAATAAACTTGATTGATTCAAAATTTTTAACCACCCAAATTAATTTAATATATCTTAAATTTTTATACCCATCTTTTTTAATCATATTTATAGCATCATATAGTGGACCAGGTATACCATTACCACCTGCAATTAATAATATATTGTTATAATTTTTGAAATTTGGGCCATGTCCATATGGCCCTTCAACTGCTACTCTTATATTGATTTCTTTATTATTATTTATACTTTTTTTCAACATCTCTCCTATTTCGAATGTGATTCCCTCTTTAATTTTGATATAAATTGTAATTTCATTGGGATTTAGTATTGAATCAATAATTGAAAATGGATGTGATTGATAAAAATTTTTGCCCTTCAAGAAATAAATGAAAATATAACAACCAGGAAATGGTTTCCAGTTTTTTCGTCTTTTTATTGTAACTTTAAATGTGTCATCACTAAGATATCTTATTTTAGCAATTGGAAAACCAAATCTAATTATATTTATAATTCTAATAACTCGATCTGATGCCCAAAATAATACTGAAAGATGAATATATCCATGCCATCCAAGTCTTTTGCAATGATAATAAATAAATAGAAAAAAAATTCCTGCAAATAATATATGCCCATAAAGAAAAATTTCATAATAATGGTTTCTGAAAAAATGTAATGACTGAAACATTAAAATCCCACAAACTATTGTTGAAAAGACTCCCCAAAAAAAGTAATCAGTTTTAAAGCTTTTCAAGTATGAACCCTTTTTTATTTCAATTAATGAGTATAAGATTCCATGAAATGTTGAATTCAAAAACATCATCCTTGATGTCCATTTATGATACATAATTAATGATTTGTAAGGTAATCCAGTCAATAAAATGGTTAAATTATTACGACCAGCTAATAGTATTAATAAAGGCAAATGAGCAAAAGCTAATATCCCTGCTCTATCAGCTAGAAATCTTGTAACTTGGAAAACCTTTGGACCAAAAAGTTGGCTATTATTATTAAATTTATAGTCAAACATTAAGAAAAAGAAATTTAAAAAAAAATATAAAACTAACACAATGCTCTCAATTTTGTTTGGAAATAAAATCGAATTGAAAAATTTGAAGAAGAAATTGTTTTTAAGCGAATTGAAAAAAAAGAAGGGAGTTAAATGATTTGGTATATTTTTATTATGCAATAAAGTTGGGTATAAAGAAGTTGATTGCAAAATTTGAATTAATGAATTTGATCTTGATTTTAAATTGACAAAATAACGAGAAAATAAGTTTAAAAAAGTGAAGAAAATTAACGATAAAACCCAAAACAACATTATTAGTTGACCATATAACTGACTTGCATCAAGATTGTGATAGAAATTAATCAAATCAAGATAAAATGAGTTGACTACAGTCATGTTTGAGTTTATGGGAGTACTGTAAACATAATTTGGATCATTTTCATTTGGATCGATTAAGTAATTGGTTCCATTTTTTAGGATATCAAAGATTCTCGAAGAAGATAGATTTCTTCTACCGTATTGGAGACAGCTATTCTGGTATTCATTTAGAACATTCATTAACAAGTTCTCATCATAAGATTTAGTAGAGCTTGTTTGAATGGTGGTTTCATTTAAACAGTGTGCAACAGATGCCACCTTTGGTTCATAGTAGCAGCTACAGCCCCAATAGAAATCATTTGCACAGTTGAATTTTTTTTTGATTAGGTGAGATTGGCAGGCAAAAAGTGCGCCTTTATAACCACGACCAAAATTCTGATATGCTAAAGAGTGAGATATGAAGAGCAAAAATATGAGTGATTTATGAAGTAGCATTATGTCAATTTCTAAGTGATGTGTATTTGGTTTTCTAAAAAAAAATTTTATGTATTGTATTTATTGTATTTATTGTGTTTATTGTGTTTATTGTATTTATCTGTATCTTGATGGAGCTATGATGAATGGTTTTATATAAGACCAGCAAGAGCCCAGCTAAGTATATTCTATTGGTAAGATAACAGAATAAGTAAAAAGATAATAGAATCAGGCTGTCTCAACATGATCAGAAAAAAAATTGGTTTTATAATCAATCAACTACTGATGTCTGAACTGGTGAAGCGAGCTTTATGGCTCCATTTTGAGCGTTATCAATTTGATCTATCGGCGATTAGCACATTTTAGGAAGGTGCGGAATAAGCTTTAACATCAAGCGACACCCCAAAAAGAAAAAGAAGAAAGAGAAGAGACGTTTATTGTTAGTGTATGATGTTGAATTCTAGTATAGCGTAGTGTATATGATGGAAGCAGACAGCTGAGTAATGCAGAGATGCTATAGGACAGCTAGATGAACATCTCAACGTTCTCAAGATCGCCAGTGTTAATGAACCGCTGGACTATGAGCAAGTTTTTGTCAGCAATTTCCTGGATCTTGTTGTTGTAAATGCCACAGATTTGCAAGGCTTTCTTTGGAGGAATGGTCTTTCTGCCTTCCTTCAAGACGTACTTGGTGGTCAAGATGCAGTGGAGGTTTTTGTTGTCCTTTCCTGAACAAAACTTGGAGAGAACAAAGATCCACTTTTCGTCCCACGTCAAGATTCGGGTGATGATGTTGTATCTTTGAAAAGGAGCAATTTCTTTCTTGAAGATGGCCTGAATCGAAGCAACAGGAACATAAGGCGAATCTGCTAAGGATTTGAAAAACGAATTTTTATTTGGGGATGAATCTTGATAATGCCACATGAAATTTTGGAAAACAGACAACATTAGCTCGGTTCTTGCAATATCGCATTCAGTAAAGTAAGCAGCATTGTTTTTATGTAGGTAGAAATCGCATTCAAATGGAGAGTTATAAGTCTTTAAAATCGTAGGTCTAAATACTTTCAACTCATCGGTAGATACAACAGAGGAAGGTAGGGGCAATTTGGAAAAATCAATGTTTTTATGTTTGGAACAAAGTTTTGGCAAGATTGTAAGTGACACAATTCTCTTGTAGAATCTGAAATAATATGCTAAGGGAATTGATTTGTAACTTGAAAGAAAGTACAAAATGAAAATGTATTTCAAAACCTGAAAGAGTGCTGCTGAAAAGCCCATTATTCGTGGTTTACCTTGCTAGTAGTCAATTGATGAGAGTCATATATATTGCAATGTACGTTACAACAAGAAGATGTTCAAAGCTGGGTAGATATATAACGAAAGATAGCGAAGAGCAGTGGTATTTACTGAGCCCAACAAAAAGGCAACAGAAAAAGAGCCCGGTATCTCGGCTCACGTTCTTCCGAGGGGGCCCCTTCCAGAGCAGAAATTTGTTTCTCATCGCACCCATTGGGAAACGTGCCCTTTCACTTTGGGCTCAGCCAAAACCAGACCGCCGGATTGGAAAGAGAACCACAACAGTGGCTTTTGATTGGCTGATTTACATTTCGCCTAAAATGAAACAATTTCAAATTTCAATGATTCTGAATTAAGGTGTGTCTGTCTTTTTCTCTTTTGGGTGTTTGTTTTTTTCCCCAAAGAAACATATATAAACACCAGCAAACTCAATAGCAAGAAACACAAAGGGTCATAGGAAAGTGTGATTTTGGGATCAAAGGGCAAAGCAGAGCAGATCAAGAACACAGCAAGAACACAGCAAGAACAGGTCAAGAGTAGATTAAGAGTAATATCTAGTTGATTCAAAATGATTCCGATTGAGTACAGCATACCAACACTAGATAATGTGTTTGGGCTAAGATTATGGCCAATCTATGATTATTTTTACACTCAAATCATTGGATATAGAGCAGAGGACTTCAAATTTATATCTGGCAAGACATTCATGGCTAATGGATATGTTGTCATTGGAATGATGTTGGGATACTATGCTGTGATATTTGGAGGAAAATATTTGATTAAATATTTCAAGATCAAGCCATTCAAATTGAATTTTCTATTTCAACTACATAATATTTTTTTATCAACATTTTCAGGAATCTTGTTATTATTAATAATTGAACAGGTTGTGCCAATATATTTTAGAAACGACTTTTACTATAGTATTTGTGCTAAAGAAGCCTTTGATTCAAAATTGGTGTCGTTGTACTATTTGAATTATTTAACTAAATACTGGGAGTTGATTGATACAATTTTTTTGGTGTTGAAACATAAGAAATTGTTGTTTTTACACACATATCATCATGGAGCTACAGCATTGTTGTGCTATACCCAGTTGATTGGACATACATCAGTTGAATGGGTGCCAATATCATTGAATTTGGGAGTTCATGTTGTTATGTATTTTTACTATTTTCTTTCTGCTAGAGGAATAAGGGTTTGGTGGAAACAATGGGTAACAAGATTCCAAATCATTCAGTTTATCTTGGATTTAATTGCTATTTATTATGCGTTGTACCACTTTTACCTGGATAAATATTTCAAATGGATTCCACACAGAGGATCATGTCATGGTACAGAAGTTGCAGCAGCTTATGGATATTTGATTATAACTAGTTATCTTGCTTTGTTTATTAGTTTCTACATCAAGTCTTATAAGAGAAAGAGCCCAAAGACTAGCAAAATTGAATAGATATATGACAATTACGCCCAAACCAAGAAAAATAAAAAATGCCTACAAAAAATTTGAAAAAAAATAAAAACCTAAAAAAAAAAATTAAATCAATGATCAAAAGAACTTAAACTTAATAATATTTTTTTAACTGATTCTTTAATGATTTTTTGATCACTCTTTGATATTTCTTCAATACTCCTTTAATAACTATTTAATTTTCTCTATTTTTTCTCCTCACAATTCTTTCGTGCTCACAGTTGGAAGAAGCAAAATGGAAATGTGACAAATAGACACTGTATCTTGAACACATTGAGTATTTTAAACCATTCCAGCTTGGGCTTGAACATGTTTTACTACACTATTTGCTCCTAGATAAACCATTACATGTACAGTACCAACGATATAATAAATAATAAATCATAATGTTTTGCTTCCTAGGCATCGCAGGCTTCGGCACCGATAATTAAATCACTCACCAGGAAGCAGCTCTTGCTTACCCGCCGCGTACCAGCGTTGTGGATGCAAACCAGCGTTGAGGGTCTATTCAGCCTCACGCAAGGAGCAGCTTGGCCGCAGCGCCCAGCCGCGCTTGCCGCGAAATTTTAGGCGTCGGCGACGGCGGCAGCACGGCCGAGGAGGGCCGGGAGCGGAGGACGCACGAATGGCACCGCGACGGGACACAAACATCTCCAGCATATGCTTCGACAATAATTAAATATCTCAACTTCTCGCTTTGCTGATTCTCAGAAGCTTGTTTCTCCAAGAAATGGAATTGTTCTATGCTTTTGCACAGATCGCTTCCACTGGGTGTGTTTGGCCATCTTATATATAGTCCGAATACCTGGCCAGTTCTTTCAAACCCGTCCTTTTTCTACCACATAGCAATCCTTCACTGACTACCAGCTCTATCTGCTATCACCATCTCTCTTTATCGATCATGGAACCCAACAACTCAGCTGTCACCATTGTCAATGGCTACAAAATCCCAAACGATAATCTTTTGCCAATGGTCTCCCCTGTGAAAGTGCTGATTCCTTCCTCTTCTTCATGCTCTTTAGCGCTTCCTCCTCTCAAGTCTCTTATAAGGATCTCAAATTCTTATTTCAATGAAGCTGATTACTACTTGAATTCTAAAAACCATCAAAATCAAAACCAAAAAATCATTTTGCCACCTTTGAATATCAAACCTGCTATTGGTAATAATAACACAAACAAATTCAATCCCGTATTCAACTTGGATTTCCAGCAGCGCAGTCTTGATTATACCTCAGGTATTCCCCCACTTCTATCTTCATCTCCAGTTTCAGCCTCTTCTCCTTTGTATTTTTCCTCCCCTTCAAATTCCCCTTTCAATTCCCCTTCCAATTCTCCTCCTTATTCTGCTTCTTACTCCTCCTCACAAGATTCGGAGACAAAAAAGGCAAAAAAATCCTCAAGAAAGAGAAAACAATGCCCGATTTGTAACAAATTCTTTTTAAATTTAACCACTCATAAATCTAGGCATTTGGCTGAAGAATTGAGACCTTACATATGTGAAAACTGCCACAGAGGGTTTTCAAGACAGAATGATTTATTAAGACATTCGAAAAAACATTTGAAGGATAATATTGATATAAATAATTTAATTAATTCTCCCAACAACAGTAACAACATTCTTCTTAATAACAATATTATCACTGACAAAAATTGTCTAAATAATGGAATCTTTATCTGTCCTTTTGCAGATTTGAATAACATTAATCATAATAACTCTCATGCCCATTCCCATTCTCATGATCATGATCATGATATTTCTTCTTCCGATGAAGAAAACGTTTTTAAAATTCACAACGAACAAGTATGCCATCCAACAGGTATCTTTTCCAGATGTGACACTTTTAAAAACCATTTAAAAGCCTTGCATTTTCAATATCCAATTGGCACCAAAAAGAAAGACAGAAAATTTGTATCTGGTTATTGTAAAAATTGCGGTTTAAGTGTTTTAAATGTTGATTTATGGTTAAATCAACACATTATGAATAACAAATGTCCTGGTATTATAAACAAGCTATAATTTTATTTTTTTTTTTTTTATTATTTCTTCCTAATTTGATTTTCTTGTATTCTTTTTCTTGTATTCTTTTTCTTGTATTCTTTTTCTTGCGTTTTGTTTTTTTTTCTCTATAATTAACTAATATTCTGCTCTCTTAATGTTTTTTATACTTCTAACTTCTAATGAATAATACACATAAATTTCCTTGTAATAATGAATTTCTCATCCAATTACTTCCTCTTAATTCGTAGTTCTTATATCTATTAAATCAATCATTTCTATTAAATCGATAGTTCTATAATAAATTATGTTTTATTACTTAATTTCCGCTGCTTCCATTATTCCCATTAGCTATACCCTCTTTCAGCTTATTTTTTGGTCTTCGATGATAGGATTTATTGTTCTTTGCATCATTCAAATTGGAATTTTCGTTATCATTGCTTTTTTTTCCATTCAATTTATTCTTCGCTTGATTACTACCATTATTTTGTCCTGATTTTGATGCTGTTGATTTGTTCTCATTTAATGATGCTTGCGACTCTTTCTCTTTTCCTTTTCCTTTCCCCTTTTTTATCGGGTTCTTTTTATTTGTTTTTGTTGCTCTTTGCTTTGGTTTGCCACTTAATGACGATGGTGATGTCCCTTTTTTCATCATCTTCTCAATCCTCTCTTGTTCTTTTATACTTTTCTGAATTCTACTAGATTCCTGTTCCCACCATTTTTGAAACTCCTCCTCTTCTTGAATCTCTGCAAGTGATTTAACCTCAACAGCTCTCTTTCGGTTATTCCTGGATTCTTCCTCATAAATGATAGAAGACAATGAAGGTGCAGATAGCTTATCAAATGATCCCGAAAAAGAAGTAGCACTCTTGGTTTCATTGTTACCCCCATCTTTATCTTGATTTTCCTTATTATTCATTATTGTAGATTTATTATTTTTCCACTTAAAAGAACTTTTCGAAACTGTAACTTCCTCTTTTAATACTGGCTCCTTTAATGATGAACTAAATCTTCTTTCACGTTTTTCTTTTTGATTCAGTCTGAAAATTTTAGAATTTAGCTTGCTTCCAAATTTTGATGTGTTCAGAGGTCCTTGTAAATCTGGCCAAATGTTATCATTGAAATTGTCATATAACGTTTTAGAAGAATTGTTTATAGAACCCCAATTGCTATTAGCACTTAGTCCGAATTTAAAATCATTGTTATTTTCATGAATGGGTTTACTTTCACTAAAGTTCCCAAGAATTTGAGTTTTTGATAAAAGAGGAGAATCTGCATTGAAACTTGAGAATGACAATTTTCTTGGTTCAGGAGACTCTAGATAAACAAATGAAGATTCATAATCAGTCTTTGAATACTTTCTTGTTTGTGTTTGAGAAAGTTTGCTATTTAAACTATTATTTTTATTTTGAGAAGACTTCCTGCGATTAGAAACAACTGGAATAAACTCTTCATCTGATGACATTTCATCTAATACAGAATCTTCATTAATAATAACAGAAGGCTTTAATGAAAGAACTGAATTAATTGGAATTCCAATAGGTGCAGAAGAAAGATTTAATTTAATTTCTTCAGTTGAGACAGATGGTAAAGCCTTTTCAATTCTTATTGGTTTGGGCTCCAGAATATCAATATCAATTATGGGATGGAATGTCTCATCTTTTCTATCCAAAAACAATTCATTTGTTTTTTTCATATCATTAATAAAACCCTTTAATAGAGAATCACTTTTCTCACTGGAATAATGTTGAATTGAGTCTTCTACTTTTGAATTTTCCAATTCTTTCTGAATGGGATCTTTAAGGCCTTGAAATAAATGAAAAAATTTCATATATTTTTCAACTTTTTTCAAAACACTATTATCATTCAAATCAGAAAAGGGTCGAAATAATAATTCTTCAAGATTATTGAAAATAAACCACATGCTATTTTCAAACAACTTTTTAGCATTTAAAGCATCAGCAATATTCAATAACTCTATGACATTATCAGCGTCAATAAAGTCAATAATAAAACATTGAAAATAATCCTTTAATGTAAACAACATCAATTCATCAGAAGCAGCTATAACTTTCAAAGAAAAATCAATTAGTTCGTCAACTGAAAACTGATGGGTACTTGAATCTAACAAATCTAAAAAATCACAACCGTATAAATGTTTTAAAACAACTTTAAAAACATTACATTCAACATGAGAAAAATTTATTGTTTTGTTAAAATTCTTTTGAAACCAAATTCTAGAAAACATTGTTTCAAAGTAAGCAGATCTTGCTAGTAATATGCAGGATGCACAAGAAATTTTGCCATCAGATAATTGAAAAGTAACATCATTAAAAGAATTTAAAGATGGATTGTCAATTGAATTTCTCAAATCTTGACAAAACCTATTTTTAAAATATCTGCCAACAGAAAAGTTTAGCAGGAAAATTTCAAGTAGTTTAAAAGTAAATTTTTTAGTTTCCAATATAATTTCTGAAATGCTTTCATCTTTAATTTTATAATTCTCCCATGTAGAAACAAATTGGTCAGTGTAAAACAAATGAATAATTATTAAAACAGAATTAATATTAGCGTTTTGCACATTAATTACTTCAGTTTTTGGATCATAAGAAATTTTTAAATCATCCTTTGTTAAAACATTATTGGAAGATTGAAATAATTTATAAAAAACAGGACTTCTAGATGCCAAAATAATTTTATGAGCTCCGATTTTTGTATTTTCAACTTGAAAAAAACAATCATAGTTTTTGATTGTTGTAAAATCAATCAAAGACAATTTTTCGGCGATCTTTTTCAGATTAAGCACAGATTTTAGTTTTTCAAAGCTATCATATGAAGATAAATGAGAATTGGTTGTAAGTTTATATCTTTTTTCCCATCTATCCAGATAACTCTTTTTCCAATGATCAAGAGATATGGTTTGGTTTTTTTCATGAATATTGTCATCATCTATACTAAAACTATTATCTTCATATAATAATTTCTGCTGTTGCATAAAATAAAAAGTGTTAAATTCATCTTGAATGTGATATTCATTGGAAAATAGGTCATCTCTCTTGCTCAGGGGTGAAAATCTGCATAATGGAGACAAATACTGTATATCGTTATTTATTTGTTCTTGTTTAATTCGTAAGGGAAGTAAATCCGTATTATTTTTCAAAAAACCAAAAGTAGAAAATAATGAATCGCAGGATACTTTTACAATGTTAGTGAGCTTTGGAACTTTAATAAATTTGAAATCTGAATTAGAATAAAAGATATCTTTAAATGAAATACTGTTTTCAAATGCAAGTGTTTTGCTAACGGTTTTATAGACAGCTCCATCAGCAGTACAAAAAACAAAAGAACCATCGGCTCCTATCTCAAAGTCTGTGACAATCAAAGAAAAGGAACGTGGTTTCCAAACTCTTTTAAATTTGATAGATTTTTGAAGTTTTAAGATATTTTTAATTGAAACATCAATTTTGAAGGTAAATAAATCACCGGTATCAAATAAAATGCCGAAATTATAAATGTTATCAATTAAATTTACATCTTTACCAACAATTTTAACTATTTTTCTTCTAGAGGTATAAAATATAGATTGAAAAGTGTGAAATTTTTTTTCTTTTTTTTCTTCTAAATTGGACAATTGTCTAAATTCAGATAAGTAAAGTGGAGGTTGAACCTTTATATGAAAGCCATTTAAATAGATATGTAATTCATTTGTTGATTCAACTAGAATGACGGTGGCAAATTCTAGAGAAACAATATTTTGAATGGTTCCAAAGACAAAAGGGATATTTATTGGATTTGATTGAACAACCGCTTTTGAATAATTTTTATATTTTATAACATCCCCAATAGATGTAATTCCAATTTGACCAACATTCAAACCCCAAAAGAAAATATGAGAGGAAGAAAAAGCGATTGAGTAAATCTTGGAGCAAGAAATACCAATTATTTTTTCTTTTTTCAAATCACCACTAATTTTTTTAGGAAAATTGTTAAAAGGGTCTATTAACTTAGTTTTCTTATTTTTAGAAAGATTATCGTTTGGAGAAAATTTGACTTTATAACCAAGTTGACCATAATTGTTTAAACCCCAAGAATAAACCTCGCCTTTTGAGGACAAACATAGAGTATGCTCTAATGATAAGGCTACATCAACAATATTGATATCTTCAAAGACATTGTCACCTGTTGGAATAAAATTTAATTTTGGTAGCTGATTATCGAGTTCACCTAAACCTAATAAACCCTTTGAATTTTTACCACAAATATAAATATTGTCGTATTGTTCATTTGTTAATACAATTGAATGATATTTTGAAATGAAAATGTTTTTAATTCGTGGTTGGAATAGTATATCATTGAGATATTTCCTATTATTTGTAGCAGATTTTGAATTGTATTGCTTGATCGCCACCTTTGTCGGGTTTAATAATCTGTCATCTAGGTCACCAGTACCTAAGATTCCATTAATATTGGAGCCAAGCATAAATATATCCAAAGCGCCTCTTTTTTGTGTCCACCAATTATCAATAACTGGAGTGTTTTTTTTGAATCTCAAGTATGCCTGGTAATTGGAATCATTTGGATTACATTTGTCAAGTTCTTGTATATTCCATCTTTTTTCAACATTAATTTGGTAATTCGAGTTAATTGAAGTATTTAAACAATAAAAATCGCTATCTTTCCCAATTGAAGAAGGATAGTAGTAAAAAGTTCTGGTATTTGTGTAGTGCTTTAGTAAATCTATTGGAGTAAGCCCTTCTCTGTCTCTTGCATTTTTTAGCCGTTCTTTATCCCTTGAAGATATAATATTTGAGTGAATAATTGCAGAAACACAGCTGAAATTTCCATTTATGATGGATAAATGCAAGATATTGTAGCCACTTTCATAATCAGTTGCATGGATATTCAAAAATTTCTTGTTGTTGCTGTTGTGGTTTGAGGATTTGAATCTGTGACACAGATACAGAATTTTTTTATTGTAATATAACTTTAGCAATCGTTGAAGAATATCAGACCTTCCTAGAATACAAACCCAATGTAAAACGTTTCTTCCAAAGATGTCTCTTTTTTGAAGATCATATTCATTTAGATTCGAAAGTAATGCTGACAACTCCTGGCTTTGAAGTGGTTCTTTTGTGTCCATAAAAAAAGAGACTGGTTCTGGGTTTGATTTCGATCTGGTAAGCGTTTTTCAGTAGTTTGTGCTGAGTAGAATAAGAGAGAAGATGAGTTAGAAACTGCACTTTTTATCTTGGTGATCTTCTTTCTGAAGCACAAAGAAAACTCGATCGGGTCCGGACGCTCGTCGAAGAAGCAGATGATTTATAATCATGTTTCCAGTGGCATTGCAAATGTAAGCCAAAGGGAAGAACACAGCTGTTGGAGTTTTGGCAGAAATGTAGCATGAAAGATACTCAGTTAATAGCATATTGAGAATAGAGAAAGAAGAGCCTCTTTGGCTGGAGATTCAACATTTTCGCATATACAGACACGTAGCATATGTTCGGAGATTGCAATATCTGTATTCGTATCAGCCTTGTTCGAATTGCATTTCGAACAATAGTGCTTTTGGTGCTTTTCTATCGTGTATCTGATTAGATAAAACTGTAAAAAAACCATTGAAATAATTATTTTCTATCCAATCTCAACATGAATATCTTTTTAAAACCAAACCTCTTAGCTTTGTTTATCTTGCAAAACTTGGAATGATGCTTATCTCATTAAATGAAAGATTTAAATACACCAAGTTAGCCAAATTTAATAATGGTTCAACATTGCTGATTTGATTAATTAACAAATTCAAATACTCCAGTTTAAACAATCCAGATAAACGTTCAACATTGGTTATCCTATCCGAGGGCAAATTTAAATATTTTGATTTAACTAAACCCTTTTAACCTTCGAGCTGCTCGATTTCATTCCCTGCTAAATTTAAGTGAGTTAAGTTCTTTAGCTTTGTTATCTATATTGCTTATAGAGTTGTCTCGCAAATTTAGATATCTCAAATTGGTGAATTTGAATTTGTTTTCAATTCGGGTATAGCTGTTTTCAAAAAGAAGTAGATTATGCAAATTGATTAAATTGAATAAATTTTTTATTATCGAAGAAGTGTTTGCACTAACATATAAATTATTCAAATTAGGTGAATTGGGTAAATTGAGTAAATTTGATAAATTTTCAAGTTTCTCCATAAGATTGAAAGTCAAATTTAAATATTGTAATTTAGTTAAATTCGAGAAATCCGGTATGTAATTGATTAGATTTCTTGCTAATTGCAGATAAACTAAATTGACTAAATCCTCAGTTATAATGATATTATTATTTGATAGATTCAACACTTTAAGACAATCAAACCTCAATTAATAGTTGCAACCCAAACAAATGTCTTTTCTTTCAAATCTAAGATAAGCAACTCTCAAATATTTTAATATGCTTGAACAGAATAATGATACATCTTTTTTATGAATTATAACTTTGGTTTTTGCCTTTAAAAAGTTCATAGCTGGAAAAACAAACAACCACCAAGAAAAATAAAAAACTTTTAGATGTTTTTTGATATATAAATCATCAGGTAATGTTAATAACCATAATTTATCGCACCTCAAAAATAATAAAATTTCTCCGATGAAATTAAAAAGCAAGTAACAAATATTCAATTTTTCCTTAGAAGAAACAATTTTTGTGTTAATTGCATTGTAACTCTCCGATAAATTGCAATCGGTTTTTAGCACCATTATTATTTTTTGAAATCAAAATCAAGTGAAAGAGTAGCACTTAATGAGATCATATTCAGTAAAAGTAAATATTAAGTAATAGCTATTGAAAACAAAAGAAAATAATAGAATTTAGCTAAAGTTGAATTAACTCAAAGTTGCAAATCACAAACAGAACGATTCTAATGGCTTTCAGAGCCATTGATATCAAAACCTGCTTTGTTTTCTTAATGATTTAAAAATTACACAGCATACTTAAAATACTTTTTATCTATCAATTATCTCACAAGGAGAAACACAAAAAACTAATTATTATATACATTATCATCAATTATATATATTATCATTTTATATCAATAACAACGCATTTCCTGATCAGGAAACAATCTAGCCTCAGGCTTCAAAAGCTGTTTAATCGATACTTTTTATAGAGAAAATGATATTTTACTAGTAAAACACCTTCAAGATTTGAGATATTTTTGCTTTCTATTTTTGCCGAGGATGATTTTTCGGGTTTTCTACATCCATAGAATGAAGAAAGAAAAAACTTCAGTAAATAGGATTGTTTTCTAAAGAACATAAACCAAGACATTACTTTCTAACATTTTATAAAATCTAAACAGGAGTTTTTACCAGCTTCTAAAGAATCAAAAATTATTTACAAGATACAATGCTACATATTCTTTTCTTTCTGATAACTAAATATAATTGATGCAAAATTTCGACTATTTGAGTATAAAACACTTTCAATAATAATAATATAGGTTTTTGTTTATCTAATACGATAAAATAAACACCATTCCAAAGTGAATGAACTCTTGTTTCAAATGATCTCAAATTGTAATTCAATTTTTTTTTTTAAATTTGAAACAAAAACATAATATCCTATTCAAAATTATTTAAAAGTTCCATGAAAAAGGTTTTAATTATACATTGCGTGTGAATTCTATATCATTAACTATTTGCAATAACAAATTTTTTGTTATTTTCAGTTGTAAAAAAAAGAAATGATCTCAGTGATGTTATAATCAATTTATAGTTGCTTCTGTTTTTTCTTTGGTGGAGCCAAAGACTCGCCATCATATACATTGCCATTAGATTCATTTCCTACAGGTTGCTCTGAGACCTGCCTGCTTTCAGTTTGTTGAGACAATACTAGAGTGGGCTTTTTCTCTCTTTTTCTTCTCAATGCATTTGGACCTTCATATTCTCTTGTCAAAGCCAACAATAGAGTATTGCATCTTCTAGATAATTCTTGTGGTGTTCTAGATAAAAAGAACCAATCAAATTTGAATAGCTCACATTTAGAGATTAACTCTTTAATTTTTTCAAACAAGTTTTCACAAAAAAGCCCCAATTTATTTACCATTATTAGTAAAAATTTATCTTCAAGCTCGGAATAAATTCTTTTAGAGTTATTAGGTGGATACTGAATTACCATTTCCTGTATTGGAGCTCTGTATTGAGAAACCTTTGACAAAAGCAATCTTTGTTGGTTCATTAATCTTTTTGATTTTTTTTCGCCGGCTTCGATTTGTAATATATACTTTTCATGTCCCTCTATTTCTTTATATCCTTTCCAAAATGCTTTACTATAAGAGATTATTTCCTCTTTGGTCTTGTTACCCATTTCTCTCACTATTAAATCAAAAGAATTTCTTCCATATTTTGCAACTGCATGAACAAAATTTGTAAAATCACGTCTAGTCCAATTACCAAAGGCCTCGTCAATATATTTTTGTTTTAATTCTTCTTCTTCTTTAGTGAGTGGCTCAGCTTTGTTAATTTTTAATTGTTCTCGTTTTTTCCTTTTATCTTTGCTTTCGTGCTCTTCAGATTTATCATTTTGATCAATATCTGGAATATCAGCTGATAGTACTTTGTAATTGATTTGTTTTTTATAGTAATACATTTCCTTTTCCAATATGGTTTTAAATTCAGAAGAGTAAAATTGATGGTCTTGGATATGAAAATTTTTTGGAGCCTTTGGAGCTTTAATTGAATTGGAAACTTTGGTGCTTTGAAGCACATCTTTATAGTAATTGTCAATTGAATATGTTTGTTCTTTTCTTTCTCTTTTGCTTGGATTGATCCATACAGAAAACCCTTTATCATTACCCTTTTTAGCAAAATTTGTTCCATTCCATTCATAGGCTGAAGAATCCGATGTGAATTTTTGTAAATCATCAAGACCCAAGTTTTCAAACTTTTTATTAAGCGTTTTAGTTTTTTGTTCACCCTTTTTAAGAATAGTGTCAATGTCATCATCGCCTATGGTCGAGTCTTTTGATTCAAAAACCTTTTGAGCACCATGTTGGATCATGGTTAATAGATCATCTTTTGTGTCACCAAGTTTTGAGTTGTTTTTATTTGAACGCCCTTGTTGAATAACTAACTGATCTAATCTTAGTTTTTGAGCGGCTCTTTCGATAACTTTTTCTTCAATAGCATTTTCAGTAACAAATCTAAAAACCTTGACTTGTTTCTTTTGGCCAATTCGATGAGCTCTATCCATTGCCTGTAAATCAGCTTGTGGATTCCAGTCTGAATCATATAATATGACTATATCGGCAGATGTTAAATTTATGCCCAAACCACCAGCTCTTGTTGTTAGAAGAAAAATAAATTTATCTGAATCTGGTTTATTGAATTCATCGATGGCAAAAATACGATCTTCATGAGGAGTTGAGCCATCGATACGGCAGTATTCGAATTCTCTAAAATAACAATAATCTTCCAAAATATCTAATAGTCTACTCATTTGGCTAAAAATTAGGACCCTTGATCCTTGTTCTTTAAGTCTCTTTAGCAATTTATCGAGAATAATCATTTTTCCCGAATTGAAAATTAAATGTTCATCAGTTGTATATGGAGGACCAGGTTCAGCTCCTTCGAAAAGATAAGGGTGGTTACAACATTTTCTCAACTGCATTACAATATTTAGCAATCTTGTTTTGCCTTCTCTTTTACCAATGACACCATTAACAGCATCAATATCTTTTTCTAATAATTTTTTGTACCATTTAATTTGCATTTCGGACATTCCAACATAAACGTTGATCTCCTTTTTTGGCAATAGTGACTTTTCCACATCGGCTTTTACTCTTCGTAGTAGAAAGGGAGATAGAATTTTATGCAATTTTTCAACCATCAAGTCTTCATCTAGTCTATCCAGATTTGGATCAGTGGTGGTTTTATTAGGAGTGGATGTGACCGCATTAGTGTTTGTAGCAGAAGACTCAATGTTATTTTCTTTATGATGGATGGTATTTAATTGATTTCTCTTGCTGCTTCTTAGTTTTCTCGTTGTTTTATTTTCCAGAGATGTTTTTGATTCATTGTTATTGTTGTCGTTGTCGTTGTCGTTGGAATTGGGGTTGGAGTTGGAGTTGATTAATTTTTGATTGTTATTGTTATCTTTTTCAAACCATTGATCGAAAATTTCTGAATCACTGAATATGTCAGGTAATAAGAAATTCAATAAGGCCCATAATTCATGTAAATTATTTTGTAGAGGAGTGCCGGTTATTAATAGTCTATTTTTTGAGTAAAAGAGTCTGATGATTTGGGATAAGGCGCTGCTCTCATTTTTAATTCTATGAGCTTCGTCTACAATAATATATTTCCAGGCAAATTTTTTTAGGTGAGATTTTTCCTTTATGACGGTTTCAAAAGAGGTTATACAAACATCAAAGTCGCAAGTTAGTAATTTTTGTTGGATCAAGTCAGCCCTGTCATTTTTCAAGCCTTGTAAAACCAAGACGTTTACGTTGGAAGTCCATTTTGAAAATTCTCTTCTCCAATTGTCGAGAGTTGATTTTGGGACTATAATTATAAAAGGGCCGGAAATTCTTTTGTAGTATCTTAAATAGCCCAAAAAGGATATGGTTTGTAGAGTTTTTCCTAAGCCCATTTCATCAGCTAGTATACCCGAGATTGAGTTTTCGTATAGAGAGATTAGCCAGTTTAAACCTTGAATTTGGTAGTCTCTTAGTTTTCCATGATTTATGTAGTAGGGAGATTGTGTTATTAGAGGAGAGGATGTGGACAGAGATTCGATGTCTTCTTCGTCGTGAATTAGTTCAGCATCTTCTTCTTTTTCAGTTTTTCTTCGTCGATTTGAAGAGGTGGTGGAGTTTGAATCGTTGGGTAAATTGTTCAAATTGTTAATTCTTTTGCTTCTTCTGGAGGATCTTAGATTTGATTTTTGGTTTTTTTTTAATTTTTTAGATTTAATATTTTTTGTATTTTTGATGTTTTTGTTGACTTTATTATTATTAGCCTCGTTTTCCAGATCTAGTTGGGTTAATATTTTTTTCAATTCTCTATCTTTGGATAATCTTGATTCGATAAACTCTCTGAATAAATCAGTCAAGTTTAGTAAGTATTTGATTCTCTTTAGGATATCGTCATGGTCCTTTGATCTTTCAATTTTAGGGTCGTTTGTGAGCAAATAGTGAGGTTTGTTTTCATTTACTATAGCAAGCTCAGCTTTTTCGTCAAGTTTAAAGAAAGAGATTGAATCATCGTCAGATAATTGAGGGGTGGAGATACCCGAAGCGTTTTTGTTTGAGATTCCATTTAGCTTTTGGTTTGAATTTGGAAGAGGGGCTTTAAGAGAGTTTTGGTTAGAATTTTGAATCGATTCCAGGGTTGAAATTTCAGCATCATCGTCGATGTTGCTCTTAGCAAGACGATGTGTGATTGTGTTGTGGTGGCTGTGATTTGAAAGCAGCTTTGGGGAAGTATTGCTGTCCAAATCAGAGATGGGTGCAGACTTCGTTGTTCTGTCCAGACGATCCTTCTTTGACTGGATTTCCAGATAATGGATATGTCAGTAGAATGTAGATAAAGCAATGCGAGTGGGCGAAAGAGATGAGATCTGGTGCAAGTCGAGAAGATAGGATGGAGGGAGAGTACATACCATGATGGAAGAAAGACAGGAAAGCAGGTGTAGTGGGTGGAAGAGAGAGCTAAGGGGAATACATATCTGAGAAATATAAAGAATTTGCCAATTGAAGACAGAAGAGAACAAATAAAAACGTGAAAGAGTTTCAAGAAAGAAAACATTATGCTCCAGACAGAAAAACCACCGCTGCGGGTGGAAGTTAGAGTTTCTGCCGGAGAGAAACCCGCAGCGCTGGACATAACGGTCCACACGTGCGGGTCTTCTTTGCAGTGCTTCTGCGTGCTGCTTCTGCTGCTTCTGCTGTCGGTGCTTCTGTTATGGACTCCGAAGCTGCTCTTTTCCACACCGCTGTCTACGACGCCGTCAGAACTGTGCCCTGGGGCTGCGTCACCACCTACGGCCACGTTGCGAAGATGATCGACAGACCCTCCAACCCCCGCCAGGTGGGCCACTCCCTCAAGTTGCTTCCCCAGCCCTCTGTCTCTGCTGGTTCTGCTGGTTCTGCTGGTTCTGCTGGATACGACAGCGCCACTGTTCCCTGGTGGAGGGTTATCAACTCCCAGGGCAGGATCTCCAAGAGAGCCAATTCCAATGACGAGCTACGCCAGCTACACAGACTACTTCAAGAGAACGTCCACGTCGATCCAGATCTTCTAAAGGTTGATTTATCTATGTATGGTTGGTTCCCAGCTACTGATTGGGACTAGTTGTTGCTGCTTCACAGTCTACTGTTGCTGCTTTCCATCTGAAAAACTCATCACTGCCCACTTGCCAGAACTGCACCACAACTCTCCTACTTCATTGCCCAAACTTTCCCAGTACTTGCATAACTCTTCGTCTTTTCCCTTGGGCAATCCAGCAACGACGTCTGCTTTGCAGGTTCTCAATGATAGCATTTTCAATTTTGACCATGCTAGGTCTTGAATCGCAACACTGAAATCAACGCTTCTATCCCAAACTCTATCATCGGTTAGTTTTCTATAGTTCAAATCTCCCTTAAAAATAATCAAACTCGACTCTAATAAATAATCGTAAAGTTCTTTGTTTTCTTTCTTTCCTGAAATATCCCAGTACCCAGAGTTTAGTGTCCAAAATTCGTTGTCCTTTAGAATAATTTGCTTCCTTTCATAATACTTTTGGATTTGTTCCCCGACAAATTTCAATTCCTCTTTATGAACAACTCTTTCTCCAAAAAAACTACCATCTTTATCCAACAAATCCTCAATTGTCAAAAAAAAGTCCTTCTTAGTAACGTCAGACACCATCCATGGTCTAGGTTTGCAATGCAATACGATCTCATCTGCAATTTTCGAATCCAATAAAAACAAACTGAAAACTAGATCAGTGTATACTTCAAACCCTGAATTATCTAAAATAAAATCAACTCGTTTTTTCCCATCTCCATTCTTACCCCCATGATACAACGCCTTCCATGCTCTATCCAACTCGTTGATTAAAATGTACTCTTCCGATTTCTTTCTCGCTTCTTTTCCTTGAACAGATTGGATATCTTTCAATGTAGCATTAGTCAATAATGATAAATCCGTAGCATTTCCCCATAAACTAATCTCTGCAAATTCATCAAATAACAATTCCAACACTTTTTCCTCAATTTTTTCTCCACTCGCTTTTTGCTTCTCAAACTTGTCCAAAAACTCATAATGCAATTGTTTGTAATGAATTGCCAACTCTTCCACCCCAAAATGCGAGGACTTGAATGTGTCTTGTTTTAAATTTTCAAATATATCATAATCTTCAAACAAGTCTTGATTTTTAACAATAACATCAATTCTCCTATAAAAATACGTCTCAGAAAATAGCCATGCGCTGTTCAACCAGCTCAATTTCTCTTCTTCATTATCAACTAACAAATATTTTTTGTATTCCTCAATTTGTTTATCGTAAAAATCCAACCCAGGAATCTCAGAATTATTAAACTTACTCAACTCTTTGTTTGACAATAATTCATCCTTCATATCAATTAACTGGCTTTCAATTACCTTAGCTTGTTCCAAGTAAGCACTGTCATTGTCCTCATTTTTACTTTGTTTTCGAATGAGATTAGAAATATCGCCAATTGCACCATCAAGAATCTTGGGCCATCTCGATCGAGCTGTTGAATAGGCAAACGACCTCTTGTTATCGTTATAGTAGTACTTGGGAACAGTTACAGACATACTCCACAATCTTCAATCAGATTCGCAATATCTTACTATATATTCTAGCTGATTAACTCATTCAATTTATATCTCTCCTGGAAAGTGAATGTAGGATGTCTTTCTTACGACAAAACACGAAATTTTAAGTTGATCATTAAGAGCGAAATATCAACTATTTTCAACTGCAAAATCTATATTTTTATATATTTTTATACATTTTTATACATTTTTAAATATTTAAAAATATTTTTTTTTTCTTTTAAAAAATACAGTGAAATAGATAAATAAAAATGCCACCAAAGGGATGGAGAAAAAACCCAGATGGAACATATCCACCTCCCAACCACGACCATGAAAAGATCTCTATTGATGAGATTTTATTTCCAAAGGCAACTCTACTTCGATTATCGAAATCAGTATTACAGGATGGTAATTTAATTTCCAGAGACTCAGTAACTGCGATTCAAAGATCGGCTACAGTTTTTGTTTCTCATTTGATGCTATTCGCAAGAAATATAACCTCAGAGAATGGCAGGAGCACTGTTAATACTCAGGATTTATGTGAAGCATTAGAAAAAGTTGGGTATGGGAGTTTTGTGCCAACCATTCAAAAAGATTTGGAAGTGTTCATTGAGAATAAAAAACAGAAAAAAATGAGAAAGCTTCAAGAAAAAGAGAATTCAAATGTCAATCAAGAGCCAATAGAGATCGATGATCTGAACATGAATACAAATGAAGAATTAAAGTCAAAACCAAAACTAAAACCAAAATCAAAATCAACATCAAGTAACACAGATCATGGTAAGATAGTTGATGATAAGATAGAGTTACCCCCAAGTAAAAAATTGAAAAGTAGTTTGGGGAAAAAGTCATCGACGATTAAAGCTCCAAAAAATAATGAAAGTGACGATGAGGCAGATGAAGAATGGAGTGATAATGAGGTGGTGGTTAATAAAGAAGAAGACGAAATAATAGAGAAGGAGTTAGTTGAAAGCGACAATGAAAATGAAAATGAAAATGAAAATGAGAAGGAAAATGGGGATAATAATGAAGATAAATTTGCTATATTGGATAAAGAAAGCAAAGAAATAGAAGGAGAAGAGAGCAACGAGAATGAAAATGAAAACGAAAATGAAAATGATAACGATAGCGATCTTAATAATGAAGATATAAAATAGGTAATTTATTGAATATTTGTTTATTTATTTATTCATTTATTAGATTAGCGAGTGTATGTTATATTATATAAATAAATAAAGAAATAAGAATTGAGTGGAAAAAATTTATAGTTATTTATTATCACCATCATTGGAATGACGAGGAAAGCATTTACCATATAAAGGGAGGCCACAAAAGTCACCAATAAACAAATATAAAAAGAAAAGGGCTATAAAAGCAACAATTAATCTAAATTTCAAGTCATTTAACCAGATTTTTCTCTTTAGATGAGTAGTTCTTTTTTTGAAAGTATTTGAATTGAAGTTTAGTTTATCGGTTTTATTGACTAATAGGCCGATTCTTTCATCTCTTTCGATAATTTTATTAATGTTTTCATTCATGATTTTTTTAATGTTATTTAGTTCTTGTGTAGCGAATTCTATATCTAAATCAGCCACAGACAGTGGGTCGTAGTTTTGAGTAGTTTTAGCAGGGTTGTTGGTGTTATTATTTGAAGAGGAAGCAATTGAAGGATCTGGATAGACTAATTCAGTTAGAATTAAATTTGAAGGTTGAGAGAGTAATTTTTCCTCTTCTTTTAGGATTAAATTGTCAAAAATCTTTTTAAATTCAGACAAGTAGGAGGTATCTTTTGGAGAGGTGTTTTGAGGCGAAGAAGTGGAGCCGTAATCGTTTGTAATGTTAATATTGTTAGTGTTTGTACTTATATTCAAGTTTTTATTGTTATTGTTATTTTTTTTGTCAAGATTATTTGTATTGGTAGTGTTGCCATTGATGTTTGAATCGATGTTATCTTTAAATTTTTTGAATTCATTGAGGATATTGTCCATGAGTTTGAAGGGGATTTTTTTATTGAGAATTGTTGGACATAGAGTTATTATGGTGATTAGGTCATTGTTCAGATGGGAGTTGAATTTGATGTAGTAAAGAGATAGTTTGCAGATGTTTAGGCAAGCTTTTTCTGAGGGGGACAAGTTTTTTAGAGAGTTTAGTGGGATGATGCCCAAGTAGAGGGAGTTTGAGTTGTTAATTGGGGGTATTTGGTCAGAGATTATTTCAAAGGGATTGAAGTTTAGATTGTTGTAGATTGATTTTTTGAATTTGACATTTTCGTAGGCGAATAAGGTGAATGAGTTTAGTGTTAAGGTTGTGAATAGAAAGTGTTTGAATTTGTTGTTTGGGTCATTTGCAAGAGAAGAAGGGACTTGGGTAGCCATTTCAGGAAAAGATGGATGAGTAGAGGTATGTGGAGAGGTATGTGAAGAGGTGAGGTGAAGAGGTGATGAAGATGAAGATGAAGAGATGAAGAAGAGATGAAGAAGAAAAGGTAGGATGGAGGAAAGGGTGAAGATACGGAGGGGTTTTTTAGGAGCAAGGTGAGGTGCGAAAGAGAATAGTATATTATATTATATTATAGTATATTATATTATATTATATTATATTAGATTAGATTAGATTAGATCAGATAAGATTAAAATGAAAATAATTCGAAGTAATTACGAGATTTATAAGTATAATACGAGTCTATATATAAAGGAATTGGGGATCGTAATTGATTGAGATTGAGATTGAGATTGAGATTGAGGATTGTTTTTTGATGGCTTTTTGACGGCTTTTTGATGGTTAGTTGTTTTTTTCTACAGCCGAATTTGGGGTGAGTTCAGTGTTGAAGATTTTGTCCCAAAATTTGCTTGTGACACCAAAACCAAGTTCGTAGTTTTTGTAGTGGTGTTCTAAATGGTACTTTTTCAATTCCTGGAGGTATTTGGGAAGACCAACGTGGTGGAGAGAGTAGTGGCAGACATCGTAGATGATGTAGCCTAGAAAGCCACCAGAGAAAGCTGCACAGGCAATGTAGTAGGGGAAAATGGAAAAGATTAGCTTGTAGAAGGGGAAGCAGAGGGCAACGAATAGGGTTGGGGGCATGACGAGTCGTTGCTTGTCCATGGGTAAGAAGTGGTGAACGCCATGGAGAAGGAAGTGGATCATGAAGGCGAGACTGTTATTGGGGAGATAGTGGTCGAGATGGAAGAGAAATCTGTGCATACAGTATTCAATGAGGGTCCAGATGAACAAGCCTAGGGCGAACATGGAAAGAGAGTAGTAGAGAGGTAGGTTGGCGAGGGCAATTGAGAGTATATAGAAATCGACCGGAAGCCAGAGAGTAGGCACAATCCACCAGGGAGTTAGAGAAAGAGGCTCTAGAAAGTTGCCAAACAATGGGGCAGAACCCTTACCATAGTGACGAGGTCTGTGGACTTGGTCGAGATAAAAGTCTTTGCTGAAGTGGCCATAGAGAACTTGGAGCAAGAGAGGTTTGTTTAGGTCGAGAAACTTGTGTTTTTTGTAGTCAGAGGAGTAGTCGGTTTGGATGGATAGTTTGTCGTAGGTTGGTAGTTCTTGGAAATGAGTTGAGTCGAAATCGCTATTACAGTTGGAGGTGCTATAGTCGTAGACATAGTTGTAGGAAGGGTGGTTGGGATCGGATAGTTTCACTTCGACATGATGATTTGGATTTGAAAGTAGTTGATTTTGTTCTTCTGGAGTCGCCAAATAGCCTACTAGATAGTTTTCGTCGAGGATTTCGTAAGAGGATTCAGAGTGCTCATGAGACATGATATCAGACATGATTGAGGTTACATCTTTTCCAGCGTAATCGAGGATAAGCTGCGAACCAGCAGGATGCTCATCTAGAAATTGGGTGACATCGTATATTTTTCTGTGGTAGAGAGAAACCCAACAGCTTTTTTTGTTGTTGTGGGTGGATAATTGAAAGAGAGTGATTAGAGGCAAGATTTTGGACATTTCAGAAGAAAACAAGAGAGGAATATAAACAATAGGATCAAAAGTGATTTCTGAGATCAGATCGAGGAATCGAAAGGGTGAAATTTCCTAGTTGAAAAGGAGAAGCTGGCGAATGGACAACAATAAAGCGCAAAAGCTGGATGGGCAAAGGCTGAGTGGGCAGCAGCTGAGTGGGCAGCAGCTGAGTGGGCAACGAGTGGAAGCAGATCAAATCCCAGATTAAAAAAGCAGAGAGACCCAGAAGCCCCAAAGGAAGCTCTCGACCCATTTTATAGCTGCTTGTGCTGCATCTGCTTCGGATCGGCTCACGCCATGCGCTAAGCCGGACCCCCTTCCGAGAGTTCCGATCACGCGACCACCTCCAGCCACCGGTCTCCAGCCACCACCGCCCTCGACGCGGTTTCAACAGCTGTCTTCTCAGCGCTTTTCCCCCATTTCCATCTCTTGCATCTCCTGGCCCATCTTCTGCTGCTTCTGCTGCTTCTGCTGCTTCTGCTGTTTCTGCTGCTGGTTCCATTTCCCTCATTTCCTCTTGTTTTCTCGTCCTCTCGTCCTCTCAACCCACTTTCCTGTTTCAATTATGTCGTGCGTATATCTTCTGAGTCCACCTTCACTTCCACGTTCACACCACTAACTCTCTCACTTTCTCTTCGCCTATCCAATTGCTTTTACCAATTGCAGTTCTTCGGCTCTATTGAATTCCTATTCGTTTCCTGTTTTATAGTAGAAGATTTGTTCGTGCCTCAAAATATCGCCATGTTTTCGCTCAACCTTCCAAAAAGGAACTCTGCTATGAAAACCTAAGAATCTCCAAAAATGCCTGGGATTCAAACCTACTCAAAGTAAACTCAAAGTTTCTCTCTGTCAACTGGGATTCCTCTGGTGGTGGTGCTTTTGCTGTCATCCCATTGAACCAGCATGGCAAGGCTCCCGATCAGATTCCTCTCTTCAGAGGCCACACTGCTCCTGTCCTAGACACTGACTTTGATCCTTTCAACGACCACATTGTAGCCTCATGCTCAGAAGATGGCAAAATCTTCATCTACAATATCCCTGAAGACTACTCCTTCCATCTTCCTACTGATCCAAAAAACAAGAAAAATTCTGACCCCCAAATTAAAGACATCTACCCATCTACAAAACTATCTGGCCATACAAGAAAAGTAGGCCACATCAGATTCCATCCCATCGCCCAAAATATCTTGGTCTCTTCTTCAATGGATTACACCATCAAAATTTGGAACACGAAAACTGCAAAGGTTCTTCAATCTTTAAAACACAACGACGCGATCACCTCCTTCTCCTTCAATTACAACGGCGACCTCCTAGCTTCGGTATCAAGAGACAAAAAACTAAGAATTTGGAACATAAGAACCGGCGCTTTGCTACAAGAAGGTCCATGTCATGGCTCCCCCAAGGTTTCAAGAGTCTATTGGCTAGGCAAAAGCAACAGAGTCGTTACAACTGGCTTTTCAAGACTATCCGATCGTCAATTCGCTCTCTGGGATACAAACAACATTCAAAATGGTCCAATCAATGGCTTCCACACTGTTGACGTCTCCTCTGGTATCCTAGTCCCCTTTTTTGACGAATCAACTTCAATTCTATTACTCGCAGGAAAAGGCGATGGAAACATTCGCTACTACGAATACGACCCCAAGGACGACCGCTTCTACGACATCTCAGAATTCCAATCAATTGAACCTCAAAGAGGTTTTGCCATTGCTCCCAAAAGATCCGTCAACATAAAAGAAAATGAAATCATTAAAGCCTACAAAACTGTTAATGACAACTTTATCGAACCCATCTCATTCATTGTTCCAAGAAGATCTGAAGTATTCCAATACGATATCTACCCTGACTGTCCCTCTCAAATTCCTGCTCTATCTCTAGAAGACTACTTGAATAATAAATCTGTTAATGGTCCTGTTCTAATGAACATGGAATCGTTATTTGAAAATGATGATCCAATTTATACAAATGCTCGATCAATTGAATCCAATTCAATTCAATCCAACCCAATTCAATCCCAACTTCTCTCCAAAAAAGTCCAATCTAACACCCCTTCTCCAATCAATTCATCACAAAACTCCTCAAATACTTCTCTCTCAAAAACTAAACTAAATGACCTATTAGAGAAAAAGGAAGTCAATGATTTAATCAACAAAGCCACTGATCTAGATAACGAAAATGAGGTTCAATTTGTATCTTCAAATTGGGATGATAGTGATGATTACGTTAACCTTTCTTCTATTAATTCAAATCAAAATCAAAATCAAAATCAAAAATCAATTCAAGAAATCCCAGAAAAACCTTCTCCAAAACCAACTCCAATAGTTGCCGAAAAGATTCCTGAAAAAGCTTCTCCAAAGTCTGCTTCAACAGCAACTCCAAAAAATATGGAAAATAAACCTTTGATTGAAACCGTCCCAGAAAAGTCTCACAAAATTGAACCTAATGATCCTAAAAAAACTGAAAAAAATGAAAAAAATGACACAAATGACAAAACTGAATCAATTAAACCTTCATTACCAACTGGTGGGGCCACTAATAAAGCATTGGCTCTAAAAGAAATTGTTTCAAAATTATCCGATCTAATCACAAAATTTGAAACAGAAATCTCTCTATTAAAAGCAATCAACTCTGAAAAGGATAAAAGATTACAAGCTTTGGAAGAAAAAATCGATTTATTATTATCAAATCAAAATTAAATATAATTTTATCTCAAATGATTTGTTTTTTGGCACTTATTTCTGCTTTAAAATCAACTTTTTTTTTTTTTTGCTTTGTATTTTGATTTTTTTACTAATTTTGAATATATATTTATATATAATTTGTTTATTATTCTTTACTTCTCTTTATTTGTTTACTAGCTTTTTTTATTGATTATTTATATTTTTACTTGTTTAATTACATTTTTGCCTATTTCTTTTCTTTTCTTTTCTTTTCTTTTCTTTTCTATTCTATTCTATGCTATTTTTTTTTTCTTTTTTTCTTTTTTTAATATAAAATTATCGTCCATTTGGTTATGTTTATTATTATAAAAAGTTAAAAAGACATAAAAATCAAAAGATGATTCATTGTATAAAATAAATGGTAACAAAATCTTTGCTAAATAAAAATAATTGTAATTGATTAAAAAAGAAAAAATCATCCATTTTAAACAATCCCCACGTTTGTGTTTACATAAAAGAAAAAATCTCGATGAAAACAAAATAAAATAAGTAAAATGAGAAAAAAAAAAGAATTGGAAAATTAGATTAAATAAAATAAAATAAAATAAAATTGATATAATTAATCTTTTTTATTGAAAGTTGCCTCAGCGTCACCGAAGTGAAGAGATTGATAATTGACTTGCTTCGTTTTTTTACTCAAATAACTATAAGTTAGAGCAGAAGCACATAAACCCGAAATAATAGCAGTTAAAAGTGAAATCAAACAAGCAGATTTAAGGAAATTATAAGTTATTGATAAGGGTAATTTATAAAATCCATGAAAAAAAGGTTTGTGTTTAAGATCATCAGTTGGATCAGAGGTTGTGATCCATTTAACAGAGAAATTTATTGGTAAATCATCCCCAATAATATATCTCGAGTAATTTGTCCCTGCGCTCCAAGCAGTGGATGAGATGATAGTGTTAAAGGATGAGGGAGATTGAATTATGACATTCATTGTATTATCAATTTCTAAATGAGAGGTAGCTACTTGACCTCTGAAGTTAAAGATTAAAGGCACCAAGTATTTATCGTCTTTATGGCCAGATACAGGCAAACGACAAGAAAACGGAACATCTTCATGAATGTATAGTTGGAATAAATGAAACAATTCGTCGACCAAGGCAACAGTGCAAGTAAAGTCTTGACTAAGACCATATTTAAAGGATAAGTGTTCGCCGGTTTCTTTGCATTTGGGAAAAGCTTCATAAAGAACATTGAGCTCTTCATCAAACTTATGTTCACCATTATCAATTGCTCTTTGGCTGCAGTCAATAAATAGATCTTGTCCTTCAGTGAAGGGCTTGATCACAGGAATAGTATTTTGATCGAAGTTTGGATCCTGAATATACCAACTGGCTTGACAAAAGGATATTATTGTGGAGAGAAAAAAAAGAGCAAAAGGGCGATTTACCAACATGATGGTTAAGAAACAACAAGTATACTGGTAGCACTGCAGATAACTGTTGTAGCTAATAATCAAAGCAAAGAAGAAGAAGAAGAAGAAGAAGAAGAAAGAGCTGATGTTGTGTTATATTCAAGGATAATGATTAATTTTGCTCTTTGCTAAATTTCAGAAATCTTTGGAGAGTTTGAGAACATGTTTCCACTTCAAATGTAAAGCGATTGTGTTTAGGCTTTGATCTGGGTTTGTGCGTGAGAAAACGCAACGTAGAAACGACACGCAGAGAGTTATGCCACGTGTTTAATGCGTGACAACGCCGTGACACCGGGTAATAGTTTCAAAGAATATAACAAAAATCAAAGATGGAGGAGAAGATGGTGAAGATGGTGAAGCTAAGAACATCGACAACGTTGATAATTTTTCTTTCTCAAATATTCTTATTCAGATACTTTTGTTTTAGCAAATTTGGAAATGCCTCCAGTACAACAAATCCAGTATGGTCAGCCACCCAGCAACTTTGAGAAGTTCAAAATGGGTCTTATGATGGGTGTAAGTAATTTATTGGTGGATATTGTTAATGCGATTGTTAATAGTGGTCTGAAATTATTAACACATTGATTCTTTTTGTTACTTTTTTTATTTTAACAATAGGGAACTGTTGGTGTTGTTATTGGCACATTATTTGGCACTGTTGCAGTTATTCAAAACGGACCAGGTCCAAATGGATATTTGAAGACCATTGGACAATATATTGGTGGATCTGCTGCCACCTTTGGGTTATTTATGTCAATTGGCTCAGTGATTAGAAGTGAACCAAACTATGAGAACAGCTATATGCAAAGAATGAAGCAATTGAAAATGCAAAACCATTATCAATTAAGAGCTGCAGTAATGGCAAATTTAAGTGAACTTAAGAAGAAATAAAATCAAAACTAAATGATTCAATATTTTTAATTGTAAATAACTTTAATTTTATTCTAATATAGTATAATATAACGCAATGTCATGACAATAATTTTTATAATTTTTGATAACCAGCCAAGATTAATCGATGAATGGTATGATAAAACAGTTATAATTTATATTAAATAATAGATAATAGATAATAATAAATAAACGAAAATTATGTGAACTTGATTAGAAAGTATAATAGAATTGAAAAAAATGAAAAGATAAGAAAAAATACACTACAGTAAAAAAGGATGTTAAAAATTAAGAATAACAAATGATACTAAAAAATAAAGAAAAAGAGTTGAATTTTTATATACATTTTATTAATTGTATCATTTACCAACTATTCGTCTTCAACGTCTTCCAAAGTAACGTTACGTCTATTTCTTAACTTGCTAGAGTCCTTATCGATCCCAGTTGTTTTTTTCTCTTTGTTTCCTATTTTTTCTACCTTTCCATTGTTAACTATCTTATTGGAGTTGTTATTATTGTTATTAATATTTTTGGATTTGGAATTTTCTTTAGCAGCATTGGTATCATCAATATTGGTGCTTGATGCGGTGGTTGGTTTTGAGTTGGATTTCGATTTAGCTTTTGATTTTTTGCCTTTTGAATCATTAGTTTCATCCCAGCCGTACAATGGAATGAAACTTTCAACAAATCCACAGTCTGCAAACAAATTTGGAAAAATCCAAAAGCCCTTTGGTAGTATAAAATAACTGATAATATAAACAATCAACCTGACGATAGCCAAACCAAAGAATGCCCCAATTAAACCCATCAAGGAAACAGATATATAGTACACAAGCAATCTCATTTTTGGTGGCCACAATGGGAATAAGACAATTGTAAGTATTAGAATTAAAACCAAGATACCGTAAATGATGTCCTTTGGTTTTGTTGGATTATAGTTCCAAACATAATATTCATCTGGTGTCAAACTCGCTTTAGTTTTTAAAACTAGAGTTGGATAATCCTTGACTGGTTTTAAATCTTTTTCTCTTGCTTCCTTGGTCGAAATTTTTTCAACTGGTAAAACCATTTTGTTTTTGATTAGTACAACAAAGATCTTCATTGCATCGACATCGTTCAAAATTGGAGATAATTTGGCAGCTTGCCTTTTTTTCTTGTACTCATCGCTTTGTAAAGCTCTAACCATTCTTTTGTATCTGAAAAATTGAGCGCGATTGTGGTTGAATAGACCTTCTCTTTGCTTCAATTCTTTATGATGTCTGACGATATTTGCCAATGCAATGGCATTGGAGTCTTGTTTGACCTGACTCATTGCAATATACAATCCAAGGCTATAGTGATTCTTGAGGTAGTTCTGGTAATACAAAAATCGAGATGAAGTCTTGGTGAGTTTGCAATGCTAAAAAAACACTCAATCAATTCCCACTTTTCGGAATTCCTTTGATCCTGTTTTTGAGCGTAGCACTAATAGGGGACAGTTCTAATGTTGATTCAAATCCAATAGAACAAAAGGGCAAAAAAATTATATAAAAAAACGTATTTAACAACTGTCGGTAAAACACATTAGAACAATTGGATCAAAATGGTGTATTTTTCTGAGCAGAGCAAAACACTACCAAGCAGTTTCTAAATGCTACGTATCAACCTGGACCGGCACGTGAGCACACGCGGTGTTTGGGTTCGAGTTGCAGCGGAGGCAACTTGAGACGTGTTTTTGGGTCTTTTTGTTGTGGGCTCAGAGGAGTTATTTGAGAGAGAGAAGAGAAGAGGGTAGAGAGATTCAGAGTGCACTGGAGAAGAAGCAGGACTCTAGTTATCCAGTACAAAGTACTGTTTCACCAACACACACTCACCGCCCTTTTCCAAAGGAACATTGTATATGTAGAAGTTCCCATCATTGCAGATAATCATAACATAGTTGCTATTATGGTTTAGAGCCACTATGTTTTTGAAGTGATTATTGCCCTTTCCGGCAATTATCTGCAAACCTTCGTGATTGTTGGTGTTGGTGGTGCTATTGCCGCTGGTGTTAAAGTTGCTGCTAGTGCTATTATGGTTTGGTAGTTTTATATATGCAAAATCTCGGACAGGTTCTAAAATGTTGGATAGTTTGGGAGGTAGGTAGTTGTTCATTAGAGTTTTTGACAAATTTCTGCCATGCTGCCAAAACATGCCTGATAACGAAGAGCTCCTTCTTCTCACTTTTGTTTTCACAATTTCAATATCATTGGCATTTATATCTGAGCCGCTAGTGTTATTATTGTTGACGTTACTAGCGGTATCATTATTATTATTATTATTATTCGCAGTATTATTATTATTATTATTATTATTATTATTATTATTATTATTTGTATTTGTATTTGGAACTGATCCAGAGCTACTTTCAACTCCAATAGAGCCACTGTCATTAAAATCGTAGAAATTATCTTCATTCGTATCGCTATTAGATAACTGGGGCTGAGAATTAGAGTGTAGAATAGACTGCTTTTGCTTTTGCTTTTGTTTTTGAATTTGAATTTGACCACTGGATTTTTTAATAAATTCCCCATTGTTTTGATGATTGGATAATTTGAAAATATGAATAGTTTCATTATTTGACGAACAACATAATAGATTCGAATTATAGTTGAAATTTATTGAATGGATTAGTGTGCCTGCCATCCCTCTTCGGAATTCGTAAATTTTTTTATTTTGAAGCACATTGAATACTCTGATTATCGTTCCCTTTATCGAAGCTGTCGCTAACAAATTGCCTTCATTATTCAATTGAAATGAAATCAAAGGAGATTTGTGAGCAGATATAATATTAATTGGTTGAATGTTTAAGGCATCAAAGAGTATAATCATACCGTTATTGCTGTTACCACTACCACTGCCACTATTATTGCTGTTATTGGAATTGTTATTACTACCATTAACATTGGAGTTCGTTGGATTATTGTGGATGCTGTTATTGTTATTGCTGCCAGGATTCAAAGCATGGTCGTCATTGTGGTCAGAGGCGATGGGAGAAAGCAATATGTTGGTGGAAGCAGGAGCAGGATAGGCCAAAATGGAGCTGTCTGAAGGAGATAGTGAGATAAGACCCCTTAGATTCTTCGACGTCTCGATGGTGTGCAATAGCTTCATACAGCTCACATCGTATATGAAAATCTGGTCAAGCAAAACCACAACCAATCTCTTTCGGTTCAACTTGACATTTAATATGGTGGAGGGAAACGTTAGCTCACAGATAACGGATTTTCTCTTGGTGTTTATGATCTTCAATCTCCTGGTGGAGCTGCTGGAACTCAGCCCATTGCCCACAATCGCAATCAACGACGTCGAAAACAACATCTCGATGATGGTAGCACCACCATCGTCGTTCTTCTCAAAGCACTCGCCAAAGGGATCGCAGTTGAAGATCTTGTAGGACGAGTTGGTGCCAATGGCCACACACGAAAAGTCCTGGTTGAAGTTGATGCACGTAATCTGCTTGCTCATTCTTGTTTGCTGTGTTGCCTCTATCAGCAGTCGTCTTTATCAGCAAAGTCGCCTTTATCACCTCAACCGCCTTTATCAACGCTCCTCACCCGCTGGTATTCACGTGATAGTCACGTGAATTTGTTTTTTCAAGTATCTTTAAATACCCACCTTTTCAATTTTTTTTATCTTTTTTCCCATATTCTGCCTCATTTTCACCTTCGTTTGACTGTTTTATCTACTAATTTCTGCTTTATCGTCTATAAATTCTATTTTTTTTGCTTCTTTTTCTTTTCTCAGGGTGTCTGCAACTTGATTTCATTTGGCTCCACTTGCCCTGATTCAATTCATTTTAATTCTCATTTTCTTGTACTATATTTTTCACCATGGCTTACACTCAAATTGACGCTTTTGCAAAGAGACTTACTGATGATAACGATTTAAAGGCAAAACTATCCACTTTAACTGACTTGTGTGAAATCATCGAGAGCTTTAATGTTCCAAATGAATACCAGTACTTTCTCGAGACTTTGGTGCCAATTCTATCCAACTTACTAGACAAAATTCCAATCAAGTTTTCCTCACAATCAGTCGAACATAAATCAAGACACTTGATTTTGGAGATCTTTCAAAGATGCAAAACGGACGAAATTTATAAGAACTACTCCATCCAGATCTTGAACAAATTAATGTCCATTTTCAAAATCGAAAACGAAGAAAATGGCGTATTAATCCTACAGATTTTAATGAATTTACATAAAGCTTACAAAAATTTCCTAGATGACCATGTTCAACCCTTTATCGACATTATCATTCAAATGTATGGCAATTTACCAAGTCTAGTTCATGAAAGCTTTAATAAAAATGTTGAACCAATTAGTATCGACTCAATTAAAATTAAAAATAACAATCAAAATGATTCCAAAGACAATCCAGAAATTAACAACAACAACAACAACAACAATAATAATAATGATAATAATAATGATAATAATAATAATGATAATAATAATAATAATAATAATAATAATGATAATAATAATAATAATAATAATACTGCGAATAATAATAATAACAACAACAATAATAATAACAACAACGACAACGACAATAACGACAATAATAACATTCTGATTACGAATCTGAATAACAGTAACAACCAGAATACCAATACTATTGGGAATGATAAGGATATTCAAATGAAAGAAGAAATAATAGAATCAAACTCTCCTGCAAAATCAATATCTATTTTACCTACCTCTTTTACTGGAAACAATGACGATCTGAATCTGGTCGCACTTTCAAATTCATTACTTCCAGCTATGAGCTCTTTTAAAACTTTGGCTGACTGCCCCTCAACCGTCTTTGCTTTAGTTTCCTCTCATAAACAATTAATCAAAACTACTTTACCAAACGTAATTCCTCATATAATGACTGTGTTGCAACTAGAAGCAACCCACCAAAAAAATGCAAGGATCTTGGCTGAATCAAAAGGTGAGAAATTAACATCCGTTTCGCCTCTAATTAAAAACAGGTCTCTTTACTGCGACTTCATTATCTGTCAAGTCAAAACTGCTTCCTTCCTAGCCTACATACTAATCAGAGGTTACTGTATTGATGTATTGGAAAACTACAGCAAAATCATACCTCGTTTTATTTTAATGCTACTACAAGATTGTCCGAGCGAATTAAACTCTTCAAGAAGGGAAATATTTGTTGCCTTTCATAATATTCTCTCAACAAAATTAAAAAAACTTTTTATCCCAATAATTGATGATTTGTTTGATGAAAAAATCTTAATCGGCGATAGTTTCACCAATTATGAAACAACTAGACCTTTTGCCTTTAGTGCACTCGCTGATTTTATTCACACTTTTAGAGCAGAACTATCTCCAGAACAAATAAAAAAATCAGTCATATATTTTTCAAAAATTCTATACGACGAATCATTAGCAACAACGGTTCACATAATGTCGGGAAAATTACTAGTCAACCTTCTTGATAGCATATCAAAGTTGCCCAACAAAAAGGAAGCAAGACAATTATATATGATTATGATTGATGCTTTTGCTAAAGAATTTCAAATTCTAAATCGCGAATATCCAAGTTTGATTCAAAAATCTCGACAGTATGAAAAGAAAAAATTAAACAATGTTAGAATTCACTCAAAATTCAAAAACCGTAATGAAACAACTCAAAACGATAACGACCTTATTAAAACAGACCCTGATGGCGACATCAAAATGTCCGACTCTTCAAGCTCTAGTCCCAACAAAGATAAAAATATTGATAAATCAATTGATTCCTCAGATAAAAAAGAGGAAAATTTTGAAATATATAGTTTTAATGACCTACAAAGTAAAGCTCTTATTATTATACATCAAAACTCAAACCATCATGATCCAATTGTTGAAATGAGATATATCTACAAAAATTTGATGGGTTTTTTGAAAAATATTATAAGCTACTTAAAAGAAAGTAATCCAACCCCCATATCTGATTTCAATAAACAACTTTGGGAGCAATTTGCCTGTTCTTTTTCTTCCGAAGAAGTCAACATTCTAATCAAACTATTTAAAGAAGCTTTAGATGGCTTAAAGTACTTTCAAACATCAGTTAATGAATTGAAAAACAATGATGAAGCAAATAACCAACCATTTGATATGTCCTCAACCATGTTTTCAATGTCAAACTCAAAGGATGAAAAGGAAATGATGGAACTTTTTGCGACTATGTTTTTTTATCTCGACTTGGCTACATTCAATGAAATAGTTCAAGAATTGATGGATACTTTATACGAAAATATTCTAGAAAATCCTATTCTATTGCATATTCCTCAATTTTTCATGATGACTGATATTACTTCAGCAAATTTTGTTGGTATTTTGATTAATTTCTTAAAAAACAAACTTGAAGACTTGGGTAAAATTAATCTTCTTCGCTCAAATGTTTTGATCAGATTATTCAAATTGTGTTTTTTAAATAACCTCGTTTCTTCAAAAAATAATGAAGCTGTTCTTTTCCCTCATATTAACGACTTAATTTTAACTTCATTAAAACTTGCCTCCACCTCAAAGCAACCCATAGTATATTTTTTGGTTATAAAATATTTATTTAAATATATTGCTGGAGGAAATCTTAATAAAGAATTTTACCCATTACTAAAAATGTTATTGAAATACTTTAATTATGCAATCAAATCTTCAAGGACTCTTCAAGAAAGAGATCTTTATGCCGAACTATGTTTAACGGTTCCAGTTCGACTAAGTGTTTTGGTTCCCTTTTTGTTTTATTTGATGAAACCTCTAGTTCACGCTTTGAATGGTTCTTTTGAATTGGTGCCCCAAGGTTTAAGAACTTTAGAACTTTGCGTTGATAACTTGACTGCAGAATTTTTTGATCCTATAATTGAACCTGTCATTGAGGATGTTATGAAAGGATTATGGAAACATCTTAAACCTTTACCATTTTTACACACTCAAAGTCATACAGCTGTTAGAATCTTGGGTAAGCTTGGTGGAAGAAATCGAAAATTTTTTAGCGCTACCAATGATTTAAAACCTGCTACAAAACTTTTTCAAGAAATTTTTGCAAATTTTCAAATTGCAGGTTTGCCCTCCAAAACAAAAATGTCTATTACCCCAGGGATTGAGGCTGCAATCACTTTGATAGAAGCTGAACGCTCAAGTAAAGAGTTGAACCATTATAGAATTAATGCATATTATTATTTAACCGCTGTTTTGAAACTCTTTATTAATTTTGACATGCCACAAGACATTAAAGCTCGTATTCAAGGATGTACTAGTTTGTTGTTGAAACCTAAGATTGAAGACACCAAGGTATTATCGGATGGAGTCATTATTGATCCAGCAGTGTTAAACCGTCAACAAGAATTGATTATTGAGTTACTAAAATCATTATTTTTTTCTATATCTATTCCTGAAGTTAAGGATAACGCAAAAGAGTTGATTAAAGGGCTATGTAATCATTTTACTATTTTATTTTTGGGAAAATCCATTATTGGAAGAAGAAAAGCTGAGCGTTCTTTTGATATAGATGATCTCGAAGGCGACGTTTTTATTGATGAAGGTGTGATCCTAGATGCAATTGTGTTTGCTTTAAGCTCAAACAAAAGGGAGGTATATGAACAAGGTATTGAAGCAATCAAGGATATATATAAAGCAAGTGTGACTTTATTTGGGTCAAATGAAGACGCTACATTTTATCCATTGCTTCAGGTGATGCTTAACAGGTTCACTCATGAATGCTATGAAGAGTTGTTTTATATGAAGTTGGGCGGGGTATTTGGTTTGAAGACAATGATTGAAGACTTGCCTATTCCTTCTTCTTGGTTTAATCAATATCAGTCAGAACTTATCCGTGCTCTTTTTTTTGTTTTGAGAGATTCTCACTCAAACGTGCCTGAGGAAGTTACAACTGAAACCAAAAGCTTGATTTTGAAAATTTTAGAAAAATGCAATAAAGGCAAGGAACAAAAAGAGACCACATTACAAGCATTTGGAGAAATTGTTGGTGCTCTTGTTTATGATTTAGCAAATTCCAAAGAAATTGTCCGAGAAACTTCTCAAGAATCACTAAAAGTGTTGTCAGAGGCTACAAAAGTTCCAATTGCCGAAATAATATTGCCTTGTAAAGCTAATTTATTGACACCTATCTTTCGTAAGCCTTTAAGGGCATTGCCATTTACAATGCAGATAGGAAACATTGATGCCATTACGTTTTGTTTAGGATTAGAAGGAACATTTTTGAAATTTGATGAAGAATTAAATAGGTTGCTCCATGAAACGTTACAATTAGCAGATGCAGATGATGAGCTGCTTGCAATCAATCTCAATGATTACAAAACCTCCACCCATTTAATTAAATTAAGAGTATCCTGTATTCGTCTTCTTTCATTAGCTTTGTCTAAATCTTATTTTACGGCACCACCACAACATAAAATTAAGAATAGAATGCTTGCTGTATTTTTCAAATCTTTATGTTCTCCATCTTCCAAAGTAATTGATGCTGCACATCTTGCTCTCAAAAATAGTTTGGATTCCAATTTCAAATTACCTAAAGAACTACTTCAACAAGGGCTTCGTCCAATGTTATCTACCTTGTCAAATCATTCTAAACTTACAGTTCCTAGTTTAAATGCGTTGGAGCGTCTTTTGCAGTTGCTTATTACTTATTTCAAAGTTGAGATAGGGAAAAAGTTGCTTGATCATGTTAGTTCTTATGCCAAGGAAAATGCATTGCATCAGATTTCTTTGGCAGATTTGAAAAGTCATCCAACAGTTAAAATAATTGTTGCAGTGCTAAATATATTTTATGTTCTTCCTCCTAAAGCAAACATGTATTTTGGTGATATTATGTCTAAATTGGATTATCTTGAAACTCAATTGAGACGACGTAAAGGTTCCCCATTTAGAAGACCAGTTGCAAAGTATCTTAACAGGTTTTTCAAAGAAGGTTACGAATATTTTACTAATCATTTTCATAAGAGATATATCGGAATTCTTTTTGCTGATTTTATAAGCATGGAAGAATGTCCTAAATTGACTGAAGTTATACTGGATAATATTTCAGAAATATATCAAAACATAATCCAGGAACCGACCCCCGCTATAAAATGTGCAAAATATGCTAATTTTATAGATGTTGTTTCTGCATTGGTTAAAACAAATCTTAAATGGCTTGATAATAAACTATTATTATTAAATAATATTTGTCTGTTGTCCAAAAGTGTTATTATATTTGAAAAAGCTCAGGGATTTGAAACCGAAGTGCGTTTTCAGGTTCTTCAATCATTTGATAAATTTCAGAAACTATTTGTTAGCTACTTTAAAGGTCATCCTAATAGTCAAGATTCAGTTTTAAAACTCATTGATTTGGTTTGTTCAACAAAAACAGATATGGCATTTGAATTAAAAGACTATATATTTTTAAAAATTGTTAAATCTGATGATGTTGAATTGCGTCAAGAATATTTACTTAAGTGTGTCAATATGGCAATTGATCCAGTTTGCTCGCTAAAAACCAAAGTTTATCTTTTCAAGAATATCATAAATTCGATTATTATTTATGAATGTTACAAAAATCAAAGTCTTTCGAAAATTTGTCAAAAGGAATCACCCTGGTTTAACTTAATTTGTTCTAAAATATGGAGAGCTACCAATGATTTGATATCTGATCATAGGGCTGGACCAATAGATTTTTATCGGTTTGAATTGTTACAAATGACGGCTTTTCTTATAAAATACTCAAAACCTCTTGTTTCCGATATTAGGAAAGATATTATTAAGTTCAGTTGGGAATTCTCCAAATTGGATGATCTTTTGACTAAACACGCTGCATATGTTACAATGTCTTACTTTATTATCAGTTTTGATACTCCTACCAAAATAATTAGTAATATTTTTATTGCTTTGCTCCGTTCACATACTCCAGAAACAAAAAATTTAGTAAAATTGTCACTCAATCTGTTGGCTCCGGTCATGCCTTTAAAAATGAACCCAGGCATTCCTACTTCAAATTGGTTAAGGTTAGTTAGAAGAATATTATCTGAAGAAGGTTATTCTGCCATGCAGGTATTTAATATCTATCAGTTTATTATCAATAACATGGATGCTTTTTTTTTAGCAAGGGAGCACTTCACCTCAAATATTATCAATGCTATTAAACAATTGATTTCTTTAATGAATATACCCACAGAGAATCAGTTGTATGCAATTGATCTTGCAGAGCTTATTTTGAAATGGGAAAAAAAAGCTCATATCATGAAATCATCAAATAAGTCACCTGAAGATTCAAAATCTGTCATTGATGCAGAAAACTCAAATATTTTCTATCAAATACCTTCGAATCAAAAAGAGCTTTATATATCGTGCTTGATAAAATACATTAATTCCAATAGTCAGCGCGCTACAGAGGTTGGAAATATTCAAAGATCTGTTCGAATATTGCAAGAAATCCTTCAACTCAAAGAATGGTCAGGGGTTAATATCGAATTGACTTTATTTGAAAAATTTTTGATAAATATTGATTTTTCTACCATTTCATCGATTGTTTATACATTGAATTCTTTGGAAGTATTTTGTATTGTTATAGAATCAAAAGATTCAGTTTGGATTGTCTCAAATCTATCATACTTAAAAAAATTATTTGAAAACTGTCTGAAATGTGATAATTACGAGGTTCAAAAAAATTTGCAGGATTTATTAGATAATATACTTAAAGCTATCTTTGACATTTGCAGTGATGTGGAGAAAAAATTTGAGGAAGCCAAGGAGTTTGTCAAATTTTTGGTTTCTATCACAACTGAAAATCTCAGTAGCAACACAAGTGTCAAAATAGCTTCAGGAATTATGTCATGTTCTAGTATAGCAAAGTTTGAACCGCTATTGGTGGATAATCTTTTTCCTTTAATATTGAAGTCTTTTTCCAGGCTTTTTAAAGATATGAACAACAGTATTAATGACTCCAACTCTGCTAATCAAGAGTTGGATTTTAAAATAATGGCTAAAAGTTTGCAGTGTATTATTGATTTGTGTTCTCTCAGAATGATGAATATGGGGGATCAAAGACATGATTTTCTAAACCAATTATGTCAGTTTATAGAAAACTCTTCAAACAAGAACCTTTTGAAGATTATATTAGATCAAGTGAAAAAGTGGGTTTTTTCTAAGGATTTGTTTCCTACTGTCAAAGAAAAATCATTGATATTGACCAAAATGCTTTCATTTGAAAACAGAAGTCTTTTTTCGTTGTCAAAGGACTTTTTTAACATTATTGTTTCTATTTTTGAAAACAAAACATTTCTTTTCAGCGAGTTAACCTCCAGAATGGAAAAACCTTTCTTAGCGGGAACAAAATTCAAAGACATAGAAATAAGAAAAAAACTAATGTTTGTTCTTAATGAAAGTCTCGAAACAGAGTTAACTGAACGTTTTTATTATGTTATTAAAAAGCAAAATTGGGAGCACATTGCTGATTATTATTGGCTCAATCAAGCTTCTGAATTATTATTGGGTTCTTTTGAGAAAAACTATAAATTAAAATTAACAGAAGATAATTTCAAGTTTTCCTCCTTATTTGATTTAGAGGAAGGTTGTTTTATTCAAGATTCTAAGGAGAAAGAAGAAAAACATCCAGAACTTCAAAAATTTCTTGATGAACATCAAAAATTCTTAAACAAAGTGGGTACAGTAAAAGCTGGTGATTTGATAAACCCTTTAATTGAATTGTCTTATCAAAATAATATTGTTGGTCATAACATATGGCTTCAATTATTTCCAATAGCTTATAGAACTATTCCAGCTAAAGAAAAAATGGATTTCATGCAATTTATGGTGGTTTTACTTTCCAAAGAATATCATATCGTGCAGGCTTCTAAACCCCAGAATGTTATTTTGACTTTATTAGAAGCAGTTGGAAGATGTCCAGATTTGCAGTTGCCACCCCAATTGGTTAAATATTTAGGCCATACATATAATAGTTGGTACCAGTCTTTCAAAATATTAGAAGAAAACAATTTTAATTCTCCTGTTGAAAATTCCAAGATTAAAGAAATCAATGAAGATGCTTTAGTTGAACTATATGCTTCTCTACAAGAATTGGATATGTTTTATGGATTATGGAGACGACGGGCAAAATATAGTGAAACATCATTTGCTCTTTCGTTTGAACAGATTGGGTTGTGGGATAAAGCATTACAAAAATATGAAGATGCGCAAATTAAGGCTCGAAGTGGTGTATTGCCATATGGTGAATCTGAATACTCTTTATGGGAGGACAATTGGATTTTTTGCGCAGAAAAACTTCAACACTGGGATGTTCTTACCGAACTTGCAAAACATGAAGGGTTTACTGATCTTTTCTTAGAGTGTGGCTGGCGAGTTGCTGATTGGAACGATGGTAAAGAACACTTAGAAAATCATGTTCGGATTGCAATGGAAGTTCCAACTCCAAGAAGACGGATATTTCAAACATTTCTATGTTTGCAGGCTGTTGCTCGTCGTGAACAAAAAGGCGCTGAACTCTATAATAATTGTGAAGAAGGTATTCAGTTATCTTTAAGAAAATGGTGTTCTCTTCCTACCAGGTTTACTGTTGCACATATTCCATTATTGCACAATTTCCAGCAATATATTGAATTTATGGAAGCAAGTCAAGTATATAACAGCTTGATCACAACTAATAATCAGAATTTTGAAGAAAAATCTCAAGAACTAAAAAGAGTTTTACAAGCTTGGCGTGAACGTTTGCCGAACAATTGGGACGACATTAACATTTGGAATGATTTAGTAACTTGGAGACAACACGCCTTTACTGTGGTGAATAACGTTTACATGCCTTTTATGCCAGCTGCACAAACAGCTAATGGAAATGGAAACAATAATACAAACTCCTATGCTTATCGTGGTTATCATGAGATTGCTTGGGTCATAAACCGTTTTGCACATGTTGCTAGAAAACACAACATGCCATCTGTTTGCATAAGCCAATTAACCAGAATTTATACACTACCTAATATCGAAATTCAAGAGGCCTTCTTGAAATTACGAGAGCAAGCCAAGTGCCATTATGAAAATGAAGATGAACTTAATACGGGTCTTGATGTTATAAGCAATACTAATTTAGGCTACTTCAATCCATCACAAAAAGCTGAATTTTTTGCATTGAAAGGAATGTTTTTAGCAAAATTGAATCAAGAAAATGAAGCTAACCAATCTTTTGCTGCGGCTGTTCAAAATTTTGTTCATTTAGCCAAAGGTTGGGCTGAATGGGGATTTTTTAATGATAGATGTTTCACAGCCAATCCTAAACGATCTGTAGCTGCTCGTTATGCTATCAGTTGTTATTTGCAAGCAGCGGGTCTTTATAAAAATGGAAAAACAAGAAGAGTTCTTGCACGTATTTTATGGCTTATTAGTTTGGATGATGAAAACATTGATTTGGCCTCAACTTTCAACACATATAGTGGGGATGTTCCTGTGTGGTATTGGATTACTTTTATCCCTCAATTACTTAGCTCTTTGTCTCGTAAAGAGGCTCTTCTTGTTAAATCTTTGTTGAATAAAATTTCAAAGATCTATCCTCAAGCCCTTCATTTTCTATTAAGAACCACAAAGGAAGATTTATTTGCTAAAAGCCAAGCAATGGCAGTTGTTCAAAATCAAGAAGGCAATTTGGATATTTCTATGCAACTACCACCTAACACTCCAAATTCTGGAAATAAACCACAACCTTGGCTTCATGTTAATGAAATTATGGGCATTCTTAAAACTGGGCATCCTTTATTAGCTCTTTCATTGGAATCGTTAGTTGATATTATTAGTCAAAAATTCAAACCAACTGCTGATGAAGATGCGTTCCGTTTAGTAATTGCATTGATAAATGATGTTGTTCAATATCTTTATAATCCTTCAAAGGACAAAAAGGTTCCTAAATCAATAGTTGAAAATATAAAACGATTTTCTTCAACAGTTTTGCCCAAATTGATTAGGGCTAAATTTGAGAGAGATCTTGTTGAATCTAAACCTGATTTGGATACATATATGGTTAGGTTAAAAAAATGGAAAGCAAGACTTGAAAATAAACTTGATAGAAGAATTCAAAAGACTAATTTAGAAGGATTTTCTTCTCATCTAACACAATTTCATCATCAAAAATTTGAGGAGATAGAAATTCCAGGGCAATATTTAGAAAATAAAGATAATAATATGCATTTCATTAAGATTGAAAGGTTTTTACCAACGGTTGATTTATTTAGAGGCTCGACTGCTTGTTTTAAAAGATTGAAAATTAGAGGGGATGATGGATCATTGCATTTATTTACTGTTCAATCACCTGCTAATCGTCAGTCAAGAAGAGAAGAACGAAATTTTCAAATGTATCGTATATTTGGAAATGAATTACTTTATAAAGTTCAATCTCGATCAAGAAACATCAAATTTACAATTCCAATTGCAGTTCCCTTAGCACCACATATTAGAATCTTAAATGATGATTCTAATTATATAACGATGCAAAAAATTTATGAGATATTTTGTCGAAAGAGAAAACAAGATGTGGATGAACCTCTTCTTTATACAATTAAGAAAATAAGACAATCATCTAATGAAAGGTTACCTAAAGCCGAGTTTAATAGTATAAGAGTAGAAATTTTGCCAGCAATTCAAAGTTTGTTTGTTCCCAAAACAGTATTTAGAGATTATTTTATGGAGTTGTATCCCAAATACGAAGATTTTTGGATATTTAGAAAACAATTTACATCACAATATGCATCATTTTGTTTTATGACATATTTAACATCTATTATATCGAGGTATCCTAGAAAAATTCATGTTAATATTGCAACTGGGAATGTTTTTACTACAAGTATGCTACCATCCAAATTACCATTAAATCTTATAGATAAATTTACCATTCCAGTTTTTAAAAGTTTAGAGATGGTTCCATTTAGATTAACACCAAATATTCAAAAATTGATGGGAGAAGCTGGATTAGAAGGAATATTTTCTGCGCATTTATTTATAATAGCGAAATGTCTATCTAAACCGGAGTTTGATATGGAGCAATATTTGTGTTTATTTGTTAGAGATGAAGTTCTTTCATGGAATGTTCAAAAAGAATTTCGAATTCAAGATTCACCATCATTATTGAAAAATAGTGTTGAAATCAATAATAAAGAAATATTTAAAAAATTGGAACTGATCAGTAAAATTGATTCTAATGCGGAACTTGCTACGAAAGGAGTTGTTAATTTAATATCTCTGGCAACTCATCCTATTAATTTGGCTAGTGCAGATGCACCATGGATGTGCTATCTTTAGTTTTTTAAAAGAATAAAAAGAAAGAAAAGTAATCAGCGAAGTTAAACAATAAAAGTATAAAGAATCTAAATTGTGTAAATTTGAAAAAAAGAAAAAAAGAAAGGCTTTAGTTTTAGTAGTTGTTTTAGTTTTTATTTTATAAATGAATAAATTAGTGTTTTGATAAACCGAAACTAGATGGGCCAAGAATTGCAATGAAATTTGCGATTTAATTCGATTCGATTTGATGTGGTTTGATTTAATTTAATAAAGTGGACAAATTTAAGTTTTTATTTTTCAGTTTTTCAGTTTTCCAGTTTTTTTATACTAGTTATTTATTTATTTTAATAAAGTGTTATAATCAATTTGATCCTGAAGATCGGTTTGGTTTTTGAATTGAGATTTATTTCGAATTCTTTTTTTGTTTAATAATCTTGATAAAGCATTAAAATGATAAAGAGCGTTGATTAGAGAATTGATTAAAGTTAAGAAAGAGATGAAAAGTGAAATTAATATTACAACTTTTAAATAAAACGTTACATTATAGTTGTTTTTTGTTAGATTATTATTAGTAAATCTTTTTTTTAGATTGGATACAATGTAGTTATTAATGTCATTCATTTCAGTGGAATAAGAATCTTTGTTAAAAATTGAATTTAAATGTTTTGAATCATCTGAACTATTTGTACCATTTAAATGGCTGGAATTATTTGAATTATTTGAATTATTTGAGATTTCTAAAGTTTTGGGATTATGGGAAGAATAAGCTTTGTAGTGTAGATTGTCGATTGGAAGAATCAAAATTAACGAAGCAAGATATAAAATAAAACCAATAAATTGTACAATGACAGTAAAAATATGTAGTTTTAAAGCAGTGTAATTTGGGATAGTTGTTGATGAAAGAGGTAAAATACAAGAACAAATGGCAAACTAAAAACGAATAAATGGAGAAGCGAAAACAATAAGAAAAAGGAAAAATTCAGGAAAAACTTGTGTTAGTTTAAAATTTTAAAAATTATAGTTGATATTAAGCCGTAGCAGCAATATTAGCATATTCAGATGAACGAAAAAAAGAAAGTAAATAAAATTTAGACGATATGTGGTTTTTAGAACCAAAAGATAAAAAAATGCAAGGAAAATAAACCAGGTTGAAAAGGTGATAAATACCAAAATTAGGTGATAGTAGGATGCTAAAAGAGATAAGACTGGTCTTTTTTCTATTTGATCAAAGGGCAAATTGAGAAATGCCATGAGGTATTCCAGTATAACTAGAGCAAGAAAGGATTTGAGAAAAAACCTTGTTTTCTCTAAATCATAGATATAATTTATTGTTTCCAGGTGATTAGAACCCCCAGCATAAGTGATTAAATCACTTGGTTGAACAGAGAGCTGTCCCAAGATGGTATTTTTAGGTTGAATGAGTAATTGGTGGGGATTTCGAGAAGGAAGAACTTGAACGTCTTCCATGTTGAATTGAACAGACTGCAAATCTCTATCGACCAAAAAGATATATGATTAGCTTATATTATTGAGAGATTAGAGAAAAATGGATCAACCAGTTTAAACATAGTCAAACAGTTCAAACAGAGCTCAAACAGAGCTCAAACACAATTAAACAGAGGTCGAAAACAGCTCCAACCGAAAGCAGGAAAAAAACACAGAACAAATTCCCATCTTTGTGTCTGCAAACAGCGCTCGTAACCATATGGATTTGTATGCACATGCAATGCAGAATCAAGATATTCTGCCGCGGCTTGCTCCGTCTGCGGCGCGGTGCGGCAGCCACTGAACCAATCAGCGTGCGCTTTTTGCATGGGTCTGCTAACACAACAAAGATGGGAATGCGATTTGGAACAAGGTGATAAGCTTGAGAAATGTTTCACACTTACAGAGCTTCCGAAAGTGCAGTTCGGAGATTATTCTTAATTAATGGGCCTACACAGTGTCAGTAATCAGACGTAAAGATGGGCAATGACAGGGAATCGCTGTTTCACCGGCTGCTACAGGGCTTTTGCCACTGCTGCAGCGACGGCAATTGAGAAAAGAAAAATGTTGGTATCTGATACCAGCGAGATTCAAGCTCACATCTTCGAAGAGACCCATTGATTTAGAATTGCAGAATAGCTCTGCAAACTACAGAATCCGAAAACGAGTGCAATATGTTCTTGAAGCGGGTGCCTTAATCACTCAGCCACAGTCTTAAAGCTACTATCATTAAATACAGAGCCATTAAGTTTGACAGTGACAGTTCTTGCGCTAGCAGACGCACACCGGATGGAGTGTCTTACTCTGATGCAAAAAATGCGTTTTCAGCTCCGATTGGCCGAGCGGAGATCTTTATTGTGGTCCTTACGCATTTGCAAAGCCGCAATGTTTATACGTAGCGTTTTATGCAGTTATATGCGTCACGCCGAGGCTTTGTATGCATCCCGACAATTGTTTCACTGCAGTTTTCTGCCTGGCTGGCCCCGAAAACAGCTGCTAACCGTTCCAGTGGACTGGATCTTTTCTTGTTTTCGATTTACGAAGAGTACAATTGTCGGGTATTAAGCCAATTGGCAACTTCGATAAATTAGAAACGAAAACATAGCATGATAAAAACAAAAATACATTATAACTAAATAATAACTAAATGATAACAAAATAATAACTAAATGATAACTAAATAATCAGTAAATAATAGGCAATCAGAGAACTAAAGAAGAAGAGCTTGGAAATGAAAAGTTAAAAAAATAATTAAATAAACAAATAATTAAGTAATTAAGTAATTAAGTAATTAAGTAATTAAGTAAATAATTAGATTATGAAGTGAAGGGATGGAATTGCTATAATGCAAATATATCCAGGCAAATAAAAAAACCATGAATTTAAAACAAGTGGTTTTGGAGAACTCCATTACCAAAATTAAATGTTTCATCAGAGTTATTGAAATTACTATTATTTAGTTCAATTGAATCAACAGTATAATTGAAGTTGTCGTTAAATGTTTGTGTCAAGTTTGGTTCGTTAAATTGAAGTTTTTTCACCCCTAATTTTTCTTGATTGATGTAATTATTATAATTAAAATTGTAAATTGGATTATTATTAATCCCATTATTACTGATACTATTATTAAATACACTGTTAAAGCTGTTATTATTAAGACAGACACTATTGTTCTGGTTATTGTTGCCAGCAGCAGTACTATTATTCAATAATGAAAAATCAACATTAGAATAATTGGAAATCGTTGAGGTATTTGAGAGATTAGAACAAGAAACATTAGATAAATTATATTGAGTTGATGTCAAAGAATATGGCAAAACATTATCTAATAAATTAAATTCCTTAACATCGTTATCTGTGTTAAACTCGATATACGATGTATCAATCATATCATTACTGTATCTATCAATAAATGTAGTGTCAAAAGTATTATAAATATGATTATTATTATCATTTAATGAAGTATCCAATACACTACCAAATGTTCTATTATTAATATCATTTTCAAATAAAAAGTCAAATGAACTTTTCTCGTATGGTGTAACTAGTTCAGTGTTACTTGAAGATAATGTAGAAGTTGTAGATAATGATGATGAGTTTGAACTTGCACTTGAACATCTTAAACTTGATGGTATGTTTACTAAATTGGTATAATTTTCCTTAATTGGTGTGCTAATATTATCAAGATGACTTAAATTGATAATCGTATTATTACTGTTATTATTATTAACATATAGGTTATTTGAATTATTGATATTATTAGCAATATCAACATTATTAGAAGTATCAACATTGTTAACAGTATTAACAGTATTTATGCTAATATTATTAATGTCATTATTACTGCTAATGCCTTTATCATCATTTTGACCCACCTCTGGGGCATCTATTTTGTTTAAATCACTTTCAGATAATGATAAATTGTAAATATTTTTGCTTTGCCTTCTGAGAGTCTTATTCAACGAAGTTGATTTTGATGATGAACTTGTACTACCCAAAGTTGGCTTTAAATATACCTGATTCTTTAAAGGATCCTTAGAAGTATTGACATCATTAACATTATCAACATTATTAATAACAGTTTTATTTTGAATAGGTGTGGCTGGTTCTAAAATAGCTTTTCCATCGTCAGTCAAGGAAATGGAAAAACTTTTTGAGATTGAAATAGTTAAATTGTTTTGATTTGAATTTCTATTCACATTCTGATTCAAGTTTTTGTTGCAGTTTTCATTAACAGCATCAAGTTTATTAATATTAGTTAAAGTATTTCTTCTCAAGTTTTTATTATCGATTGGTGAAATTGGTGTCTTGGTATTATCATTATTAAGACAAGAATTTGAAAATGATCTTAATAATTTGGCTGGAGGTTTATCTAGTTTCTTAATTCTAAGGTTATCGATGGATTTCTTTTTCCTTGATACTGAATAGGGAGAATTCAAATAAGAACTAGAACTGAGTGTCAAATTCTTAAATTGTTTTGTGTTGGATAAAGGTGAAGATTGCAAATTGTTTGCATTATTATTGGTAGTATGAGTAATATCAAATTCATTCTCCGATTTAATTTCTTTAAGTTTGTTTGTAGACGAATTGACTACATAATTTTTAAACTTAAAGAAGGAATTATTGGGCGTGAATTTGGTTGATATTGGTGAGTTTAATGGAGTCATTTGATTATTGATTGAGTGGTCGACAAATATATATTCAGTTGGCGAGTAATCGTCTAAGTTATTTGGTGAATTGGGTGAATAGCTATTGTTATTGTTGGCAAAATTTTGTTTGAAGATGTTTGATGAGTTCTTCGAGTCATTGGTATTAGTACTGAGATTGCTATTATTACCATTATGGTTGTTGTTATTTGATTTTTTATTGTTGGTGTTAGCATTTGAGTTGTAATTTCTTCGGGAACTTGAAGTTGATTTCTTATAAATTTCGATTTTTTGGTTTGTCAACTCAAACAATATATCATCTTTATTGTTGAAATAAGAATTATCATTGCTATTAGAATTATTTGAATCATTAGTATTTAAAGTTGAAGCCGAATTTTTTCTCAATCTCCAAACAGATTTCGAAGAGGACAATTTGTTTAAACTTGATTGTCTTTCCAAAGTTATCTTTGATTTAGAGGAAAAGTTGCAGACGATGTCAGTTTTTAGGTTTCTATATGAATTGAGGTTGAACAGTTAGTTATTTGAACCACACGAGATAAAAAAGGACAGAGTAAAGTGAAGTGAAATGAAGGGAAGGGAAAGAGAAGAAGTGAAATAAAAGGCGATATAAGAAGTTAAACGAGAGACATACTTTGGAATAGAGGATGATTTCATTTTAAATTGAACTAGAGTGAATTGGGATAAATTAAGTTAATTGAAATAAAATAGAATAATAAAATAAGGTAAAGTAAGATTGAGTAAAATGGAATAGAAGAGAAATAGTATATAAGAGAGATAGAAAGGATAAGATGTCTTATTTTATGTTTTATATTAGTTTATTTATTAGTTTATTAGTTTATTAGTTTATTAGTTTATTAGTTTATTAGTTTATTTATTAATTAATTAATTTATTTATTTATTTACTTATTTATTCATTTATTTATTTTTAAAAGATTTACAATAAATAAATTAAATAAGTAGAAATATCTGATGTAAAAAGAAAAAGAATAAATATTTTCAAAATACAAAAAGGAAAGAATTATTGTGGGTCTTATATATTATGAAAAATCTATATGTTTGGGTGAAACAAAAAGAAATTGTTTTTGATAGAATTGGGACATTTGTAAAGATGATGTGAAGTAGATAAAATTAGTAAGTGGATGAGTTAATTAGTGAATTTTAAAAAAATGATAAACAAAAACAAGAACGAAAATGAAAATGAAAATGAAAATGAAAATGAAAATGAAAATAAATAAATAAATAAATAAATAAATAAATAAAAAAGTGTTAAAGTAAAATATTAAAGTAAAATAGGAATAATTATTTGGAAGGAAAAAATTAGTGTTGATGTTAATGCTAATGCTAATGTTAATGTTAGCGCAGTAAAGGTTGTAATGGTTGTAATGGCAGTAAAGGTAGTAAAGATAGTAGCAGTGGTAATGAATAATGATAATAATTGAAGTAATTTAAGCAATCGAAATAGTAGATGGAGTTTAAGTTTATTGTACTTTTATTGTACTTTTATCATGCTTTGGTATTATTTTCATGTATGAGATAGTTGAGAAAAATATCCCCAGTTAAATTTTGATTGCGAAAAGATTGGAATTATTGAAAAAAACCATTTAGAATTATTGAAAAGTTAATTAGAATTATTGGAAAAGAGCATTTGAATTTTACTAAAAATATTTGAGAATATTTCGAAATGTTTAAATTTAGTTGAAATTAATTGAAGCTAATTAGAATTGAATAAAAATTGAAAGGAAAAAACATAAAAATTACTAAAATCATTAAGATTATAAAATTATAAAATTATAAAAGCCAAAAAAATCAAAAAAGCCAAAAAAGCCAAAAGATCCAAAAAATTTAAAACTTTGAATATTGTTAATGTTGATAATAAAAGTTTAAATAGAATAGGTGAAAAATTGTAAAAAGTTGTGAAGAGATATGAAAAAATATGGATCTTTTGTTTTTAAAAAATATAAATATTTATAAATAAATTTAAAGGATATGTATAGAGTTGGGAAAATTAGTGGAAATTAGTGGAAAATAGTTCAAAGAAAAAAATGTTCAAGTGAGTAAGCACAACTTTAAGCAGAGGAAGAAGTTTAAGAGCAGGTAATAGCAAAGAAAAGTTAGAAAAAAAATAGAGTTAGAGGAAAATAACAGTGAAAGAAGTAATTGAACAGGAGAAGAGAGGAAAAAGAAAGGAGAAATAAAAAGAGTAAAGAGTATAAGAAGGACGAGAAGGATGAGAAGAGTAAAAGGAATGAGAGGAATGATGTGGAAATGGGATTGAATGGAGTGGATTGAAGAAGGGTGTTTAATATAATTTTGATTGAATCGAATTGAATTGAAATTATATTGAAATTGGATTTGAATTGGATTTGAATTGGATTTGAAGTCGAAATTAAGATTTGGATTTAAGATTTGAAGTTAAATTTTGAAATGTGGTATAAAAGATGAATAAACTGGGGGAAAATTGTTTTTTTGAAAAAAATAGTTAACGAATTAATATAACGAAAATCAACCCAACAACAAGATTATTTGCAATTTGGAATTTACTGAATAAATTGTAAATAAATAATTATGAAATTTTTAGTTTTTTAGTGGAAAGCAAAAAGATGTGAAGAAGAATCATTTGCTATTATTTGCTATTATTTGCTATTATTTGCTAGAATTATTTGGGATATTATTTTGTGGATCCCTGTAACAATCAACATTTGTTTTAGAAAATGGGCCATAAACATAAAGAATGAGAAGGCAAAGTGGGAATAGGAAAAGATGGGATTTAAGGATAAAAACGAAAGGTGTGAAGAGGATTTAATGATAGAATAGAGGCAAGGAGTCTAAAGGAGTAATTTCATTAAAGGAGTAAGGTAAGAATAGAGTAAGAATAGAATGAAAAGTGGACGTGAGATATAGATGAAATATAAATACGGTAGTCATAGAAAAGGGCGAGTGTTAATTAACGCATGTCTTAATTTATTTTATGACAGGTTAATAAAGGATGGATCGAACAAGCTATGAAATAAAAGAGAAAAAGGGTATAAAAGAAGAAATAGAAGAGGATTGAATGGGGATTGGATGGGGATAAAATGAGGATTGAATGAGGATAAAATAAGAGATTGTGTGAAGAAGGATAATGGAAAAGGTTCCAAAAGGAGGAAGAAATTGATGAGAAGAGGGAAAAAGCACAGAATAGGTAAAAGAGAAAAGCAAAAGCAAAAGCAAAAGCAAAAGCAAAAGCAAAAGCAAAAGAAAAAGCAAAAGAAAAAGAAAAAGAAAAAGAAAAGGAGTTGGTGAGTGAGAGATTGTGTGAGCATAATGGGTAAAAAACACAAGATCAGTCAAAAACAAAAGAGCAAAGGAGTAGCAGTAGTAATAGTGATAGAGGAAAGGTAAAACAAGGGAAAACTGGACAAAGGAAAGTGGGTCAGTGAATAAGAGAAAGAAGAATGGGAATAAGTATGTAATAAGTATATAATAAGTATATAATAAGTATATGGCAAATATATAGTAATCGTATAGTAAGCGTATAGTAAGAGATGTATGATAAAATTCAAGATATTAATGATTTCATTTTTAAAATTGATTCTAAAATTATTGAATTATGTTAGATTATTATATTAGAATAAATTAGAATGAATTAAAATAAAATAAAATAAAATAAAATAAAATAAAATAAAATAATTTTGAATAACATTAAATGAAACTTAGTCAGGTAATGGAAAATTAGTTTTGGTATTAGACTGAAAAAGAGAAGGATATATAATAAAAGAACATAAAGTGGTCAAATAGATGAGAGAGAACTACCATATAACAGAAAAAAAGTGAGTAGAAGTGAAAAGACAAAAGCACAACGAATAAAGGACGAAAAAAAGCAGAGAGGACTATTAAAGGGTAGTAAAATAGAATAAATGAGTACAAAAAGTGAGAAACAAATTGATAAAAGAGTTTAAGATTTATTGAGAGTAAGAAAGTTTAAGATTTGAGTATGGGAATACGAGTGATAGATGTAAAAATTGTTTGATGTGTTAGATATTATTTTGGGACAGTGGGATAGGATAAGATAGGAAGGAAGAATAAAAGAAAGAATGAAAGAAAGAATAAAAAAAAGATATAAGGAAAGTAAAAAGCTGGAGGTAAAGGTGATTGCGAGTAAAAGATGGCATGGATAAGAAATATGAAGATGATTATAAGGTTGGTGAAATATTGGAAATAGAGTTATTTGATATGGCGTATGTAAAAAATAAGTGAATATGAAATGAAATTAAAAAAAGCGGAAAAAACGAAAAATTTGAGAAACAAGAGAAAGAACAAGAGGATATAACAAGAGTGAATAGCAAGAAAAATAAAGTATTGGAATGAGTATGATGGATATGGTAGAGCAAATTACCAGAGTTTGAAGAAATGGAGAAATCACTGATAACGAGGCTAGAAGATCAAAAGTGTAATACGAGCACAAAAGAACAAGACGAAGATTAGGGATAATCTCAATACGAGGCAAGACCAAGTGGAGCTAGCTCTTTTGGCTCTTTTAGCTCTCCAGCCAGGGCCAACAAGAGTGAGCAAAGGTGAACAACAGTGCACAAGTTTGAGAAGAGACGATAAGATTTGCGTTTCCACTTCTGAGTCTGTATATACAAGTCTATAAAGACTGTAGATCGAAAATCGTATTTCGAGTGGAAGCGTTGGAAAACAAAGCAGCGGTTCTTTTGGAGTGAGGTGTTTTGGGGTGAGGTATTAATGATTCAAGTCAAAATCACTAGTGTTTCACCCCAAACCCCGGTTTCTTCGGCAACCCGTTGCCACCCCAGTCCATGCGGGCCGGCTTATCCTGTACCGCCCTGGCGCTGCTCCACTTCCACCTCTCTCGCCATCCCCGTGGCTCTCACCGCACCACACGTGGTCACGTGCATAGTGCAAACGAGCTGATTGGCTTTGCTGCACTCCAAGTGACACAGCTAGTTGCGCACGCACCCAGCGGTGCACTGACATCACAGACCAAAATGGATCCCTGTCACATCGCGCCGGGAAATTGCTGTGCCCAGCAAAAGCTGCTTATTCTTGCAGTGCCAACCATTCCGGCAGCGCCTGCGCGCTGCACAGGAGCCGCTGAGTCAGCACACGGAGGCTGCTGAGTCAGCGGGCGCAGCAGAAGCAGCAGCGGCGGACAAGAGAGGAGCCGGTGCTGAGCCGGGAAGCCGTGCCGGAAGCAACGCGCGGAGTAGAAGCAGCGGCATCTGGCGGCCGTGATGGAGAATCGCTCTTATCGCCTATTTATAGAAAGCTGTTCTTACCAACAGAAGCCATCTCATCCAAGCGCTGATTTGCTGTGGTCGTTCTTCTGCTTCTTCTTCTTCTGCTTCTTCTGCTTCTTCTTCTTCTCTTTCCAGTGTTCTTTCTCTCCTTTTCAGTGCTTTCTCTCTTTGGTGTTGGTTTTTCTCTTACTTGCTCCTGTTGGTTATTACCTCTTTCAACTGTTTTTCAATCTCAATCAATCCCATTTCACTCTCTTTTTCTTATGAACTTGCCAATTTTGGTTCAATAACACATCTGCAATAATATCACTCTTGTATATTAGTTATTATTTCATCTTTATCTTTATCTTCTCTTCTTTCTATTCTATTCTTTTCATCTTCAATTCAATCTTCTCTCCATTCTACTCTTAAATTTCAACCTATATCAAACCTGTATCAGCCTCAATTTCTTTTTTCTTTTTATTTCTTGTTTGGTTAATTATTCCAATATTCTTATCAAATGCCATCTCCAAATAATAATATTAATAACACAAATCAAAACCATTATAATCACCACGATTATAATCGTGGTGATTATAATGATCCAAATTCAAACTCAAATTCAAACAGGAATAATCATCTAGACACCTATGATTTTGAAAACTCAATCCATTCATTTGAAAATGACATCTCTAATAACATCATTATCAACAATAACTCCATCAACAACAACAACAACAACATCATCATCAAAAAAGACTCTTCAAATGATGAAAACATCAGTCCCTATAACGATTACTCATTCAATAACTCCACTGTTCCTCTAAATACTGATCAAAATTTATCCTCCTTTATACCCACAATCAACACTTCCTTCAACAATAGCAACCATAACAACCATAACAATCACAACAACCACAACAACCTTCATGCTACAAATATCAACAGCAATAAAACCTCAGAACTACAAAATATAAGTCAAAGCTCTCTACACTCCCCCATAAATAATCTAACTCTACACTCCCAGTACCAGTCCTCAAACTCAATTCCTTCCCTGTTTTTACATGTATCAAATACAAACAACATCTCTCCCGAATCAGTCAAAAGAAATCAAACCATAATGAAAAGAAATCGATGGGGAACTCAAAGAAACAAACATGGCAATCCTAAAAACATTAATCGTAACAAAACCTGGAAAAAATCAATCCATCATAAATCCTCAAATAGATCCTTCAAACCAAGAAAATCTTCCTTCAATTATCACGCCTCATCTAGTGACAATAATAACAAGGACAATGATAACAACAAAGAATCAAAAAACACCAATTCTGATGACGACCAATCAATGGATAAATCCCACAAAAAAAGATCAATCTTCTTCAACTTGCCTCTTCCCAAAATCTTCTTAAACGAAGAAAATGAACCCATCTTCCAATACTCGAGAAACAAAATCAGAACCACAAAATATACACCAATCTCTTTTATCCCCAAAAACATGATCTTCCAATTCAGTAACGTCGCCAACATCTACTTTCTTACCATGATTATTCTCAGTTTCTTCTCAATCTTCGGTGTTTCAAGCCCTGAACTAGGTATGGTTCCTTTAATCATCATCTTCTGCATAACCGCCATAAAAGACGCAGTCGAAGACTCTCGAAGAACAATCCTAGACCTCGAAGTCAACAACACTCTAACACACATCTTATCTGGCATAGACAACCACAACGTATTAAACGATAACATCTCCCTTTGGAGAAGATTCAAAAAATTCAACACAAGAACCCTACGTTCCTTTTTTAAATTTCTTCAAAAACATTTCTCCAAAAAAGCTAAGCGCCAAAAGAATTCAAAAAATCTCAATTCTGATAATGCCATTGACTCTCCCAGAAACTCCTTTGAAAGTTTCGAAACAAGATTTGAAAACAACTCAGACTTTAACTTATCCAAAAGAAACTCCCTAGATTCTCTACAATTCAATAACGACTCAAACAACTCAAACAACTCAAACAACTCAAACAACTCAAACAACTCAAACAACTCAAACAACTCAAACAACTCAAACCCAATTAATCCATTCGACACTCTCCCAAATCAATCTCCTCCCTTCTTAAACAACGTTCCCCAGATCCTAAACAAAAACATTCAATCCCCCGGAAACGCCAGATTCACCAAAGACTTTTGGAAAAGCGTCAAAGTAGGCGACATCATTCGTATCCACAATAACGACGAAATTCCTGCCGACGTCCTAATCTTATCAACCTCAGACGCTGATGGTGCTTGTTACGTTGAAACTAAAAATCTAGATGGTGAAACAAACCTCAAAGTTCGTCAAGCTTTAAAGTGCTCAACCTCTTTACGCCATGCATCCGATTTTGAAAAATCAAAATTTTGGATAGAAAGTGAAGGCCCCCATTCAAATCTTTATTCCTACCAGGGTGTTTGCAAATATCGTAATCCAAATCATCAAGACAAATCAATTGACAATGATTCAAATCAGAATCAAGATCAAGATCAATATCAAAATCAAGACCAAAATCAGAATCATGTCAAAATTCAAGACCCAAATCATGACTCAATTCACGACCATGACCAAGAAGATATCCTAAATGAACCAATAAATATCAACAACCTACTACTCAGAGGCTGCATGCTCAGAAACACAAAATGGGCAGTTGGTATAGTCCTCTTTACTGGTGATGACACTAAAATTATGTTAAACGCCGGTGTTACTCCAACAAAGAAATCAAGAATATCAAGTGAACTAAACTATTCAGTTATCATAAATTTCGGTTTATTATTTATTTTATGTTTCTCTTCAGGTGTCATCAACGGTTTTTACTATAATAATACTGGTGTATCAAGAGATTATTTCGAGTTTGGTACAATTGTTAGCACCCCTACTCTAAATGGTATTGTTAGTTTCTTTGTTGCAATGATTCTTTATCAGTCTTTGGTCCCTATCTCCCTTTATATTTCCATCGAAATTATAAAAACTGCTCAAGCCTATTTTATCTATTCAGATGTAAATATGTACTACGAAAAACTCGATTACCCGTGTACTCCCAAAAGTTGGAACATTTCCGATGACTTGGGTCAAATTGAATACATCTTTAGTGATAAAACTGGAACTTTAACTCAAAACGTCATGGAATTTAAAAAATGCACTATTAATGGCGTTTCATACGGAAGAGCTTACACAGAAGCTTTGGCTGGTTTAAGAAAAAGACAAGGTATTGATACTGATGAAGAAGGCTCCATTGAAAGAGAAGCCATAAAAAAGGATAAAGAAACGATGGTCAAAGAATTACTAAAAATATCCGCAAATCCTCAATTAGACCCCAACGATGTTACTTTTGTTTCTGTGGATTTTGTTAAAGATTTACAAGGCGAAAAAAGTGACCTTCAAAAGGAATGTAATGAACATTTTATGCTAGCTTTGGCTTTATGTCATTCAGTATTAACAGAACCAGATAAAGAAAACCCAGAAAGATTACTACTAAAAGCACAATCACCCGATGAAAGTGCATTAGTTGGTACAGCTAGAGATATGGGTTTTGCATTTATTGATAGAACTAAAAGAGGTGTCATTGTTGAAGTTCAAGGATCCCAAAAAGAATTCCAAATTTTGAATACTTTGGAGTTTAATTCCACAAGAAAAAGAATGAGTGCCATTATTAAAATACCACCAATTCACCCAGGAGATGAACCTAAAGTGCTTCTCATATGCAAAGGTGCAGATTCTATAATATATTCAAGATTAAAAAAAAATACTGGCGAAGAATTACTAGAAAAAACCGCTCTACATTTAGAAGAGTTTGCAACTGAGGGATTAAGAACTTTGTGTATTGCTCAAAGAGAACTAACTTGGAGCGAATACCAAGCATGGAATAAAAAACATGAAGTTGCATGTGCCGCCATAGATAAAAGAGAAGAAAAAATGGAAGAAGTTGCTGACACAATTGAAAGAGAGTTGACATTGATAGGAGGTACCGCTATTGAAGATAGACTTCAAGATGGGGTACCTGATTCAATCTCGATTCTTGCTCAAGCAGGTATAAAATTATGGGTTTTAACAGGTGATAAAGTTGAAACTGCTATAAATATTGGATTTTCTTGTAATCTTCTTAACAATGACATGGATTTATTGGTCATCAAAGCAAGTGGAGATGATGCCAAAGAATTATCAGGAAAAAATGATCCAGAAAGTGTTGTTAGAAATTTAATAAATCAATATTTGAAAGAAAAATTCAATATGCTGGGTTCAAATGAAGAACTTGAATATGCAAAAATTGATCACAATCCTCCAGCAGGAAATTTTGGTGTTATAATAGATGGTGAAGCACTAAAACTTGCATTGAAAAGTGAACTTAAAATTAAATTTTTGTTGCTTTGCAAACAATGTAAAGCTGTTTTATGTTGTAGAGTTTCTCCAGCCCAGAAAGCTGCTGTTGTTAAAATGGTGAAAGAAACTTTGGATGTCATGACTTTGGCCATTGGAGATGGATCAAACGATGTGGCAATGATTCAAACAGCAAATGTTGGAGTTGGTATAGCTGGTGAAGAAGGACGTCAAGCAGTGATGTCTGCAGATTATGCTGTGGGCCAATTTAGATACATATCAAGATTGATTTTGGTACATGGAAGATGGTCTTATAAGAGATTAGCTGAAATGATTCCCAGTTTCTTTTACAAAAATGTTATTTTTACTTTAGCTCTATTTTGGTATGGTATTTATGTGAATTTCGATGGTTCTTACTTATTTGAATATACCTATTTGATGTTTTATAATTTAGCTTTTACTTCCTTACCAGTGATTTTTATGGGTATTTTAGACCAAGATGTCAATGATGTCGTTTCTTTGTTGGTTCCTCAACTATATACGACTGGGATTTTGAGAAGTGAGTGGACTATGAAGAAATTTTGGTGGTACATGTTTGATGGGTTGTACCAATCCGTTATATGTTTTTTCTTTCCCTACCTTTTGTTTTATCAAACTGGATTTGTAACTTTTAATGGTTTGTCTCTTCAACATAGATATTTGATTGGGATATATGTTACTAGCATTGCTGTTACCGCTTGCAACATATATATAATAATGCATCAACTTAATTGGGATTGGATTTCTGTTCTTTTTATTGTTCTATCCATTGTTGTTGTCTATGCTTGGACTGGGATCTGGTCATCAAGTTTTATTTCAGGTCCATTTTACAAGAGTGCTGCTCGTGTTTATGGAGCTCCTTCATTTTGGGCTTGTATGTTTATTGGCACTATTATTTGTTTGCTTCCAAGATTTGTTTATGATTGTGTAAAGAAAATATACTTTCCAAAGGATATTGATATTATTCGTGAATGTGTTGCTAGAGGTGATTTTGCTCAATATCCAATTGGTTATGATCCAACGGATCCTAACCGAGTTAAAATAAGCAAATATTCCTCTCTTCATTTATCTGAAAATCAACCAAACGTCACTGAAGGCTCTCCATGGAGCACTGCAACAAAAAATGGTTCTTTTATTTCAAGACATTTTTCTAAAAAACAGAAATCTTATAATTATGGTACTCAAAATGACAATAGAGATTCATTACCTACCTATTCTATTTCAAATAGTGAAGTTACCACTATTAGAACACAAGAAATTCCAATGCAAATAATCTCTGCGCAATCTGGAAGATATAATCCTCGTAACACAAGACCAGGGGCAAATGAAGAACATCGTACGAGAGTCTCATTGGATCGCACAAGGCTATCCATGATTCAAAGTAATGAACTATCACCAACAGTATCTAGAGCAAGAGCCTCCTTGGAAATACCTGGCGTGAATGTTGCAGAGAACTTAATGAAAAGACTTTCAAGACAGTGAAATCAATTATTGTATTATTATTTTTTAGTTAAATTTTTTTGTTTTCTACTCCTATATTTTTTTCGTGATTTTCCTGAATATTTTTGAAAATTTTTTGTTCTTACTGATAACATCATCCCTTTTCATTTTTTCTTGGGTATCTTATTAGGCTTTTAAATCAATATAAAATTGTATCACTAGTTTCAAATCACTATAAAAATAATACACAAGTAAACATAAAAAGATTGTTTTTAATTTTGGTTCACAGCGTTGATTGCTCTTTTGTAAGAAGGAGCAATACCATTCCAGATTTTAAATTGAGCTATGCCTTGATTAACAAGCATTGAAGTTCCAGGTATGACCTTCCAATCAAATTCATCGTTGGCGAGTTTCATCACAGAAGTCACCAATGGCTTATAAGCAGCTTCTAACAACACAGGATCAAATGAATGAACGTTTTCCTTTGCTAAAATCTGTTTGTAACAGTCTAGGACAAACTCATCAATTGGTTTATCACTTGGAATACAGTTAACAACCAAAGAAACAGTCTCTGCCTTTTTAGCATCTTTTACACTTTGCAAAACCTCTATATTATAATCTTCTGGGAAACTATTTTTGATATCAACCAACTTGGAAACTGTTCTGTTAAGAATATATATCTTTTTAACACCCATGCTTTTTAGTGCAAAAATAGCAGCTCTAGAGGTGCCTCCGGCACCAACAACCAAACCAGCAACATTTACATTATTAATTTCTGGGAATCCACTCTTGTAGAATGATTCTTTGATTCCAACCCAATCAGTATTATCTCCCTTGAATTTTCCTTCTCCCAATGGGATAACTGTATTGACAGCTTTGATGAGTTCTGCGCTAGTTGATAACTCAGTGATGTATTTTAAAATATCAAGTTTGAGTGGAATTGTGATAGCTATGCCTCCAAGGTTTGGTTTAGTCATGATTTTAGAGTAAAGTTGATCAACATCATCAGTTTCAAAGACATTAAAAGTATGTGGAAGTCCTAAAGATTTAAAACATACATTATGCAATGCTGGGGATCTTGAATGGCCAATAGGGCTACCAGCGACATAAAACTCTTTTTTTTCCAATCCACCGATTTCTGATAAATATTGATTGATTTGTTTTATATCAAGTTGTCCAGGGGCTGCAGCAAAAGGCAATAGAGAAGAAGTGACTGGAGTTAGAAAAGAATTTATAACTCTTGACAACTTACCTTTTTCACCCATGTTTATTGCGATAAATGGTTTAGCCGTATGTTTCTCTCTAAAGATTTCTAGCAAAAAGTTATCATTGAAATCAGTAGCGGTTCCAACAAACTTGATAATATCAACATCAAGATTTACTGCTTGATTATATTTGTTTTCCCACTCAATATTATCCCATTTGAACTTTCCAGAAAAATCATGATGGGAACCGAGAACCTTTGTAAAACCTCTTCTTGACATTGAGGAATCTAATAATCCATCTGGAAGAGATAACTCCAAATCAAGAATATCGATTCCCATCTTAAACACCAAATCTATCAATGATTCAATTTTTTTAAAATCCTCATCAGGAAACTTACCACCTTGCTCTTTTGTTCTAATAGTAGCAATTATTGGCAAAGATGAGTAAGTTCTTAATAATGATAATTGATCAGAAACATATTCAAGTGAATAATCTTTCAAATGATCTAATCTCAATTCAATAGCGGTGCAACCTTCTGAAATATCTTCAATTTTATTAAGATGTTCAGATAAATCTTCATAAGTTAGACAAACAAAGAACGACTTTCCAAAATTTAAATTCAATTCTATTTTTCCGGTTATTTTATTTATAAATTTACTGAAAGAACTTCTGAATAATTTGAATTCTCGATCGTTTGAGCAGTGTGGGGAGTAAAAGTAATAATTGCTGCATGCTTGATATAATGGTTTTCTTCTCTCCCACACTTTAGAAATTTCTTCCAAGTATGCTGGCCTTACTTCATCCTTGTTGAGAAAAGAGATTGTTTCATCAATATTACGATGAAGATGAAGAACTATACCACCTTCATCCTTATAAGTATTTAATAAGTTTCTGCATTCTTCACCTTCAACTATGCCACCACCAGTTGAAATAACATAGTCTGTAGAAAATAGTTCAGTGGCCTCCAAAAAAAACTCAGATTCTTTTTCACGAAAAGCTGGCCAACCATTTGATTCAACCCACGACTTGATATCTCCCAATTTGGATTCAAAATAGTGATCAAGATCAAGAATCTTGAATCCAAGAGTTTCGGCTATCCATTTAGAAATGGTAGATTTTCCGGCACCTCTCATACCAATAATAATAATACTTTTATTGCCGTTTTTCTTTTTTCTGATATTTTTTGCTTTAGTCTTGAGGTTTTTTTCAAATCCACTAATCTTGATATTGAATTTGTTGGAAAGAATATCCCACCAACCGGGCCATGTTTTACTTGTGCACGATCTTCCCTGGATCAAAACACCACTGTCACAGAACCCAGCTAATAAGGAGAAGGACATCGCTACTCTGTGATCGTCATAAGTGAAAACACCCTCTTCTCCTGGATTCTTTAATTGATTAATATTAACACCAGAAATTTCAATGCCATCAGGGAGTTCTCTAGAATTAACGCCAAACTTGCTTAATTCTTCAACCATTGCCTTGATTCTATTACATTCTTTCACCCTCTGATTTGCAATACCAACAATATTAGTTTTCGTGCCATTGTCATCTGTTGCGATTGCAGCAACAACACTAGCTGTCAAGAATGCATCAGTCATAGGTTCCATATCAATAAGAGGCAAGGGTTTCAAATTACCTCTTGTGGGCCCAATAACGGTTGTTGAGGTTTCAGTTTGTAAAACTTTGCATCCCATTGGCTCTAAAACATCGGTTGCAAATCTTGAATCACCTTGAAGAGAAGTAGAACCAATGTTTGGAATGGTACAAGTTGTACCAGTCATGGCAGAAAGTGCCAAAGGATAAGTAGCACTCGATGCATCACTTTCCACAACGTATACAGGTGGGTTTGTGTAGCTTCCGGTAGGAATATGATAGGTATATGGTTCAGTTTGGGATTTTGTAACTTCTATTCCAAAAGATTTCATCATAGATATAGTCATATCAATATATAATTCAGAAATAGGCTTTCCACCAACAAGGGCCAAAGTCACTGGATTTTGTGCGTATGGGGCACACATCAAAATCGAAGAAACATATTGAGAAGAAATAGTAGCACCAAGCTCAATTCTTCCACCTTTGAAATTGTTATTAGCTTTGATTTTCAATGGTAAGGAGCCAGTTTTTCCAAGATATTCGATAGAAACACCATTTTCCACCAACGAATTGACTAAGGAACCAATTGGTCTTTCTTTCATTCTAGAGTTTCCAGTCAAAACAACACTATCATTCTCTGGGGAAGAGGAAACTAAAATTGCAACGGATGTCAAAAATCTGGAGGCGGTTCCAGCATTTCCCAAGTATAACTCATTTGAACAGGCAGTAAGTTTACCTCCATTGCCATTAACTATGATGCTTTCGCCATTATTTTTCCATGAAATATCAGCAGCATTCAACTGCGCAATGGCATTGAGCATGTGCTCTGTATCATCAGAATGTAAAAGGTTTTTAATTTCACAAGCACCTTTACCCAATGATGCTAAAATAAGAGCTCTGTTTGAGATTGATTTTGAGCCTGGAGGAGTTATAACTGTTTCGGGGAAGTTTTCAACAAAAGGAGAAACTATGACTTCATCGGTTAATATAAATCTCAAATCATCATCATTGACATAAGAAGCCCTAGGTTCGTAACATTCACCAATTCTCTTTAACAAGACGACTTTCTTTTTTGAACCGTCATTTTTTTTATCTACAGCCATTAACTTTAACAATTGATCAACAGGACAAACTTTTCCGTCGATTTTGGTTTTAATAATTTCATCATCTAAGGAAATTGGCAATCCGTAGGAAGCAAAAGACTTTGATAATCTTGCAACAGCAACTGGAGAAAGTATGCCTAAATATCTAGCTAGCTCAGCTTCCTTAATAGCACCAATGGAAACACATTCGCCATGAAGAGCTTGAGGGGTAAGTATAGCTTCAATTGCATGGCCGATTGTGTGGCCAAAATTTAATAAATTACGAAGACCACCTTCTCTTTCGTCTTTGGAAACAACCTCAGCTTTAACCTTTATGGATTCTAATACTAGCTTGATAATATGGTCTAAAAGAGGAGATAAATCCACAGTGGTGTCAGGTTTTCTGTTTCTAATGACAGATAAAAAAGTCTTTGAATACTCTTCTAAACGGGTAAATTCGTCCTCATTCCAAATGGCAGCAGTCTTGATTACTTCTCCCATGCCATTTATAAATTGTCTTTCGGGTAATGTAGTCAAAAATTTGATATCAACAAAAATATATTCAGGTTGCCAAAACGCACCAATAAAGTTTTTTCCGAGTGGTGTGTCGATGGCAGTTTTACCACCAACAGAAGAATCAACCATTGCCAATAACGTGGTTGGAATTTGAATAACCCTTACACCTCTCATAAAAGTGGCAGCAACGAAACCAATCATGTCACCAATGACACCACCACCAATTGCAATAATCAAAGTATCTCTAGTGCAACCATTTTCTAGTAAAAAATCTTCGATTGCAGCTTTTGTCTGTCTATTTTTGTTGGCTTCGCCCGGAGACACCACATAAGTTAGCAATCTGGATTCAGGTCTTTTAGCAGCCAAAACCTGCAAAAATCCATCTGAATACTCGTCCAAATGGCCATATTTCTTGATATTAGTATCGGTGATAATAGCATAGGTCGAAGAAGGTTTGGTATCGACAATAGTGTTTATGATGTGATCTTTGATATCGTAGCCAAGGTGGATGATTTCCTTCTTCAAGATGGAAACCCTGTGAATTGTAGAAGCAGCCATTTTGAACGTTGTCTTCTTTATCCTGTTCTCAATGGTAGCTGGTGAAAAGAGTATATATATCAGTTCTGTTTCAATGAGTCAAACATCGAAATATGCACCAAAGTTGGGGAATGAAAAATTGGTACACAAAGGTCACGTGCAGATCACCGTTATGTCTACCACTGCACTGGGTCTCCAAAAGACATAAAGAAGTGTTCTGGAAAGAGGTACTATTTCTTTCGAGGTTTCTTTCTCGTTGAATTGATAGCAGAAAGCCTTTGCAGCTGTTCTACTCCAGATAATGTCTGCTCTCGAGAGGATCCATAGAACTCTTACGTTTGCTGATGCTCCGAGCATAGTAAGAGCTCACCAGAAGGACTCTTTCTACGAGAACAATCTAATCCAGCTATTGCAAGATGCACTAAAAATAGTCAAAAACCAGAGGTTTATCCATTTATACTCAAACGAAATTGTCATTTTTGGCAAGTTTCTATATCTAAGCTTGACAACCTTAGTTGGCTCTAGAACTCTAGGTGAAGAGTATGTTGATTTAATCTACGTCACAAGAAAGGGCAAGAAGTTACCTAGACTCTTCAGAAGATTGTCGTTTATACTATCTTATGCCATTCTTCCTTATTTGTTAAAACACATTGCCAAAACTTTGGCCAAAAGAAATGATCCACCTAATTATGATGTCAGTAATGAAAAAGAAAGTGCAAATTATCTTATTAAAAATTGCAAATCTTTATCTTCATTCAAAATATTTTTCAAATTGTTATCATCAAAAATATCATACCAAAATTTGTTAAGTTTTATAATGGATTCCCACTTGGGTTTCTTTTACATCTTTGGTTCCTATTACCAGTTATCAAAAAGAGTTTTTGGCTTGAGGTATGCTCTCGGCCACAAAAAGCCAATTTCCTCAAACAATGGAAGTTACGAAATATTGGGAGGTTTAATTTTCATCCAGTCATTTTTCAAATCTCTTAATAATATCCTTGAATTTTTCTCTGATTACTTCAAGATCCTATCTATAAAAAACGTTCAGATTACAAAGTCAAATCAAAACCAAAGCCAAAACTCGGGTTCTGCCCACAGTAACGGTTCAGAATACAATCACAGTGATAATATAATTTATAACTTGAACAGTGCGAATGATCTATATGATTCCCTAAAGTCAGATCATGACATAGATTTATCAAATCCAAATGTTTTGCCATACATACCTACAGACTCCAGGCTGTGCATGTTATGTCTATCACCAATGATCAATCCTTCTTCTGCTCCTTGTGGCCATTTATTTTGTTGGACTTGTATTTTGGATTGGTCAAAAGAACAAAATAACTGTCCTTTGTGTAGAACTCCTATTGAAAGCAAACTCATTCCTTTAAGATAGTTTTCCAAACTTTTTGCTTTATATTTATTTTCGCTCATTTAGGTTTATTTTTAGCTTTAATTTTTTTTGATTTTTGATTTTCAATTGGAAGAATAAAAATACAATTATTTATTATAAAATGCAATTTTTAATCTATGTACTGCTTAGCATTATATACCGACATGAAATAAGATCTTTTTCTTATTCTTTTTCCCTTTTTTAGTAGAGGTATGGATAATTGGAATCCCATTGATTTCATTCTTGGAATCATTTTCAGTTTTTTGTTTCCCCCAGCCTTTAGGGTCTGTTTCGACTGGTGGTACAGCTGAGGGAAACCTTTGAACTTTTGTAGGTAGTGAAGGAAATTCTTCTTCCTTCAAAGAAGTTTTATTATTTGTAACCACTAGTCCGGTAGATGTCTTCGGCTTTATTATTCGTACACCAGCACCAGATGACGAAGCAGCATAACTTGGTTTTGGAGTTTTTTCTGTTTTTTTTATTTTAACATTACTATAACGAACATTTCTTTCAATTACAGGAAGTTTTCCAGACGGCTTAGACAAAGATGGAAAATTTTCTAAAGAATCATTCTTTTTTATTGAAGTTTTATTCAGAGTAGGTTCTTGACTTTCCCCCCAATTTAAAACCCTTTTCGATGAAGACAGCGAGCTTAAAGAGTCGATAGATAACGAAGAATTACTCGAAAGAGCCTTTTGCTTTAGCGATGGAAAATCTGTTGAGGATAACGATTTTTTCTTTGAGGCCTTTAATGTAACCCAATTCAGATTTGAATTAGAATTTAACTTTAAATTTGTTGCAGAATTATTTAACTTAGTTGAAGAGTTTCTAGATCTCGCAAAATCCGACAAAGAAGGAAAATTCTGTTCATTGAAATGAGATGAGTATGTCTGGGTTGGCTTTTTAACTGGCATTTTGGTACTAATTGAAACAGAAGAACCAGATTTGGAGCCTGAAAGTTCAGGAAAATCCAATTCATTTTTCCTTGCTGTAATGCTATTTTTTGCTGTTTCTAATAAAGATTTTGACAAGGATGATTTTTTGCCCATTAAATCAGTAAATTCCTGAACTAAAAGATCAATATCTGAAGAATTTACACTTTTAAATAATTCAACATACCGATCTAAAAACTGATCCGATGTGATTTTTTTGTCTCGATAATTTTTATTAATTTGCTGAAATGATTCAAAATCATCAGATGAATATTGTAAATAGTGCCTTGCCCTTTCTTCAAAACGCATTTTTTTTATTTCAGGATCTTCACTAATTCTATCATTTCTATTGATGTTGTTGTTTTTGTTATTATTATTATTATGATTGTTATTGTTATTATTACTATTGTTATTATTATTGTTGTTGTTGTTATTAGAATTAGATTGAAAAGGTATTTGAAAAGTTGAAAGTTGAGACTGGTATCGTCTTGTTCCACCCAGATTATCGTATCCTGAATTGAATAATTGCAAGCTTTTTGATCCACCAGATAACTCAGGATGGTCTTTTATTATGTGCGCTTTCAAGTCAATATCGTTACTAAATGCGATAAACTTATCTTCAATACATTTTGGAACAGTGCAAACATAGTGATCTTTTGAAAAATGTTGATATAAAGTATTGTAATTTAAGAAATATTGAGGTTTTGTGATTCCAATCTGTTCACAAAGTTGGCATTTTTCGTGTTTTTCTCTTAAATGAACATTTAACTCATCTTCAGAATAAAAATTGAATTTGACACAAAATTGACAAGTGGGATGTCCAGTAAAACCTTGTTCATCTCCAAATTTTTTATGTTTTCTTAGCTGATTATACGTGTACAATTTTAATTCAGAAGTAAAAGCATGTTTATATTTTGCACATATCAAACAATAAAATTTTTCATGGTCATTTTTGGTATGATCGTTCAATCCATAGATTGTATTGTATTCTTTTGCACAGTCCTTGACTGGACACCTATGTTTTAGTAGCTCAATTGTTTTGTTGTAAGCATTTAATGAGTAAAAATTTATTCCCAAAGTATCATCTTTATAAACTGGCTCAGTGTTACTAAAGTCATCAATATCTTTATCTAGTTCATCGCAAAATATCACAAATTCGTTTTCAGTCTATATCGTTGAAAAATTGTTAGTATATAATTGAAAAATTGAGTGGGTGGATTTGATTGGCTGCTTTTTAGTTTTACTTACTCTACAGACAATACAGGCTTTTTTCTTGTACAATGCTCTTTGACGAAGGGTGCAAACATGACAGGTTATATGGTTACAGGCAGATAAAGCAGCACATTCAATTTTATTAGCACAAATGATACATATATCAGATTCATCCAAATCATCATCATCTTGTTTTTTAGGATCAGTGAAATTAGGTTTCCAAGTGGTTTTCAAATCTTTATTTTTGTTGGTTTGTCTATTTTGGTTTCTTCTGAAATTGTTTGTTTTAGAATAACGAGTTTTGGGAGCGTTTCTTTCCCTTGGAGTAGTGTTGAAGTCCATTTTTAAGAATCAAGAATCAGAGCAATTGGGCGATAAACTGGGATTGAAGACAAATGGATGAGATATAAGAAAAATTTTCCATGATTTGACGAATCTTTACAGCTTCCCATTGGGGTTTTTCCGCGGAACGGATTTGAAAAAGAGGGAGAAAACCCGCGACGGTTGCTGAATCCACGGACAGAAGCAGAATTGAGAGACTACACTAAAGCTATTGAAAGTAATATATAGATACCATCCACAGAGTTGTAAGAAGAATTAGTGATTAGGGAGATAAAAAATGAGTCAGAAATAATGATTGATTTATTTTTCAGTATAGAAGTTAAAAAAAAGAAAAGGTGTGGCAAGCAGCAGACAATTACAGCTGTAAATAAAACTACTTGCTAACTCAGCAGTCTCCGAAAAAACAAACATTCCCATAGTTGTTTGATAAAAAAGGAAAAAAATTAAATTAAATGAAAGTTAAGTTAGTAAAACAATAAAAAATAAAAAAAATAAAAAAAAATAAAGGTCAAAAGCATTCAATTGTAAAAATTCAAACACCTCCTTCGCCTCTTTCTTTTTTCCAGGCAGAAGAACCACTGATTCTTCCAGCTTGGTTGGATTTGGGTTCAGAACTTGGTTCAGATTGAGTGTTATATTCATCAAAATTGATTAATTTTTTTCTGGTTAGTCTGTAAAACTCAATATTATCTCTTATACAGGCTTGGTAGGTTTTATTTTTATCATTTAAACGTTTTTTCAGTACAGCATTTAGGAAAACAATTGTATTTTTAAGGATTTCTTCATCAATTAAATCTCGTGGTAATTGTTTGGATCTATCAACAATGTATTTTGATGATAAATCTCTAACGTTTTCGTTACTAATACCAAAGACGTAGCTCATCTTTTTGCCCCAATTTTTTGAATAGAGATCAGGTTGGTTGTAGGAATTTTCACAAGGATCGAGGTGAATCCAATCTTTTAAAGAATTTGAGTAATATTCAGTCCAGACATGATCTTCTTGATTCCAAATGTATCTTGCGTTGATGTTCATGCTTCTTAGGATAAGCATGAAGCAATTAGCCCATTCACCACATCTCCCTCTTCTCGTTTGTAATAATTTTACCGGGTCGTTATATCTTGGAAACTTTATTATTGAAGAGCAGTTTGTGCATTTATAGACTTCGGTTTTAATAGCTTCGCCATCTTGAGCAAATTTTTTAAAATTAAATAATAGGTTTTTAAATAAAGAGCAATGATTAGGTTCTTGGATCGAATCGTTCTTAACAAAAACGATTTTAGATTCGTCGTCGTTTAAACATTCATTATTTTCACAATGAGGTATGTTGACCCAAGCAAAAAAGTCGTTTTTAAACCAGGATAGTAGTTCCATTACTAAGAAGTCTTCATAATCGTAATTAAGAAATTCATTTTGAAAGTTTTCTTTTGATTTTCTTTTAGAATTTTGCTGTTGGATTCTTTTGTATACTTTGTCGTAAATTTTGTCAAAGTCTATAACCTCAAAAACCTTTTCTTGAGCTAATGGAGAATCATATTTATAAACCATTTTAGATAGAAAGGATAGATTGTGAATAAAGCTAATCTGTGACTCTTTAAAGACAGGAAGATCTTTGTTTGATTCATTTGTGGACTGGAAAGGATATCTCATGTAATTTTGGTTTGTGTAGGAGGTTTGAACATAGCAATTAAACTGGCTAAAAAAATCATCATAGGTTTGTTTAACTTTTGAATTTAGGTATTCCTTATAGTCTTGATTAATTCTTTGACTGATCATATGAATGTTCTTCTTGGTCAAAGAAGGATCTGAAGGCATTCTAGAGAAAGACAGAGATTTTACTCAGGAGGAGTATTTGAATTTGAATTTGAATTTTGAAAAGGCTGTGAACTCAGTAAATCAGATGGATTGGATTAGATTAGGTTAAGTTAGGCCAGATTAGACAAATTGAAGAGGTAGTAAGTTGAGTTAAATGGGAGCTTTGGCACGAGTAGACCGAAGAACGAAGAACGAAAAACAGGTAAAAGCTGGTGAAAAACTGGAGTGTTTTTAAGTGGAACAGTCGCAGAGTGGCTAATAACAACAAGCAGTACTGTTGGAGCTGTCTTCCCTGGACGATGCTGGTACCAATCCCACACTATTCGCTTGCTGTGTATCTCTTCTCCAGCTATGTCCATGATCCATGAAACTGTCATCAAGAAGTAGAGACCTTTAAGGGGCTGCCCAGAAGCTTCTGCTTTTCGGTACAAGCCGGAGCTGGTCTCTCAGCAGAAGAGAGACCACTTGGACTACCCAAGTTGCTACAGAGTGCTGGAACATGTTTGCAGAGGTCTTGCTGTGGACATGATTGGCTGTTCTGCGTGTTGATTTCAGATATTTTCAAGATATACAGTGTCCAGTGAAACCGTCGAGGACCGGATTTGATGCTGTTGTTCTCGTTGCCAGTGTTGAGACTGCTGCAATCACTGCAATTTCACTTGCTGTTGTGATTTTCGTTCTGGAACTTTAAATCAGGCTGTACTCTGTGTTTTTTGGATTGTGATTACAAAGACATTTACTCTCAAACAACGCATGTTGGTTAAACATGTCACAGTGCTTGGGCGACTGGATATGAAAATCATGGAGAAACGGTGAGCGATATTTCCTACAAAGCTTAAATTTAGGATAAACCATATGGTTATGATTAGATCAGTGTTTTCTCATTCACATTTGTTTTCTTTTATCAATTTTTATTTTGTAATCAATACTTTTTTTAAAAAAATAAAGGAGCCAGCCTCAAATGATAACTTGCTTAAATGGCAATTAGCATTCACTTAGGTTTCTTCTACTAATTGGAAAAAAAAATTTTTTGGTGGTGCTCAAAGTTATTTGATGAACTCAAAGTAATCTTAAATTGCAAAACGTTTCACAATGAATATAAAATCACAGATATTCTCAATTTAAAAATTGGGTAATTAATATTTAAATACGGCGAAAACCCATTATAAGGTTGAAAAAGAGTTTTCCCTAAAAGGATTGAGGCAATGTTATGCATGTAACTGCAGAGTTGAAGTGTGTTCGCAGAAGCTTTGTTCTATTGCTTTCAGTGGATCAAAAAAGTGGCAGCTCAATTTATGTAGAATGAATTAGAATTCAGTATAAAAGAAATGGGTATTAATTCTAAATCCCTATTTTGTAAAATTGAAAAGTAAAGCAGTTTAGCTGGATTAGCTCATGAGTACAATATAGAAACCCAAAACAGTAGGATGTTGTTACAAGTCACAATCATATGCTACAAACTTCATCGATTGATGCATTGATCAGATCAAACATATTTATGAGATTAGCAAGATTAATTGAGAAATATCAAAAAGTAAATTAAAACCTTCAAATTTTCTTAAAACTGTATTAAGAAACTACAACCACACACCAATTTAATATTGCGCTTGAAAACACTCACAATTTTGAACCAATGTAAAAATACGCATATGATTAAATATATTACAACTTATCTTTCGATTTTTACAACACTTTAAATACATGTTAATGAAAAATTATTTAAGTTTAAATTTGCAGTTACAACTGCAATTGAAATGTTCCATAAAAACAAAGAAGTTTGAAAATACTTTAGTATACCAGAGGCTTAAAATATTTACTGAGCAATTGAATCATAATCAATTTTAGGTTTACTGATTACGATTTTTAAGCTTTTGATCGCATTTTATACTCTCTTTTTTTGATTTTCTTTTGATTTTTGGCATTTTTTATTTTTCATTTAAATTTATGCAGCAATTGCACCGGATTCCTAGGTAAAATTTTTTTTCAAAGGATTTACACTAGTTTTCTCTTTTTCAATCCAACTCTTTTCTGAAAAAAATTATATAATAAAATTTACAAACTGGAACTACATCTACAAATTTCATGTGATACAAATATACCACGTGATATATTTTAATGGATCCAGACCACTGGTCAATGTATCACTAAATTAGCACGTGCTTTTTTGGTTTAGAAGCAAAAACAATCCGAAAAATAGTTTTTTTCTCCCTCAGCTGCTTTTGTCAGTTTCTTTCCCAAACCTAGCAAGATTTCTAAGTTTGGGAGTGTTCGGAAGTTACAAATCGCCATTGGATTTTCCGTCCTAAGAATAGAAATGTTTGGTTTCCAGCAACTTTCTCAACAGGAATCAAACAAGCTGATTTTGCTTAAAACAAACTAGTCTAGCTGCGGCTTCTGACGATCCAGTTTTCACAGGGCAGCCAATAGGTGTACAAACGTGACTGAGGGCGTGTAAACATGCGCTCTCAGGCGGCTTTCAGGCAGCGCTCAGGCGCGTTTCAAGCGCCGCAACAATCCAACGCTTAGTAAAGTCTCTGTTATAAGGACTTTCTGGTTGGGACGGTTCCTGCGCCAGGAAGAATCTTTTTGTCCTCGCACAGTTGCTGTCAAGGTGGTTTCTGTGCAAACAGGACTGCTGTGCCACAGCGATGCTACCCAATCTTCTGCTTCTTTTTACGGGACCCTCTTCTATACGGAACCACCGGTGGAAACGGTGATAGGTTACCCTCTGCCGCGCTGAAGAATTACGGAAAGGGCCCAGGGAGTTTTTACTGCTGATGTTCCTCAGCAACAGTTGATTAATGTTCAACTTTCTCAATTATCTTTCTTCTTCTGCACTTTTGTTCTTTCTTCCAATAGCAACCCTTCAGAGAAACAGCACAATCGGTTTAAATGTCTGTTTAACCTCCACTCAACTCCTTCTCTGCCATTTGTTATAAATACACCTGCTCTTCTTCTTCCCACTCCATCGTCATTGTTAGCATCTTATCCACTTAATTCCTCTTTTATCCAGCTAGTTTAACCTCGCTAACTTGGTGTTTTTTTTTTGGATTTTTGGGTTTTTGGTTGCTGTTTTTTTTATAATTTGTCTTGATTGATTTGTTTCCAATTTAATTCTGCCTTTATTTATCAATTCTGTTAACAGCAATTTGCTTGCTTCAATCACATTCACCAACAAAACCTTTAATAATGGAAACTAACGGTTTGGTTGAAGCTGTCTCAAAGAAGAACTCTTTAGCATCAATTATAAACCAAAACGACACTCCTATTTCTACCGAGCCTATCGATGCTAAAGAAACCATTAATACTAATGCCGATACCACACTAAATACAGATACCAATACTGATCTCAATGCAAATCCCAACATAACCAGTGCCAATAGCAACAGCAATGACAATAGCAACAGCAATAGCAATAACAATAGCAACACAAATGCAGATACAGTCATCAATACTAATGCCAGTAATAGCTCTGAAAAATTGCTTATCCCAACCAGCAACAGTATTAATACCAGAGAGGAAAACGGTTCTGTTCAAAGATCGTCAGCAAAGAAAAAAGATGTTCCTCCCAGAAAAAGAACAAAAGTTTCAAGAGCCTGTGATCAAGTATGTATAAATCTTTTTAAGAACAAAACCTTATCAATTATACTCAGTGTTTAAATGCTGTCTTTAAAATAAGCATATTACTAACTCTTTTTTAGTGTCGTCGGAAAAAGGTAATTATTTTTGATTTGTCCATTCATTTTGATTTTTATTTTTATTTTTATTTTTTTCAGAAATTCATACTAACAAACTTTCAAATCATAGATACGATGTGATGGTCTGTTTGATCAATCAAGTAATAGTGCAACCAAATCTTGCTCTACTTGTCTTAAAGCCAATGAAAATTGCACCTATGTTAGAACCCCTTTAAAAAGAGGTCCCTCAAAAGGTTATTCAAGAGATTCTGAAGATTTGCTGTCTAAAAATATCAATAACAATCACAATCACAATCACAACCATAGTTTTAATCTGAACCACAGCTTCAACCCTTCTCACCCTTCAAACTCAAATTTTCAGTTTCATCAAGAACAAATACTGTCACAAAGACAACCACCACAACCGCTTTTATTATCTCAACAACTGCAACAACAACCGCAAAACTCTCTTCCATCTCAACCTTCTTTTCAACCTATCCAACATCAAAACAATCCTCTACAACCCTCAACACAAAAACAGTTGCCAGCATCATCTACTTTACCTTTATCCAATAAAAACCCTATACTGCTACCTCCCATAAGTACACTTACTTCCCAAACTTCTTTCACAAGAAATCCAACTAATTTTCCTTCTGCTTTTCAATCACAAATCCATTCCCATCATTATCCCGATCAATTTTCTGACCAATTTTCCCCTTCTAACTATCTTGATTCTGCTTTATCTAGACCACGCTCCCAATCTGGTTCAATAATTAATAACAACTCTACCGATCCAAGAATTCCTAACATTTCCAACCCAGATTTTCAAAATTCCTCTTCTGGAAACTTTTGGAAGGTTCCCTATAACCTTCCTTTTGAAAAAAGAAACATGTCCTCAGATTCTTTTAACAGCTATAATACTCCAAATAATAACGACCACAACAAACAATTTAACAATTTGAATCCTGGATTCACTAATTTTAGATCCACTAATTTTAGATCCACCTTCAGTGGTGGTTTTAATGATTCCACGATGAATTCAGATTCAGAGGATTCGGATTTTATTTCAAGAAGTAGACAAAGAAAAACTCCCTCTATAAATAATAGCCCAAGAAATTCGTTTTCTCAAGAAAGTACTGTAGCAAGAAATATTGGAATTACAGCAAGCCCTGCTGGTTCAATATCAAGTCTATCCAGTTTAAATCAAGGAACCAGAAATTTAGAAATAAGAAATTCTCCCACAAAATATTTCCCTCAACTGCCTATATTTTCCAATTCTTCTGATGTTTCTTTCAACATTCAACAATCTCCATCAATACAATCTCAAAACCAAAATCAAAATCAAAATCCTTATGATCCTTCAAAATCTCACAATTCTCATTTTTTAGCTCAGCCTCAGCCGATTCCAAAATATAACGATATTAACCCAAATACAAACACAAATGCAAATGCAAATGAATTGAAAAATAATTTAGATCTATATTATGCTACTGTTCACAAAAGTATACCCATACTACCAATAAATAGAAATGCTTTTGACTATATTTTATCACATGCTCAGACCCTTGAATCAAAAGAAGTAATTATTAATCTTTTTGATACTGTTCTTCAATTTCTAATTAGTTATTTGAGCAATGATGATCAGAATTTAATAGCCAATACATTTACACCAAGCTCGGCTTTAATGAGAAGTAGTTTTACAAATAAACCTTTGATGATTAAAGAAATAATCCATCCGTTGTTTACAAAAGTATTCCAAATTCATAATATGATAAATCCAGTTGATATAAATCATCTATCCAGTGAAGAGCAGAAAGATAATGCAATTGTGACTGTTTTCTTGTTATTTACTATTAATCTAATTAATTTTATTATCATAAAAGCGGGTGAAGAGTATTCATCATCTTTTAGCTTGTCATTTACAATATTAAATAGTTCGAGAATTCATCGAAATATAAAATCATTAATCAAAACAAAAAAAAGCCTTGAGAAAAATTTTTCTAAATTGGATACAATAAATTTCAATCAAATAATGGAAGCAATTGATGTTGATAATGTTGACCATATCAAATTACTCCTAATGAGGCTATATGTTGACTCTGTTGTTTTAGAAAATATATATTCTCTATCGTTTGGATTCCAAAGAATGTTTGGAGGGATGAAAATAGATTCAGACATAGTCAAATTACTTCTACCGGTCAATCAGAATGATCTCAACTCTTCTACCTCTCATTTAGAAGTTGGATTGATTCTTTGTGAAATTAATGATAAAATTAATTGTAATGAAGAATTCCAATCTTTGAAAAACTATACTTGTGAACAAACAGAAAATGTTGAGAACAATATTGCGTTCTTGTTTTTTACAATGATCAAAGTAAAATTAGAGCTAGTGGAAGTTTTGAAACAGTGCTCAAACATAGAAATTGATTCTCGCAAAAACGGGAAAGAAGATCTTGAAGAGCTTGTTCAGGAATATCAATCAAAGCTTCATAGAATTTGCAAAAGGCTAATTTCCACAATATCTTCTTTGTTGAAAATATTTTCAGACAGGGAAAGGTCTTTATTAGAAAATTCAAAAATAAATAAAAGAGGCATCGATCCTATCCAATCACCCTTTTTGCCATTGATTTTTAAACAATCCATCAAACTTAAAAATGTAATTCAAATAATCACTAACTCTATGGATTTTAATAAGGAGTTACTTAGCCGCTCATCAAAAATATTTAATGATATAATAGCCATAAATGATAGCTTACCACTAATCAAGCCATTCAGTGAATCACCTAACTATACTGTTACTAATTCAAAAATTAATAATTATCTATTTGAAATCAAATCCTCAGATCTTAACGAGCTTTTGGAGTACAATAAAAGCGCTGGTGAAAAAGATATAACCAAAGTTGTAGCACTTTGGAAAAATGTGGTCTTAGACATCAGAAAGTTTCTCAAAAAAGATGATGCAAAAGGATGGTTGTATTAGTGTAGTTTTCTTTTTATTTTATTGGAGTATATTCCTTTTTACTTTTGTAGATTATAAAAATAATTTATAAATTATAAAATTAATTCAAACATTTTTTTTAGCAGCCTTTTAAACAAAAGGTTGTCAATGACTCATTTTTGATCTTTAAGTACTTCCAAATCATATGTAATGTTTGAGTCCTGAAAGTTTTAAGAACAAAAGTTCAATTTTCCTAAAAAAATAAGGCAAACTTTCGTTTAATCAAAACTAAAAAAAAATTAATAATCTGGTACTTCATCAAATTTTTTTTCTTTTAAATTGGCTTTATAATTCGGATTTTTATAAAACCCATTTTTTTTTTGTGAATAATTTTGAGTTGTATTCAACACTCCACTATTATTAGGTCGTGGTAAGTAGTTGGTATTAAAATTACTAGAGCGATTGAAACTGCTACTATCTTTTGAAAAGCCGGGAAACATTGCTCGAGGGCCTTTAGGAGGACAAATAAGCTCTCCTGACCGTTGTGGCTTTGGAAACGATGGATAGATTTGTTTGGCATTAATTTGGTTTTTGTTAATATACATTTTGTTGTTAATAGCGTTACTGTTATTGTTGTTGTTGTAGTTTGAAATATTGATGTTGTTAATATTGTTATTTTTAATATTATTACCGTTTTGATTTAAAATATTTTCACCTATTTGGTCACCAAATATATTCAGATTTATATCGCCATCCCTTTTTTGTTTGCTTTTACTAGGTATAACCAAAGATGTGGTTTTATATTCAAAATTCATATTTAAATTGTTTGCAGAGCTGATATTAAAAATGCTTTCTATACTGTTGTTATACCCAGATTGATTAGAATTTGAATTAGATATATTCGGAGGGATAGAATAATTTTCAGGTGCTTTAGTATTTATATTTTGATTATCTTTGAAAGAAACTAGCTGGTTAATATTTTTCGTGATAGTTTTCTCAATATTATTTGATTGGTAGTTATTTGGAAACTGCCTTCCCATTGAGTTATTGGAATTATTTAAATTAGTATTGGTATTTGATAACGAATCATTAGTAAAAGATGAATTTATAGCTTGTATTTTTTTAGATTCTGGATCCACTCTAGATAAATTAGGCATCGAATCTGATTTTGATTTTGAATCAGTTTTAGAATCAGTTTTAGAATTGGAATTGGTTTTTGATTTTTGATTTGATTTTATTTTTGATTTTGATTTTGATTTTGATTTTTTATCTTCTGTAGTATTTTCTTTGTCATCAGTCTTATTTGTTGCATTATTTCCGGTTTTCTTTTTCTTTTTCTTTTTCCACTTTTCATCCTTAGATCTCTTTTTTCCACTTGTAGAATTTTCTAATTGGGGTGTACTAGAAACAGATGGATTTTGCCCTAGAATAATTTTTGGAGTGTTTTGAACTTTGACAGGATCTTGCTTTTTAAATGACTGATTTAAAAATCCAGGATAGGTATCAGTTAAAAGCCCTCTTTTTTCTGCATCAAAAATAAGTTCTCTCCAAATCCTGTTTTGAGAAAGCGAATTTCGATTTCCCAATATCCACATTGTTGTTTTTGCTCTAGTGAGACCAACATTCATACGTCTAACATCGGACAAAAACCCAACACCAGACCCACTTGCTCGAACACAAGAAATAATTATAATATCTTTTTCTTGACCTTGGAAACCATCAATAGTATTAAAATCAATCTCTTTTAAAATACCAGAACCATAGCTCCTGATGAAAACATTTTTCAACGTTCTGACTTGTTCTTTATAGGGAGAAATAATTCCAATTTTCCCACTAAATTGGTTGATAAAGTTTTGTTCAATGTGTTTAACTAGTTCAACGGCTACTTGGGCCTCCAAAGGATTAAAAAAGGACCGAGTTCTTTGATTTTGCTCTTGTCTTCCCATAATATTAAAAAATTTATATGGTGACAAAAGAGGGTTACTGTGCCACGGCCTAGTAGTACTTTCTTTCATTCCAGGACCATCGATTAAACGATTAGCATAAAATTGAGTACTGGGAAACTTGGATATTTCTGGGTGCATACGATACTGGACATTTAAAAGATGAACTGAACTTCTATGGTTCTTTTGCATGCGTACAAACAAACTTTGTTCATACTGAAATGAAGCAGCGGTCTGAGATAAAACCGTGGGTGGTAATTGATTAGGATCACCAACCATAATACAAGATTTGCAACCATAACGTAATGGAATAATAGCAGATAATTCAGTACATTGGCAAGCTTCATCAATAACCACAGTTTCAAATCTACATGACATGTTGGCTAAAAAGTCATGAGCAGCTCCTGAAAGAGTAGAACATATGATATCAGCTTCGTTAATTATTTTTGCTTGAATATTTCTTTTTTCGATCTCTCTATTACGATAATTTATTGAAACTCTTTCTCTTCTTTCATCCAATTTTCGTCCTAGTTCATTCTTTCGATTAATAATTTCTGTTAATTTTTTTCGAATTTCATTTTGTTTCTCTGTAATTGGTTCAAGCCTTAATTGGTTTTTTAATATGTCTCTTTCAGTTACACATTTATTTAGCATCTGTCTAACATTATTGTTATCTTCAGTCGCGTCTTCTATTGCTTGCTTTTGAGATAACTGTTTTTCGACTTGTTCTTCTAAAGTTAAATCACGTACTGCAGCATTAATCACATCTGACCTTCCAAGTCTGACAACTTTTGGAGCAAATGTCTCTCCTTGGTGTCCAATTATTTTGTTTCGAAGACGAAGAACTAATTCATCAACAGCAGCATTACTTGGAGCACAAACTAAAATTTTCTTTTTATCAGGAATAGTCTTTTTGGATGTTGACGCGTAACCAGGAATTAAAATTGGAGCTATAGGTTTTGCTGTCAAAAAATAACCAATAATCCCCAATATTGTTTTTGTTTTTCCTGTACCTGGAGGACCTTGTACCAACGAAAAACCTTCTGAATGTACTGAGGAAAAAATTGCTCTTGCTTGCGACTCGTTCACACCATATATTGAGATTAATTCGGTCAATGTAGAAACAGGAATCGTTGGTGGAATGCTGGGGATCGCGTTGATTATAGAATCTTTGAGATCATACCAATTTAAACCTTTTAAAGATGAGTATTCTCTTTCAATAGTTGTCATCTGAATTACCTTCATACCAATCAATTCGGTTCTAGCAGAAATAAAAGTTAAAATTCTGCTTTTTGAATTTGGAGATATACGCAAAATAACATCACAATAATCTTTGTTTCCGTTTTTAATTTCAGTGATTTTAGCCAAACAACTGTTAGAACACGATTTTAAAAAATTTAAAGGAGGTAATGTTTCAGGGTTTTTCCATGTATCAGCAACATATGACAAAAGAATTAAATCGGATTCATTCAATTTAAGATTTTGAACAACACTTTTCTTAATAGAAGCATAAACATCAAAAAAGTCATCAATAGAAGTTCTACTTCCAATAACCATCCTAAAAGGTTGTTCCTGTGAAATCTCTCTTGCTTGCACAATGGATTGCCAGCATTCCAATAATAACAAAGGCTCAAATGTGCTCAGATAATCACGTATATCATAAAAAGTATCTTTCACTTTAGAATATCTTTCACTCTTCTCGTCATCAGGAAAATCAGATATAGTAGTAAAATTCCATTTTAGTATTTTCTTATATAATGGGAACATATTTACATTTAATCTTCTCCTCATGTATTCCTCTTCTCTTCTTTTATCATAAATTTTAGTGAGTTTTAATTTTTTAGAACTACTTTTACCATCTAAAGAGTTTTTTGAGCTTTTCTCTAATAAATTTTTGCCTCTTGTGGATTTGATTCCAGTGAACAAGGATTTTGCAGCTTCAATATCTCCATTTTCCTCAGATTCATTTTCCTCATCATCATTTTTCTTTTCGTTATTTTGATTTTTCTTAAAAATATGAGAAATAACAAGCTTGGGTTTAATTTGAATCACATCTGAATTTGTTTTTTTGACTGAATGATACCCAGGTTTAGTAGGGGGGTGAATTACTTGAGATTTTAAATTATTTTTTCTGTTTTCATGTATTTGTTCTCTAGCCAAATGCATTCGGGATTTAGGAATTGTTTTTGTAGGGATTGAAGGTGCTTCTTTAGTGAATTTTCCAAAACTAGTTATTTTAGATTGAGTGGATACCGCTGGTTTTGAAGAAATACTTTTTTGAAATTTAATCTGGGTAGACGAATTAATAATTGGTAAATCTCCTTCTGGCTTTGAAATTGGCTGTGTTATAGTAGGTCTTTTTTGTTCCTCAACATCAGCGACAATCTTTTGAACAAAAGCTTCATTAAACATTTTAGCTTTTTCAATAATATCAAGGCTTTGTTCAGAGGTTAATCTATTATTAAATCCTTTTCCTTTGGTGGAATACTTTACCAATAAAATAAGAACATTGTCATTTAATTCTAAAGACAACTCATTGGCTAAGTCTAAGGTTCCCAAAATCAACTTAACACAAGATGATAGTAGTGCATCATCATTCAATTTCAACCATACCATCATATTTTCAAAAGTGTTAATTAATTCTTGAAAGACATCTTCTTTGACAGATTTCTCATTATTACCAGATAAAACTGAGGCAAAAATTCTAAAGGATTTTAAAAGTAAATTGCTTAAATCCAAGACATCTCTTGTAAAATCAATCAATTCATCTGATTTTTTCACATTTGCTGACCATACAAGGGTTCGTTTATAAATAAAATTAAGGAAAAGCCATATGTTGCTCCAAAAGCTTTTAATAGAGTTTTTACAATCAACAGAAGGGAACTTTAATATGTTTTCATTAGTTACTAAAACTCCATTACGGGGACTAACTAAAGCATCAACAACATCTGTCATAATTCTCACAACTCTTGGAATTGGAGTAAAGTATTTTAGGAAAATTAGACTTTGCAAATTTTTAGAAATTGCATTCAATCCATTGACCATATTGCCATCAAATAAAGAGATGATACCTTCAAGTCTCCCTTCAGCATCATAAGTTTCGTATAATATACTAATCAGTGATTGATAAACTTCTGAGCTGGAAGAAAATATACAAGACCAAAAGCCAATCAAAGAATCCTTATTTGAAAGAATTGTTTTCAAATCATTTTGGTCAAATTCAACAAAATTCTGAAAAAGTTTTTCAACCAAATTAAAGAATGAACTGCATTGTTTGTTATAAGATTCGCATCTAGTCATCTCCATAGGAGTTAAATCATGTGGTTCATTAAAAGCTGAGGTTCCAGAAAAATGTTCCAAAGAAGATAATATTTCAATTGATAATTGAACTTTGTCTGAGTTGCCTTCTATTAAAGAATTGCTAAGACATTCCCAAAACTTGGGTAAAAAAGGGATTTCCAAAAGAGGTTTTTTGTTTAGAAAGTTATATGTGGATTGTGCAAAAACAAGAATGTCATACTTAATTGTACTTGAGATCAATCTGATTGTGCTAGTTGAATTCAATTCATTTATTGAATTGTTAATTAAAATGGAACTTTTAGAATCAACTAAAGATCTTGATTCCATAGCACAGACTAAATTAATTATCAAATCTTTTTCATACAAATTTGAAGTAATTGCTAAATTTTTCGATATTAAATCAAAAACCACAGAAAGAAAGGCCTTAATAGTCTGTATGTTTTTTGAAATAGCTGAATTAGAAATTATGCGAAAAATGAAGCTTGAAATTTTCAAGCCAGACTGCTGTTGATGTGATTTACTATTGCTCAACGATTTATATAACGAAGGAATCCAATCAATTAAATCATTAAAATTTGCATCCAAATCTAAACGATTTGAAGTTTGATTCAATAAAAGCTGAAATTCTTTTGGCAATGATTCTAATAAAGTAATGTAATAAGGATTACCAAAAATTGTGTCCAAAAAATTTGAATAAATATGAGGAGAAATTTTCAGCCAGAAAGTTGCATTTAATTTTAATAATAAAACACTGAAAGCTCTTAAAATAAAAGGTAAGGGAACCTTTTGATAAGACATTATATGGTTTCTTAGCATTTCAAGTAAAGGTACTAATTTGTACGAAAAACGATTTTTAATCGCGTCTATTTCAGGTGGAGCTAAAAGAGCATTTAAAATCGTAGAAGGGTCGCAAGCATTTAAAATCGGAACGATATTTCTCCAAAATAATATACAAGTGTTGTCATTATAAAAAGATGGATTCTGAATATTGTACAAATGAACTGAATATTCTTGAATTAAAGACAAATTAAATTCACTTTCTAAAATCGAGCTTGATTTTTTTTTGGAAAAATCGGAAAAAATTTCCAAGACCCAGTTCCTTTGAAGAGTATTTCCATTGAATAGTAGAAAAATTAAACCAGGAGCCAAATGTTTCCTGCCGACTTTGAATTGAATTTTTGATGTCAAGATATAATCAAAAATCTTGCTAAATACAGAAAATAAATTTGAGTTGAGTCTCAAAACTTCAGGGCCACATAAACATTCGACAATATTAAGCATAATTGAGTTATTTAAAACTTGAAATATTTTCTCATTGCTATCATTTGAAGAATCATCCTCGGTCTTGCTATTTATATTGTTATCTATTTTGCCAGCAGTTAATTTTTCAAAATCATTTTCACTAATTTTGCGAAGCTTATCCAATATTTTTTCACCTTCCCATGTGTATATTGTATTTATGAAAGTTTGAACAGATGTGAAATCAACATTTCTTAACAATAAAAAAATCAACCTTAGCATTGATATTCCCTGATGAAATTTGTGGATACATGATTGGCAGGTACTTAAGTAAAAGGAAATTTTGCTTCTAAACCAAATTAAAGCTTCAGACTCACCAAATGAAAATAAAACCAAACCATGAACCACAGCAGGAAAACCTAATGGATCACAAAATAGATGCTTATCGGCTGGAAACAGGTTAATGTATTCGAAACATTGTTTTAAGGCAATTTCTTGCAAATGATCATCAGATGGGTTTTGATGAGATCTTTGGATTATTTCGAAAAGTTCTTTATTTTCAGGCAGTAAGGAGGCTAATTGGTCAGGATTTACAAGGCATAAGTTTTTATTCAAATTTGAGAGAGACAACTTATCAAAATTGTTGTTCAAGTCCTTTTTAGACAAATGTGATTGGGAAGCACTATTTGTCTTAGAGCTGATGATTTTTTTGTTATTTGCAGTATTGGCAGCACTTGTATTAGAGGCATTGTTCGAGGACATAATATTTCATTATACAGCTGGTTTAAAACAAGAAATTAAGAACGATCAAGAGCTGAAAGACAGAATATAATATATTCAAAGAATCTTTGAGTAAAGGTAATAAAAATAAGTGAATTAAGAACAGGAAAAGAGGACAAAAAAAATAGCGTATTGGAAAAAAGTCCAAACAAAAATTCCAAAAGAGTAAACAAAAATAGAACACAGGCTTCATTTCACGTGATTTACACCTTTAATTACAGTATATTTTTGGAAGCAGCTGTGAAATTGCTTGATGCTGTTCATGTGAATTGCGGCTAGTATCCCTCTAAAATCAGAATTCGGGATTGTGACACCAGAACCACAGTCACCAAAAGCAGCAAAAGCAGCTATGTCGAGAGGCAATTTGAGCATTTCTACGGTTGTGTCGAATCACTGAAGCTGTTTTATACAACTGGTGGATACTTATACATCAAGGGAAATATTAAAACAAATACCAGAGAAAAAACAAAAGAAAAGAGAAGAAAACAGAAGAAAACAGAAGAAAACAGAAGAGAAACAATTTAAAAAGAAATTATATAGAAGGAGAATAAAATATACTTTTTACTTTTACTTTTAATATTAATATTGAATTTGAATTTGAATTTGAATTTGAATTGTAAAAATTGAATTAGATTTTTAGAGACATTAAAGAACCAACAAACGTCAAAATAAGTCTTGAACGAACTTCGTTAATATCTTCTGGGACCAACCAAATTAAAGCACCTAATTTTCTAGCGATTGAAATGGCTAGTCTCGCATTTGCATATTTTTCTTCTTCAGTTCTACCGGGGGAGACTATGTTATAATCAACGTAACCAGGCTTTAAACCATTCAAGACATCTAATAAAAAAATACCAGTGCTTAGTGACTGATCTTTAAAAGATCTTATCAAAGAGTTTTTACCACCTTTTCTAACCATTTCATTTGCCCATTTCAAGATATCGTGGTCAGATAATTCTCTACCATTCTTTGATAATTGAGATAAAGTTACAATGACATTTCTTCTCATCAACTGCCAGACCAAACCTAGGGTTAGTAATTTGTTGCCATCGACAATATCCGAGCCTTCAATACCGACCAAGGAAAAGTGGTTTACTTTACCGGTTTCAACAGCATAATTGTTATTCTCTAGAGATTTGAATCTTGACAATTCTCTGCCCGGAGGTTTTTTATTGACATATCTTGGGTTGACAGAGCCTGGCATGACTTTATCAAAGGCTTCTAGTAAGATCAAACCATCTTTTAAATCTTCAAATAAGGAAACAACGGGGGTGGAAACATCTAAAGAGTTCAACCACAAGGTAAAGACTCTAGCTTCTCTTTCACCTTCGGCATCAAATTCCTCGATTTCCGGTTTTTCTTCTTCTTTTAATTCATCCAAACCTGGACAGGTATTAAATAAATGAGCGACAAAGGCCAAGTTCAATTTAGGGTTACCAGCAACCAAAGCAGTTGGAGTCAAATATTTTCTGCAGTCTAGGCTTTCAGCATTGACTAAAACCTCCTCGGCTCTTTGCAATAAATCATTAGTTTGTAGAGGTTTCAAGGAGCATAATTGGGGATTTAATTGATGCAATAAAACCGTGTAATTTTCACCATCAGCGATATCCTTTGAAAAGTTACTGACGGTACGATGCCAGTTAGCCTGATTTAAATGGTAATTGAACCACCTTAGTAAAATCTTTTCAGGCGGTAATCTTAAGAATTGTTCTAAAGTTTCATCATCTTCTAGTAAACGGTACAATTCAGGGTGCAATTTGATATCAATTTTGCTTAAAAGACCTCTTCTGATAATTTGCCAGATCAAACCCAATATCAAATGTTCTTTACCTTCAATGATATCTTCGGAGTGGACATTAACAACAATGCAGCCAATGGCCTTTGCAGAATTGATAACGATGTTTGCGTTTTCGTTCATTGTGAAATTGTTCAAAGACCTCCCCTTTTTGGGCCAATTCAAGACTCTTGTATCTATGGTGTCAGGAACAGAATCATTGATCAATTTGGACAAGACTAAACCGTCTCTGCATTCATCGAATAGCTGGAAAGTGTCAGTAGGAAATGGCAAACGATTTCCAATGTCGGGATCACCAGCCAAGACACTGTTGATGTGCTTTGTGAATTCTGTTCTTTCTTCTTCGTTGATGGTGTGGGTTGTGCCTGAAGCACTCGAAACCACAATTTTGGCATTGGCACCTTTTCCCCTGTGGGAGATTCCCCCGCTGAGTCTATTGACTGATTTGGGGGCAGATTTGATTTCCTTCAATTTGGCATGCAATTCAACAAAATCGTCCAACTCCACTCTGCCAGAGGCGTCGACAGAGACCTGTTTCAACGTTTGACGAACCTCGTCGTAGGAGCTGTCGCCATTCTTGGAGACAGACTCGATCACTTGCTGTTTTTCAACCCAGCCCTTGTCGTCGAGATCGATTTGTCTGAACCTGTCAATGACATCGAAGAGGTCTCCCTGGGAGAGAACAGGATACTTTCTTTGCAACTTGACGATGTTCATGGTGGATTGGATACAGATCAGTTGGAGAAGCAGAAGCTGAGCAAGACACGCCCTTATGCTGCCCTTATATACTAAGATTGGGGAATAGGAGAGCGGATCGCCGCGGAACCGCGCCCCTGGCGAGATGCCGGCACGGGTCGGAAAGGCCAGCAGAGGAAGAAGACGACAGAGGAGGAAGAGAAGCACAGCCTGTCCCTCTGGAAGCTGCTTTTGAAACTGATCTGAAATTGTTCTGCGATAGCCCAAGCTGGATGGACACTGCTGGATGATGTTGGATCTCTGGCTTCCTCTTCCTTACAGAATCGTCTTCTTCGTGGTTCTCGGAGTGTGGTTATGGTGGTTGAACCTCCACATCTGCCAGTTGGCCTCCATCAACACCAACAGGCTTTTGCAGTTGCTGGCTGCTGGCTATGGCGACGAGAAGCTGCTGCCCAACGACCCTGAGAAGGAGCCCCAACTTGAAAAGGGCTGTTTGGTCGTCTTCAGACACACATTGTGCATTGCCTTGGTCAGCTACCTATGCTTCTTGCTATTGCCTGTGCAATCCACTGGTGACACTCTGTTGCGTTTCAAGGACTTTATTCCTCTCTTGACCATGCTCTTGATTTTCGTTTATTTGCTCAACTTGGTCAGGTTGCCCTTGTTGGACTCTGAAAAAAGCAGCGCCAACCTTGGGAGGAAAAGACTCTTATCCACTTTCAAAAGAATTATTTGTGGAAACATCAACTACAACCAATTGAGAACCAATGACATACTCTTGTCCGACACTCTAACCTCCTACTCAAAGATCCTTTTGGATTTCTTCTTGTACCTCTTTTACCTATACCATGGCCAGACTTGTTTTCCAACCGTTGACGATAAACTGCAGTACAACTTGAACTTGGATAGATCAATCTTCAATTTCAAATCAATTGAACCCCTTTTCTTGATTTTTCCTCAATTCATACGGCTAAAGCAATGCTGGCTTGAATACAACCACTCCAATAAAAGAAACAATCAGCATTTACTAAATTTTTTAAAATATTCTTCAAATTTAATTCCAATCTTTCTAAACTCTCTATTGAATTATTCCACTCAATACAGTACAAGATTGCAAATTGCTCAATTATACATCTTCTCGATGTTTTTAAATTCGGTATACACCTTTATTTGGGATGTAGCAGTTGATTGGAATTTCAATTTTTTTAACTTTTTCTTGAAATCCCACCAAAATTTCAACAAACCAATTAATTTAAACCGCCCAAAGCTTTTAAGAAATATATTGGTTTACAAAATTAAACACTTTTACTACTTGGCTATATTATTGGATTTTATTCTAAGATTTTTTTGGTTATTCAACCTTTTTATCTCAGATTTATTTTTTTTCAACTCGGAGTCCGGTTATTTTCTCTTGGAATTATTTGAATTGATTCGAAGATGCATTTGGTGTTTCATTAAATTAGAAACTGAATGGGCAAAAATCAGTTATAACGATCCAAATTTAATAGTCCTCGATACCTTAGAATCTCAATCAATTTCTCATAATCATAATCATTCTAAATCAATAACTAGTAATTGACCCAATTTTTGTTTAAATAATATTAAAAAATTAAAAAAAAATGTTTATTTTATTATACATTATCAATTTATTCTTTATTAATTTATTCTTCACAAATGTATTGTTACTTTTATTCTTTTACTTTCTCTTTTCATTTTTGTTTATTAACTTTAATCTTAATCTTAATCTTAATCTTAATCTTAATCTTAATCATATTAATTTATCCGATAGATTTTCTCTTGTATTTATTTGTATCTATTTGTATCTTTATATAATCAATTATATATTTATTTATTAATAACAAATACTAACAGCTGAAATATTTTACATTCTTTCTACTGGAGTAATACCTAATAATCTCATACCATTATAAAGTATTTGTCTGGCAGTCAAATACAAAGCTAAACGAGAAGTAGCCAATTCTTCTTTTTGACCAGCAACCCAAAGGATATTATAACATGATGAAACTGTATGGGTCAAGTTGAAAAGATATGTAACAAGAGTTGAGGGTTCATGATTTTTAATACATTTCAATAAGATATCAGGATATTGAGCCAATAATCGAATCAAAGTGGCGGCAATTGATTCGGTTAGCAAAGAATAGTCGCAATGAACTAAAGAGTCGTAGGATATGTTAGAATTTCTTGCTACTGAACATAATCGAGAATGAGCATATTGCAAATAAGGACCAGTGTCTCCTTCAAATGACAACATTCTCTCCCATTTAAATGAGTAATTGCCAATTCTTTTTGCCGACATATCTTGAATCATCACAGCAGAGATACCTACTAAATCAGCAACTTTATCAGGATCTTGAACTTGAGCATATTTGGCTTCGTTTTTTTGCATGACATTATGCATTTCAGATTTGGTCTGTTCCAAGATATCATCAAGAAAGACAACAGTACCTTGTCTTGTTGACATACCTAAAACCATACCAAAATTAACATGAACCAAGTTATTTGCCCATTCATAGCCCATTTGTTTTAAGATTTCAAAAAATTGAGCAGTGTGCAAATCTTGTTGAGAAGCAATAACATAAATCATTTTATCAAATTTATATTTATTATAACGGTCAATGGCAGCACCGATATCTCTTGTTAAATATAAAGTAGTACCGTCAGATTTTTGGACAATTGCTTTACCCAATTTCTTCTTGTTAAATTTTTTGAAATCAATTAATAAAGCACCTTTATCTTCAGTCAATAAATTTTTTTCTTTGAATTTTTGCAAGGCTTCATCCATTAAATGACGAGGAACCGTGGATTCACCAGAATAAACTTGATATTTGATGTTCAATCTTGCATAAGTGTCGATATATTTACCGATAGACAATTCTCTAAATCTTTTCCAAATTTTAAGGGAATCTTCATCACCGTCTTCCATTTTTTTAAAAAACAATCTTGCTTTAGTGTTTGTTTCATCTGTATTTTGAGTTTCTTCCAATTTGATATCATTGTTTATCTTGACGTAAACATCAAACAAGTGGTTAATTGGATCAAGCTTTAATTTTTCCTCAGAGCCATATTTTTCAAAACCAACGGCTAATAAACCAAATTGTTTACCCCAATCACCTAAATAGTTCATTCTAATAACTTCCCAACCTAAAGCTTCATACAAATTAGATAAGAAACCGCCAATGATAGTTGAACGTAAATGGCCGGCGTGGAATGGTTTTGCAATGTTAGGAGAAGAAAACTCAATGATAATTTTTTTATTTTGACCAAGAGCTGGTATCGAGCCAAAGGATTCCTTTTCAATTAAGGTTGATTTGATGACGGTTTTGAATAAGAAATTTGAAGATAAAAAAAACTGAATAAATGGACCTTGAGCTTCAATTTTATCTAAATAATCGCCTGTTTCTAGAGCATCAGCCCATTTGGCGGCTAATTCCTTGGGATTACCCTTGATGCCTAATCTAGGAATAGGAATTATCAAATCACCTTTATCTAAAGTGTTTGGAGTATTCAAAGCATCAAAAACCAAATTTGGGGACACGCCAGTTATAGCTGAAAGTTGCTCAGCGATAAAATTACGGGCTATATCAATTGGATTGTATTGCGGATGAGAATTTTCATAGGACTTGGGTTCCTTGAAACCAAACTCCTTGATAAGAGAAGTTATATCATTGACAGAAGCCATTGTTTGGTGAATTGAGTTGTTGTGGGAAGAGAAATCAAAATTGTAATTTGGAGAATTGGGCAACGAAGTGGCTTTCTTGAAGGGCTGACGAAGCAATTGAGCAGAGGAGTATAGAGACCTGAAGTGCTTAATTGAACAAGGAGAAGCAAAGAGTAGCGATTGTGAAATCAAAGACCTATCTGTGTTGGCAATGAGAATTCTGATAGCATTCATTTAACTGTTCAGAGGAGCACTTGCAAGAGTTGGAATTACTCACTGAAAAATTCAGCAGACAAAAATATTCAAACTCAAAAGCTTCATGTGCACGTGTGTTTGCTTCACACGGCTGGCTCCGCTTAGTTTCCACAAAGACGTCTCAGCGATAGCACCACACGACTGGTTATCCTGAGCACTTCTCCAGAACTTTGTGTGCTTTTCTGAGCAATTCTCTTCATAGCCCCTCTGTAACAAAATATGGTAGATGTGGGTTGTGTTCTGTTGAGGACAGTTGAGGACAATTGAGGACAATTGATCCTTTTCCTATCCCAACACCAATTATATCATTGTGCGACTGGGTGAAGATCGGTGGAGAACATCCAGATCGCCGTCATCTGGTCATTGCCTACCTCAACGGCAATGATTAATAATTCTTCTTCATGTAGGTTAAGCACTTTTCTCTTAGATGTTGCATTCATAAATTTGGACTATACTCTAGAGATTTGGAATATAAATACTCGATAAATGCATTTCCCATGGCTTTGATTTTGCTTCGATAAAAAACACATTAGCTACACTCTTATTCAATTGTAGCTTTGGTCCTGCCAATTTTAACTGCTTCCAACTCGGTTTTTCAACTCAACGTTTGCGCTTCAGCTTATACTATAAGTTTTCTCCAGGTCCTTCCTTCTCTTTTTTCATTTTCCAAGATTCTTCTCTCTCAACATGTGTGGAGGTGGTAACGGCGGCGGCGGCGGTGGTGATTGCAGCGGTGGCTACGGCGGCGGCGGTGGTTGCAGCGGTGGTTACGGCGGCGGTGTTTACACTGGTTCTGGCAGTTATTCCGCCCGACGTAAAAACAATTCAACCAAAAGATACAATGGAAAAGGTACTCAGAATGACTCTCACTGCTGTATTATTACCTAATTGGCTTCTGTTCGGGTCAGGCTCAGTCTGGTCTATTTGTTTTTAATTTGAATGCGATTGCTGCTATAATGTTTTCCCTTTATTCTCTGTTTTTTGTCTTTATTGTTGTCCTATCTTGATGACTACTCTCTATTTGGCTTTAGAAGCTCGCCTTTAGTTTTGGTTATTTTTTTATCTTAGTACTGTTTTTCTTCAATAATTTTAAATTACAATTCATTGTTCAAACTCAATTTGCTCGGCTATTTCTTAATTTGAAGATGTAGGGTAACGCTTTGAAAACCAAAAAAGTTTTTTTGATCTTTGATGTTTTACCAATTTTATTCAATATAAAGCTATTAAATATGGATATAACCACTGTGCTAAATGAGGTCGACAAATCAATAAGCAATTTATCCCTCAACGTTGATAAATTGATATCCAAATCATTTAATGAGCGATTAAGTAGTTTCAAGAATAACAATGAAATCACAAATACTAGTTCAGTTTTCTTGCAATCTGCTAAGTTTTCAAATGATTATTACTTAATCCTTATTGATTTGATCTTAAACTATTTAAAGATTTTAGGCATCAACACTAAAAATCATAAAATTAACCAGGATCTAGAAAGGATTCAATCCTACATCTCTAGATATAACAAATATTCAAAATCATTGTCTTCATTAAATAATCCTCAAAATGTTAATAAAGCTAAAGATTTCTTATCCTCAATTTTAACAAATAACACTGCTATAAGTTCATCCAATTTTGACAAAAATCAAGACAGACAAATATCTAAAGATAAAAAGGATAACAATTCCATTAAAAACACTCAAACTGTTATTTCAAAAGATGATTCAAATCAAAAATCAAAATTAAAGTCGAAATCAAAGTCGAAATCTAAACCAAAAGCAAAAGCAAAATCTAAGACTCTGAATGATTCAAAAAACCTGAAGGAAAAAATCTCTTCAAGTTCGGCTCAAACTAGTAATTCAAAAATAGCAAAAAAGAAATCGAAAAAGCAGAAATCGTTTACAAAATCCTGAGATATTCATATTGAATTTTAATATTGAAAAAAAAAATAATTGTTTCATTAATTGAATTAATAAAAATTATATACTATGAATTAAATCCATATTTTATTTATTGTTTTTTAACTTTTTGTTTGTTTTACTGTATTTTTTTGTTTAAAATGTAATAATATATTTTTGTAAAAACTAACTTAAATAAAATAAATCCCATAAATTTAAAAGTTTCCCTAACTGTTTTTTTTTTTGTTCGTTCATTTGTTTTTCCTTTTTTTTTAGCAAAAAATATGAAGTTAAAAAAAAAGTTTCAAAATAATATAATTTGAGTATAATAAAAAAATAAATAAATAATAAAAAATAAATAAAAAATAAATAAAAAATAAATAAAAAATAAATAAAAAATAAATAAAAAATAAATAAAAAATTTTCTCCAATGTAAGTATCATATAATTTGAAAGGTAAACGGAGAAGAAATAAAATAAAATCTCAAAAATAAAACGAAAATGAAAGACTGAATGAAATATAGTATGCAATAAGTTTATAAAACTGATTTCATAATAAATGAAAATAAAATAAAATAAAATAAAATAAAATAAAATAAAATAAAATAAAATAAAATAAAATAAAATAAAATAAAATAAAATGAAATGAAATGAAAACAATAAAATAATAAAATAACATAAAATGAAGTAGTTAAAAAAGTAAAAAAATGGTATAATTGAAAAAAAACAGTTTTCATTTTTTTCAGTTTTTTTTATTTTTTATTTTTTTGATTATAAAAATGACTCAAATTCATTTTTCATTTTATTTCCAATAAATTGATAAACAGTGATTAACAAAGTAGGAAATAGATTACTAAAGAACGGATAATAACTTTCTTCCGTTATATTAAACTCAGAAGGAATTTCATGAATATGGTGATACTTATTTCTAAAAACTCTTAATAAGTCTAGTAATTTTGTACTATCATACCTCCTAAAAGAGTTAAGATTTTCAAAAAATGCAGGATTAAAGTAATTTTTCCAATCATTTTTAAATATCTTTTTGGAAATTTTTTCAAAACTTAAAATCACAAATGAATCTCTATCAAGAATATTCAATTTATCTGAAACTTTTAATAAAAATTCGATTTTTCGTTCATTAGTCCAAAAATATGGATGTTTCAATATCATTGAAGAAGTTGGTCGTTCTTTAGCATTTGAATTAAGCATACTTTCAATCAAATTTCTTGCTTCATACAATTCTATATCATCTAGCTCATAATTGTTTCTTAATATATTTGATTCTCTTGAATACCTGTCTCCAAATGGATGTTTACCACTTGCCAAAACAAAATAAAAAACCAACCCAAGTGAAAATATATCAACACCTTTATTAAGTCTTAGCTGGTTATTTTCTGTCAACAATTCAGGAGCTCGCCAGCCAGATGTTCCTGAAGCAGCTGTTGTTCCCCTGAATGATGATTGATCAGGTTCTAATTTTTTGCAAAGCCCAAAATCAGATATCAAAACTCTATAACCGTTTGGATTCGTTTTTGAATTCGTTACTAAAATGTTCTGAGGTTTAATATCTCTGTGAACAATATTCAATTTATGAAGATGGTTCAAACCGCTAGCCATTTGAAATAAAATATTTTGAGGATCATCAAATAACTCCTTTTTCTTATCAATTATATCTTCTAAATTTGCTAAACACAATTCCAAAGCAATATATAAAAATCTATCTGATTGTTCTGAACAAAAATATCTTATCACATTTGGATGATCATCACTTTCTTGTAAGAGAGATATTTCATGGTTAGCAACATCATAAAAATCGAGTAACATTCTTTTAACTGCCACAGGTCTATTCTCAAAAGTTCCTCTATACACAACAGTTCCATGTGAACCATAACCAAGAATTTCATCGGATATAGTCAAGTTACTCTTCTGTATAGATGAGGTAGATTCTCTAGCTTGATCATTTAGTATTTGGATGTTTCCATTTTTGATATTTGCATTGTTTATAGAATTTTCAGGATTGAGAGATGTAATTGAACCATTTAGATCAATATTAGTGACAGGTGAAGTGGCACTTAGGCTATTATTGTTATTGTTATTGTTATTATTCTTTTTATTTCTTCGGCCACCACGGCTACCTCTTTTTCTTCTTTTAGGCGTTTTTACTATTTCCTTATTTTCTGTTACAGGCTCTTCAATTCTGACAGTTTTAGAGGTTTTAGATTTTATAATTTCTGGTTGAGGAGAGATTGGAGAAATAAATTCACTATTATCATCATTTTCCTCTATCGTTGTATCAAGAGTTAAATTGTGTTTTTTTTGATCAATTTTCATTTCAATTTTCATTTCATGTTTTATTTCATTTAAATTTTCAACAGCTTCATCTGCTTTTCTGATTGTTAATGCAGATTCTTGAGAGATGTTGTCATCAGAGGTTATATCTTTTTCGGAGATTGTATCTTTATTTGCTTCAATAGAGGTTTTTTTAATATCATGATCATTAAGTTCAATTGGAGATGAGATAGGCTCATTCAATTTGTTGATTTTTTCGTCTTCAATTCCTTGGTTAAATTTTGGGCCTGGTACTGAGTGTTCTTGAGGTTTAAGTTTATTAGACAGTTCAAAAATTTCTTGTTCAAAATTATCCAATTTTTGAATTTGATTTGAATTTTCATTGAAGGTTTGGCTTAATGAATTGGTTTTTTCCAATTTTAGATCTTGATCTTGTTGAATTTCTTTGTCTTTTTTTTGTGAAAATTCCAAGGTTTCTTTTGATTTTTCAAATTCAGTTGAATCAATTAAATCTTGTAAATCCTTTAGACCTTGATGATTTTTGAATTTTTTATTTAAAGTTCCTTGTAAAAGACCCTCTGTAATTGATTCATAACCATTTGTGATATCAATATCAATATCAGTTTCAGCGAAAACTTTTTCTACAAACTCTACAGCATGATGAGTTCTTCTTAAAAATCCAAATTTATAAATTATTTGGGTTAATGGTGGAATTATATGTAATTTTGATAAAACAAAGGCGATTGTGAATACGACGGACATGAAAAGAAAATTTTCGACAAGTCTCCAAAAGATAAGACCCATAGCTTGAAAGAGGGAGTTTTGAGATTGTTCTAATTCATTATTTTGATTTTGATTTTGGTTATGATTATGATTATGATATTGGTTGGAGTATTGATTGTGATATTGATTTAAGTTATTGGAGTAAGGGTTAAAGTATTTATGGCTTTGATAATTTCTTGAATTAGGATTCATGTTTGGATTTGGTGGATCGATAGCTAGTATGCTTCTAGAAGGAAAGGGTAAAAATTTGTGATAGTTTAAATTCAAGTTTGAATTTTGATTTTGATTCAAGTCATGATTGTGAGATTGATCTTGATCCTGATCTGAATCGATGAGAAAATTGTCAGTTATTTGGGGGATATTTGGACTTGAAGATTCAACAGGGGAGGAGATCTTGTTATTTAATAATAGGGGCAAATCGGAGGATAAAGATGGGTAAGAACTTGAGGAAGGATTTTGAATCGAAAATTGATTGTGGGGATGAGATAGCTGTTTATGAACGCCTATGATTGAATTTAAAGAAAAGTTAAAGGGTTTATTCAAAGGGTTTGAGGATTTGAATTTGTAGTAGTCAGATAAGGGAGCACTATTAACTAGAGCAGGATAATTTGATTCAGACATTGCAAACCAGGAATGGTCGTTAATTAGTCCGATGTAGACTTTTTCGTTTTCATTATCGATTTCGTTATCGATTTCGTTATCGTTATCGCTGTTGTTGTTAATGCGGTAGTTATTTTGATGGTGATGATTTGGGTTAATTTTATTGTTTTTAAAGTGAATTGGGTTGATTGGGTGGGAGACTAATAGGTATTGGCTAGTTGTGTCATCTTTGAAGATGTCAAAAACGTCAATTGCTGGGGAATCGAGGTTGGTTATCCATTTGGGAGTTGACAGAGATGAGTCTAAGGATAATAGAGAGTTTTTATCAAAAGGAAAGATTAGGATTCCATCAACAGATTTTTTCTTATTTTGAAGAGTTAAATCTTGGTTGATGTTGTCTTCGCCAAATTTTGTAAAGTGAATGTCTATGACTTTGTTTGTTTTGTTGTTTTGGTTGTTGATTGAGGTTATAGTTAGATGGTAGTCTGTTTTTCCTATATTGATAATGGGGATATCATCATCGTTATTGTTTTTGTTGTCGTTGCTGTCGTTGCTGTCGTTGTTGTTGATTGAGTTTAGAGTGTTAAAATTGAAATTGTTTTTGTTGCAAGTGTTGATGAAGGATTGGTCTAGGGGGTTATTACCAAAGGTGTTTAGTATTTTGCCATTGATTGGGTTGATTGAGATTAAAGAGGACTTTCTTGAACCAGTGAAGACGTTATTATTTGATAGGGAGAATGGAGAGTTTAGGATTAAGTCGTTGATTGATATTTTTAGTTTTGATAGACCAGTGTTTTTATCAAAGAAAAATAAAGCGCCGTCGTTGTGAGGTTCCACCAACCAAAGGATATCATCGTTATCATTATCGATATCGAATAGAGATGAGTTTGTGTATAAATTGTTATTGTTTTTGTTGGTTTTTGTATTGATATTCGAGTTGTTGTTGGTGTTTATGATGGTTGATGAAGAAATGTTAGAGGTTAGATTTGAGTTGAGATTCCAAATGATTTCACCAGTTTCTCTGTTTAAACCAGATAACGAGCCATCTATTTGAGATATTATGATTAGATTTGTTATATCCAAGTCATTTATAGCTCTATTATTTTGGAATAAAAGGTTATCATTGATATCATTGATTTCATTGATGTCATTATTATTAATTATATCGTTATTAGGGTTGAGGTTGAGGTTGAGGTTGGGGTTAGTATGTTTATTTATTGATATCTGATAATTATTTTTATGATTGTTATGATTGTTATGATTGTTATGATTGTTATAATTGTTATGGGATATTATTGAAAAGCAAGAGATAAATATTGAAAAGTTTATATATATAATAAGAAAACTAAAAAACAAAAATGAATTCATTTTTCAGATAAATATGAAATAATATGGTTTAAGATGAGCAAAAAATTGAACGAGGTAGACGAATTGTAGATATTAGTAAAATGAGAGGTGATTTTTTATATTTCATTGAATTGAATAGTTATTATTATGCTATTGTTATTGTTATTGTTATTGTTATTGTTAATATATCGATGTTATTTGATATTATTCTATATTGTTCTATAGTATTCTAATTTATTTTTCAAATAATTTATTTTTCTATTTTTTTTATTTTTTTGTTTTTTTAGTGTTTTAGTTGTTTAATGTTTTTGTTTGGAGGATGTTTGGAGGATGCTTGGGGGATGTTTGAAGCTGGTGAAGAGATAACGAGTAAAGAAGACGAAAGAGAGAGCAATGGAGCCTGAACCACTCCATAAAGCAGAAGCAGCAGCCGTTGAAATTGTGAGGAAAGAGAGAAATGGGGAGCAAGTACTGGAGTTGAGAAAAAGACCTAGAGAGAAGAAGCAGCAGAGGCAGCACAGCAGAAACGGAAGAAAAGCGCACGCAAACACCGGCAGCACAGTCACCACGTACCTCACGTACCTCACGCACCAGAACCTCACGCTCCTTCTCCATGATAGGAGGCTCAAAATTTCTGTCGCAGACCCCCCCTCTCCGCTTACGCAACACCAGACCCCCGCTGCTCCAACGTCCGCTTCAACCCTCGGAAAAGCTCCTCCTTGGCAGTCCGCAGCACTCCCGTCACAAGACCCGATGTCGAGGGAAAGACATGTACTTCCGGCTCGTATCCGGCCACAGAAGCAAGGCCGGTCGTGAGAGTTCTGGGCTGGACGCCGTAGGAGCAGCTTGGTTTTGGTGCCTGTGTTGTTTTTGCAGAACCAAGATGCTTTAGCACCAAGAGCCAGATATTCTTGCCGACAAAACACACCACTCTTGGTCTGTGGGTCTTGATCTTGTCGAGGAGCACAGGCACACTGTGGGCCATTTCTGCAGCGTCCAACTCCTCGATGTTTCTTGTGGGTCTTGCAATCAAGTCTGTGAAGCCCATATCTAGCTCGTTGAAGAGATACAGGTCTGCATTCTCAAAATTCAATCGTCTGATTATCTCTTTCATATCGCCATTGGATACACTGAGACCTTTGAACTGGGGAGTGAAGATCTCGACTTGGATCAAGAGCCGCCAGAACAAGTTGGTGGGATGGGCATATCGATGGCAGTTCTCTGAGCTTTTGATGCTTGGATTGTATCCAACGAATAAACAGCGTAGATTGTTCTTCAACAAATCAGGCACTTCCTTCAAATGATGGTAGTATTTGACTTTGCTCGTTTTAGTCTTTTTTTTCTCGATTTTGCTGCTCTTGTTTTTTTGCTTTTCTGCCTTTTCTCTCTTGGTTCTTGTCTTGGTCCCTGGCTTAGTTATTGTCTTGATCTTGACTTTGCTTGTTTTATTCAGTTCACTATTGTTATTGTTACTATTGTTACTATTGTTACTATTGTTACTATTGTTGCCATTATTGTATGAAAACTTAGCTAACAACTCTTTGAATGCCTGGCTTGGTTCTATTTCCCCCATCGTCTAGATATATAACTTGTATCTAATAACTGATCTGGTGCAGCCATCTGTCGATTTCCGCCCCGATTCAAAACTACAGTCAAAAGTAAAAACAAAACAAAACAAAACATATTAATTAAATCCTTTAAATAAAAAACAACTATTAAAAAAAACTATTAAAAAAACCTATCACCAAAAAAAAACTAGATTGAAATATTGAAGTACTGAAACTTATTCAATCAAACATCTTAAACCACAACAACACGCTTCTTTCTATTCATTTTCAGTCTCATTCTTCTTGCTTTAATACGGTTCTTCATGTTTCTGAACTTGTTTCCTAATCTTCTTTTCTTAAAAATTACCATCATTTTTGCTTGCTTTAATTGTTTGTCTTTGTATAATTTGTCAACTGTTAATCTGCTAATATTAATGATTTGATTTACTAATATTAATTACTTGATTAAATTACATATCTAAAAAGAAAAAATGTAAATGAAGAATTTGCTTCTATTTATCTTAATTTGTCTTGTTTCCTTCTTCATTGAATGTCTTAAAAATCCTCTTAAAATCCATTTTCATCAATCATTAAAAGCAAGCAATTCAAAATAACTTATACGCCCACCCTCCATTCCATTTTAAATGACTTACTTCTCAATCACACTAACTTGGATCTACGATTTTTAAAAGCAATGTGCAATACAAACAAAATCAGCTTCGTTTTATCTAGAGAAAAACCTCGACACCACTGGCAAATTACTTAATATGCTCCCATTAAACGCAATCGAACTCAAAAAATTCATCGATATGTTATCTCGCAAATTATTCACTTTCCCAAATTTGTCGCATTTGGTATACGCAACACAATTAATCAAGTTCAATGTCAAAGTTACTATCACCATGATCAAACTCAAAAACTCAAGCTTTAAAACACAAATTATCCCCAAAAAACCCCAAATCACTGGCACAGCATATATCATCATCCAAAATACCTTGCTGTCAATGGGATTGATGTATCTGCTTGGATCGCAATTCTCAAATACCCAAACGTTCTCTCCCTTAATCGACGTCTCATTCCACCACCGTAACCCAACTAACAACCTACCCGATATATTCTTAACATTCCAAAAGTCTCCCGATGATAGTAATATAACTGTAATGAACTGTAAAATAAAATTATCTCTGAATAGTATTCCTCCAAGTATATATACTAAAATAGTAGACGCTTTGAAAAAAATCAAAAAAAAGAGTGCAATTGGATGTGACGACTCTGATAATCTCTGAAACAACGTACGTTCTTGATTAATTACTTGACTGGATGAAATCGCTCTTGGTCCATTGTTATTATTACTATTACTATTGTTATTATCACTGTTATCTGTTAGGTTTCCCTGGGGTATAGATTGAAAATTAATTGCCTACACATCATCAATTGTCAGTAATCTCTTCTCAATTCCAATTCCCCTATCTCGCTCAATCATACATACCATTGTCCAACTCCTGCTCAATTGATGCTTCTCTTCTCTTCTTTTTCTTCTTCTCTCCCTCCTTTATCGGCGTTTTCTCAAATTCTAAACACCACTTTGACACGTGACCCAGTTCGTTGATCGAATAAAATCCAGCTCATATTTCGCATTATCGGTTGTATTCCACTGAGAGTATCTTCTACATCTTCTACATCTTCTACATTGACAAATTAAACCACAATGGCTAGCGTTTTAAGAAGTATAAAAGTATGTTAATTGCTAGTATTTTCAGCAAGTTAGCTGGTGTGTACTGTCTTTTTGGTTTTCGCTTTTTTTTCCTAACTAACTATTTTATATATCTTAGTTTGGTTTCCCCATTGGTTTCATAGCCCTTACCACCATTTCAAATAACAATGTCGTTTTGAATGATTCAGTCAGAAGAAAGTTCTATGAAGACGATGAAAACATAACTCCCATTCCAGGCACTATTGTTCCAGCCTCTGCCACTGAAATTGAAATGCTAGGTCCAAATAAAATTGTCGACGGAATCTCTGTGCGTTCTCCAACTTTTACTGAAAACTTTTTCAAATTTCTAAGAGGTAAAACACTAGGTTTGTACAACTGTTTGGAAGACGCTTCGTTAGGTGTCTCGAGAAAATACTATTCTACTGAAAAACTAGTCACTTCAAGTTTAGCAAATTTGCGTTCAAAGAATGAGGATTTGTTGCCCAACATTGTTTATATTACAATTGCAACATTAACAGGTGCAGTGATTGCTCGTCATAAAAACTTTTTTTTGAGGACCAGTTTGCCAATTATATTTGGGTTAACAGCTTTTAATTATACATTACCACAAACTTTCACAAACTCAACAAAATTTGCATATTATTTGGAAAAAAGAAATTTACCAGCAGTTACATCAGCCCAAGATTCAGTTGTTAATGGAGTTGAAAATTTGATTCAAAATATTGAAAACAAGTCTAAAGATGTTCAAGATTCGTTAAACAGTTCCATTGATTCATCCAAGAAATATATTGCAAGTGTTTCTGGTTTAAATCTTGATGAAGAGGTAACAACAAGAAAGGGAAATTAAAATGAACTCAGTATATGAATAGTCTGTTTTTTTTGCTCTTTTTCTTTTATTCTTAATTTATAATGGAAAAAAAAAAGAGAGGATGTCCATTAACGTGAAAGGATGTCTTTATAAAATATAGCCTATTTTTTTTGTTTTATTATTATTATTATTATTATTATTATTATTATTATTATTATTATTATTATTATTATTATTATTATTATTATTGTTATTGTCATTGCTAATCATCTATAAATACATATTCATAGAAAAGTCATGTTTATTTTACTTTGTTGTTGATTAAATTTTCGTAATTCAACTTATCGTTGTCTGAATCTTGTAATAGGTAAAGTAAATCATCTTCAACTTGATCAATTAAAACATTTTGAACCGACCCGAAAAAGTCAGTTATTAGGACATCGGATAAATTTCTGTTGAACAAGTCTGTTCTAATGCCTGGGTGGGAATGTATGTTTTCAAAAGTGTAGGTTTCAAATAGTTGAGTGATGTTTGCAGTTGAGTTCTTTTGAATGTTTTCTAGAAAGTCCAAGTTGTAGTAGGTGAATCTGTCAATAACAGCGACACCGATTTCTACATCGGAATGGTGAGAATAGGAAGATTCGTCTAGTTCAGATGAACCAACAGCCAAAATGTTGGGAGAGTAGAATCTTGAGTACATTGTGTTTGCCTGGCAGGTATCAATCATGAATAGAATTTCGTTGTATCTTTTCTTTTGAAACATCTGTTGAAATGCGTCGGCTATATCATAGGAGCTGATCTCTTCAGCATCTTGGAATTTTAAAAACTCGTCGCCACCATGTCCAGTCATGTAAACAAAGACATTTGAGTTCTCATCGGTTAGTAGACGTTTTGATCTGGGATACTCAGGGCCCCATCTGTCGGTTAGTAGACGTATGAAGTTTTCGACAGTGACTTCATAGCCTCTGTAGTCTACCTGGATGTTGTCGCCATATAGGTCCAATTGTCTTGCAGCGTTGTTGAAGACCGAGCCAGGAAATGCGTTTCTTGAGTTGCAAGAGATGTCATCAGCTAGCATGAGAATGATCTGGGAGTCAGGAATACCCAATCTTTTGACAGTTCTGTACATTGACAAGGTGTTGGCGATATGGCGATAGTTGAACCAAAACCTTGAGGTGTCAACCAAGACAGCCCAATTGTTGGTGTGGGAAGAGGAGGAGGCCAGTGAGACAAGGGGGAAGAAAAGAGCAAGAAGGAGAGATAGAACCAGTATGAGTTTTGTCATTTTGGAAAGATTTGATAAAAGGTAGCGATGGAGGTGAGATTGAAAGAGAATAAAAGAAAACAAAAGAGAACCAAAAAGAGAAGTGATTGTGTTTTGGAGTGAAAGACATGTGACAAAGTGGTTGAATATTAGGTTGAATATTAAGTTGAGTGTATTTAGAGCTGGGTCTTTGATGGTGATATAATCAATGGAAGAATGTCAAATTTGGAGTTTATTGTATCGAGGATAAACGAAAGCAGTAAATCTTTATCAACATTGTATTTCAAACCGCCAGGAATATTTAGCAATGCATTGATGAAGAACGATAGAACCGAAAACTTGTTGACGGATTTGATTGAAAACAATGATCAAAAGAGCAACAAAAAGCCCTTTTTGGTGTATAACGAAAGGAAGAATGAGCTAGAAAGACGAGATGGGAGCGTGATAAAAGAGAATGAGGAAGCCATCAACAGGATATTGGTGAGGAATTTGAGTTCCAAAGCCAATGGCAATGGCAATGGAAGTGGTGGTGACAGTAATAACAACAACAATGTGAATAACATGAACAATATAAACAACATCAACAGTATGAATGCAAATAATGATGAATTCGAATATGGAGAAAGCTTGATCAAGTTTCCAGGAAAGGGAAACATTCAGAACTTGATAAAAACCGAAATCAATCCCAACAAGGAGTTGTTCAACAGTCTCAAGAAAAAAGAGAAAATACTATATGATTACAAGAGCCATGACGATGAAGTTCCCGAGGACGAAAGGCTCATCAACGAGTACAAGACCATCAATGAGATGGTGGACATCATTGTGACGTTAAACGAACAGAAGTTTCCCATCCATGGGTTGGAGGAGCATTTGGGCGAAATCAAAGAGCGAAATCTCTTCTTGTTCAACGAAATCAAGGAGTTGAATTTGTTGAAGGAGGACATTGAAAAGCAGATCAAGATGGCGAACCAGGCGATCCAGAACCGAGATTTGGAAACAGAGAACCACAATTCTGCTGCTGCTGTTGTTGTTGTTCCTCCCTCTCCCTCTCCTCCTGCTCCCACCTCTCTGTTAACCATCGTCGAAATGATCCAGCACCACGAACACGAAATCCACGAGTTGAAGCTCAGAATCGCAGAAAAGCGTGCCTCGCTCTGATTGGCCAGTGCTGCTTCTCCCGCTATACTGATTACGCCGCGCTTACGTAACACCAGCCCCCACCGCTGAAGCATCCTCCTGCATACACACGCATACACCAACTCTAAGTGTATGTTTGCACGCGGTCCAACGCACTACGCGGCTGTGAGCCAAGCGCGCGTGCGCTAACAGGCCTCCGAACGCGCCGCTCTGCGCTGGCGAATCTCTGCATCGCTCAGAAAAGTTTTATATCTCTATTGTTGAACAGCTCTTATATATCCTCCGTTTTCCTTTCTGCTGTTTCTTCTCTCCTTTCTCCTTTGCAACACTCTGCTTCCTCATCCACAGCTCCACCTCTGCTGTTTCTCCCTCCACCGCTGCTTTATCCTAGGTCTCACACTCTGCCATCTCTTGTTTATGTCTGTTTATCTATATATCATCTCCCTGGCTCTCGTTTCAATCAATTCCTAGTTTCCAATTTGCCATCCCCTTCACCCTCTTACTGTTCTTCTCCAATTGCCTAATCACTCCTTGTCATGGTAAGCATCTCTCTTTCTCTCCTTCTGCAATGTTCAGATACCTTCTATCTCTTGATACTTTTTTGCTTCATTTGTGTAAATTTCAATTTACTAACTTTCTCTTTATTTCTCTATTTTTTTTCTCTCTTTTCTCTTTTTTTCTTATTTTTTTTTTTCCATTTCACTTTGTTCAATCTCATTTTAGGTCTACTACAAACGAAAACCTGTTGTTTATCAAACTCCTCCACCACTACCGGAAGACCCTTCAATAAAAGTCTGGTATATACCTGAAACCAAAGAATGGTTCCGAACCTATGACGAATACCTTGAAAAACTAGACTACTACAACAAAAACAAATTTGTCTGCGAAATCACTGGAAACTCCTGCTACAACTACTTTCAAGCTCTCGACAGCGAAAAAAGAGAAATAAAACAAGTGGAATCTCATTTCCCAAATCCACTAAAAGAACCAGTTCTAAGATTTGTCCAATTCTCAACTCTCACCAGACTAGACCAACTTGTCGACAAAGTCTACACAAGATTCAAAAATGATTTCTATCCAGGTGAATCTGTACTAGTCAAATACGATCAACAAAAGAGAAAGGGCACAATAAGAGAAAAGGCCGAATTTAATACCCAATACGATTCAAATAAATTTCTTATAAGAAAAGCCTATTGCAATTATAGAATCACCTTAACTGACAATATTCAAAAACATAACAATAACAACAATAACAACAATAACAACAATAACAACGAAAATGACCCCATTTATACAAACAATAACAAATTATCTCAAAATATTGATTCAATTAATAACCAAAAATCTCCAAATGAAGTTGACGTCTTTTGCGAATCAATTTCAAGGGACAGAAACCACTTTACAAAATGGTACGTCAAAACTTTCATAAAACTATGTGTATCAAGATCTTCTAAAATAGGTGCTCCCTGGGTCGTCAAAGAAGAATATGCAAAAAAATACTCAATCTCAATGGTCTATCCCCAGGAACTAGCCCGATATTCTCCTGGCTACATTGAACCAATTCCTCAATTAGATGACACTGATCTTGACAACTCCATAAACGACCCCAATTACTTTAACAATAATAACAACAACAACAAGAAGCTAAAAAACAACAATAAATTCAAAAAAAATAAACTAAACCATTTCAACATCACACACCTAAATAACGACGACTATGACAACAGAAGACTATTCAAAAAACAAAAAATATCTAAACAAAGGAAAAACTCAAATAACAACAACAACAATATCAACAACCTAATAAATTCACAAAACTCTCCTCCTTACTCTCAAAATTATGATCTTCATTTACACCACGCAAACTCTTCTTCCATTTTAAACTTCCCTGATCCCTTACCTTCTTCAACAATTCCAACTCCCTCTTTCATCCCAATCTTACCGGCTACAAAAAATAACATCAATACACCAATTTCAATTTCAAATTCAAATTCAAAACTAGATTTACAACACTTGAATCAAAATCAAAATCAAAATCAAAAAAACTATTATCCCAATCACGACTATACCCTAATCGCTCCCAACACAAATATAAATACCTTCGACAACACCAATTATAATATCAATAACAACTCTCTAAGGAACCTATTGCCAAAACACTCAAACAACCCAAATAACTCAAACATCACCTATAATCATAGCAATAGAAACATCCTAAACGACAACATCAACTCGTTTAATAACACTAATAACGAATATTCAAATATCCCAATATCTCATCACAACCTGAGAATAAATCAAAACCAAGATATATTTTACGATAACATCGACCCAGATTCTCACAATAAACAAAGAAAACGCAAACCCCACAAAAGATCCACAGAATCAATCAACAACCTAGCAAACTTTAAAAACATCTACTCCAACTCAGAATACGAAGATGATGATGATGAAAACTTCAATAATGCTAACAACAACAACAACAACAATAATAATAATAATAATAATAATAATAATAATAATAATAATAATAATAATAATAATAATAATAATAATAATAATAATAATAATAATAATAATAANAATAATAATAATAATAATAATAATAATAATAATAATAATAATAATAATAATAATAATAATAATAATAATAATAATAATAATAATAATAATAATAACAATAGCAATAACAACAATAACAACAACAACAATAAATTGAACATTCAAATGTTTTACATCAATAAAGATAAGGAAATAAATTCAATCAACAGCAATCTTAACATCTCAAACTTTAATAACCTCAACGCTATAAATCAACCCTGCTTATCTGCAAAGCAAATAAGATCCACTTGCCAAACACCAGTTTCCCTATGTTCAACTCCAGTGTCTTCCATAAAAACTCTACAACCAATCCAATTTCCCGTTAGGCATCCCCCCTCTCGACGCAAAATCTCTGAAGATCTACTCATCCCCTATACTCCATTTACACAAAATCACTTGGAAACCTCTCTTTTAAAAAGACCAAAGCTTAAAAGAATCAAAAACATTCATCACATGTCCGAAGCCCTACAAACTTGGAGCTTTTTAAATATTTATCGCAAACCGTTAATACTAGACACTTTTACTTTTGACGATTTTATAACCTGTTTGTCTGTCAATAATACAAATTTGGCTACAAAAAATATTCTATTAAACGAAATATTTTGTGCTCTATTAAGTCTAATTATCAATAAAAAAAACTCAAATGACGAAAATGAAAAAACTAATACCAAATCTGCTCACATCGAAGACTATGACGTCTTTATGATATCTTTACCGGTCGAAGACTCTTGGCTTGAATCTGACGAAGAAGAAATTTTAAACGACTTTAACGCTAATTATCCCTTGAGAAGATATGAAAATATACCCGAAGATAATGATATTAATGACTCTGTCTCGGAAATTAAAAATATTCCAAACAATCAATCAACAAATCTAGGTGATCAAATTGAAGATAAAAACAAAACAGATGTAAAAATTAAAAGCGAAAATCTTAATGAGGAATTGAAAAAATTAGATAATGAGCTTGTTGATATAAATAACACTCAATCACTAACAGATAATCTAGAAAATATTCAAGTAGACGAAGTTCAACAAGAACTAAAAGAAAAAGAAAATAACTTAAATGATGAAACAATAGAAAATGACGAAGATGATGAGAATAATGAAAATGAAGACAAAAATGAAAACGAAAATGAAAACGAAAATGAAATCGCCAGTGAATCTGTCAATGAAAATGATAGTAATGATGATTATGACGAAAACAATGAAGAAACTGATGATGAATTAACTGCTGAAAAAGCAGAAACATATCAGATAATATTGGACAAAGCTGTCAATTATCGTAATATAACTTGGCAAGAGCGACTTTATAAGCGCCAATTTAAAGATGGATATTGGCAGCTAATACTATTAGGATTTTTAACACACATACAGAATATCCAGGTGTATTCAAAAATAATAGATAAAGTTCAGAGGATTTTATTGCCTCCTGGAACAAAGCTAACTTCATTGAATCCTACGTTTATAATGAGAAATTTTTACACAAAATTGAATCTAGAGTACAGAATTCAGATCTTAGATATTTTATGCCAGATATTGACAAATGGGCCAATAATAAAAAATTATATTGAATTTTGTATGGAAGAAGGTGTAAGATTAAGAAGAGATAGATTAGAAAAAATTCGTGAACATAAAGGATTAATAGAAAAAGCAAGAGAATATAATGCTCAAGCCCAAGAACTTTTGAAAGATTTTAAAAGCATTGAGGAGAAGGAAAAGGAAAAAGAAGAAATTAATGAAAAAATAAAAGAAAAACAAAAAAACAAAAAGGAAAAAGAAAACGATAAAGAAAAAGAAAAAGACAAAGATAAAGAAAATTTCACTGGTGATAAAAATAAAGAAGATTATGATAATAAAAAAAGACCTAGACGTAAAAACTGGACATTAAGAAATGAACCAACTTCAGCGGAACTTGAGTTTGCAGAAGATAATAAAGAATTTAAAGAAATTATAGAACAAAGAAAAAACACCATTTTAAAGGCTAATGAATATCGTAAGGAAAAAAAAGAAATTGAAAAACAATTGATGGAAATAGACTGTCAAAGAGTACGTTTAATTGGAAGAGACAGATTTTATAATCGTTATTGGTGGTTTGAAAATAATGGATTACCAAGATTATCTAGTTCTGGAAACAGTAATCTTGATGAAGAAGATAATGAAAATGAAAATGATAATGAAAACGAAAACGAAAACGAAAACGATGAAGATGATGTTGAAGATGAAGAAGAAGAAGTTTTGGAAGAAACTTATTTGATGGGAAGACTTTGGATCCAAGGACCTAGTAAAGAAGAATTGGAATATTTTTTGGATACAAAATCTAGAACTGCAAAGAAAGCCCGAAAATTATTTGACAAATATTCTATTGGAGAAAATAAGAATAAAGAAAAACTTGAAAAAGACGAAAAATACGAAAAAGATAAGAAAGATAAGAAAGATAAGAATACTGAGACGTTAAAAGCAGAAATTAATGATGAAAATAATAATGATGAAACTGTTGAATTAGAAGCGGAATCAAAGTTACCTGAAAAAATATCAAATAGCTTTATACAAGTTTGTGAAGAAATTTTCAAATTAAAATTTAATCCAGATAATCTCGAGGTGATTAGAAAAACCGATAATGGAGAGGAAATATTGATTGAAGAGTCTGGGAAATTGGTAGTACCAGATGAGATATTGGATAATTATAATAATGGCGGTAGTAGTGATATTAATAGGGCTATTGTTAGACCAATAGAAAGAAAATTAATAGAAGAAAAAAATGATACATTATTACTTGAATCAGATTGGAGATATATTGATGATGAAAAAGCGTTTAATGGATTAATTTCGTGGTTGAATATTTGGGGTAAAAGAGATAATAATTTGAAAAAAGAGTTGATTTTAGTTAAAGATAGAATTATATCATCAATTGAAGCTCGGAGAAAAGCGTTACATTTAGATGAATTGCCAATTGAAGAAGTTGAGTTAGAAAAAGAAATCAAAGAAACGATATTATCAGATAGTGAGGATGAAGAAAACGATGAAGATAGTAGTAATACTTCTGAAGATGATGAAGAAGAAGAAAGAAAGAAAATAAAGCAAATTATTAAAATTAGTGATACGATGCGTAGAACCAGACGTAATATGGCATTGATTGAGAAACAAATAGAAATTGAAAAAAAACGAGAACGAGAAAAACAGAAAAGAATAATGGAATCTAAACCAAGTTCAAGGATAGCTAAAAGAGAAGCCAGAAAGCGTAAGATGAAAGAACATGAAGATAAGAAAAGAAAACATTATAATAATATTAAGAAATTAAAAAAAATGAAAGAAGATAGGGAACTTGAAAGATGTTTTCAATATGTTAATATGAATGCGACAGAGGCATTGGGACATTCCCATTTTAATATAGGGGGCAATGGTCATCAAGTTAATGGTAATTTCAATGTTAGTGGCAATATCAATGGCAATGACAATGGCAATGGCAATGGCCATGGCCATGTTAATGGGAATATCAATGGCAATGGCCATGTTAATGGCAATGCTAATTCTAATTCTAATATCAATACTAATGCAAATGGGAATAGTAACAAAAATGGAAGCAATAAGAATGGTAACAATAGAAGTTGTATTTTGAAAAATGTGACTAACAAAAATGATAACAAAGAGCTTAAAGAGAGCAGTAATAGTAATTCTAGTAGCTCTAATAATAACAAAGAAAACAATTTCAATAGCTCTAATAACAAAGAAAATAAGAGTAATAATGTGAATAACAATGTTACAAACGAGGCTAATGGTAAAGCGAAAAGAAGCAAAAGAAGGAAAAAAAGTTAAATAGGTAGTGTTGAAATAGAATTTATTTAGAGCAGACATAATGGCTATTAAAGTGTAATTTAACGATTATGATATAATATAACTAAACAATAAGATATAAGATATAAGATATTGTTTATACAATAAGTAATAATAATAAATGATAATAAATGATGATAAATGATGATAAATGAAATAATAAAATAAATTCAGATAAATAAAATAAAATAAATAAAAAGAGAATGAAATTAAAAAAAAAGGGAAAAAAAACTAGCTAGTTTAAAGCCTAGATTAAACTTATTTTATTTTGTTTTGTTTTGTTTTGTTTTATTTTATTTTATTAAGGTAAATTAAATTTAACATCATTATCATTATCATTACCATTACCATTATCATTATCGTTATCATTAGAATCGATTTCAAGATCTTGTAAAACCTGTTTCATATCGATTTGTTTATGATTAGCTATCATTGTAATTAAACCCATCGCGATATCTTTTAATTCATTGTACTGATTTAGTTTTTTTATGTGGTCTTTGATAATTAATTCTGGTTTGTTGATTTGATCGTTATTCAAATCTAGTTCGATTATTAAATCTTCACACTGTTTTTGAATTAGGATTAAAGTGATCTCTTTTGATCTTATTTTTTCGATTTCAGTTGAGATTGAGCTTTTCTCATTTTTGGTTAGTTTCTTTTCGAGCAAATTCAAATTCGCATCGTTTATTAGATTTTTCAAGTTATTTGAATCTGACTGTTTAATTTCAAACTTGAAAAAATCAGAGGATTTTGCTAGTTCCTTTAACAACTGTGGTCTGGTGTTAGTGGTATCAGAAGCAGGAGCAGACGCAGGGACAGAAGAGCTGAAGGTTTTAATACTATCACTACTTCGATATCTGTTGTCTCTGAAGCGAGAACGAGGATGAGAATCAAGTATTTGGGTGGCCATTAAGCTAGAGTCGTCAGTGCTTATGTTGTTTATGTTGTTTGTGCCAGTGCTGATTGTGTTGTTATTAATGGCGTTATTTATGTGATCAAGGCCGCCTTGCGACGATGTGTCTTGAAGCATTCTTTGGACAATATATGGGGGAGCAAAAGAAGGCAGAGAAAGTAGACAGACCAACACCAAAACAAATGACAAAAGTGTTCAGAAAGACAAAAGAAGGATACAGCACCAGCTTTATACCTCCAGATTGCCATTTATTACTCTTGCCATGTTTTGCAATGTTTGGTGATGCTCGGCCCAAAAGAGCCACCGCGACAAGAGCAGTGCTGCATCCGATGACGTCGCTGTTTCTGCACCCAAGACACAAAAGCTACGGGTAGATGGTGTGGGCGTTCTCTCTACAGAATTGGGCACTATGGCCGAGTGGTTAAGGCGAAAGATTAGAAATCTTTTGGGATTTCCCGCGCAGGTTCGAGTCCTGCTGGTGTCGTTTTTTTGTTTTCATCCATCCAGGATGGAGAGAGTGCCGTTTTTGCTGCCTGAGCAGAAGAGTAAAGAAGGAGAAGAAAAACCAGACGTTCCAGGGCTATTGTTGCAACATGGAGTAAGAGCAGAACTGTTTCTTCTTTTACGTACAGCTTTGATAGCACTGGTAGATGATTTCAACATCACTGGAATCCGCTTTGAATGGTGACCTCTTTTTCACACACCCCCTACTAATTCTGTTTTCCACATCGTACTTCCTCAAGAGCTCCATGTCTGGGTTTTCGTCACTCTGCTCGATGCTGTTTCGCGAGTATTCTAGATAAAACGACCCCAAGCTGTCCATTGAAAACGACGATGAGATCGATGGTGCTGCTGGGACCTTCTTTGTGTTACCACTGATGTCTTTGCTTCCTGTGCTATCTTTATGTCTGTGTTTTCCTCCGAAGATTGGGGTGTTTAATCGTGGAAGACTTAGTCTCTCTCTCAATGAATGACTTCTGCTCAAGTTTTCAACATGATTCTTTGCAGGATTAATGTCTTTATCATCATTGGTCTCGTGTTTACTATTGTTGGAATGTGATGTAAGCTTTTTATTGAAGGCTGGACTCATTTTCTCTTTGAAGTAGTGAAAAGTGGATATTATTGATTCCTTTGCTGACTTTGGTGTAGAAAAATAATTGTCCTTTTCTCTTTTATTAGAACTGGTGCCATTTTTTTCTTTGTCATTATATTCATCATTTTCATTATTTTCATCATTAATTGTCTCACTGATTTTTCTTGTTTCCTCATTCAGGTTCTTGTTATTTGGTATAGTTTGAGTCTGAATCTCTTGGTTATCGGTATTCTTTTTATTATCTAAAATTACTCTGGTTTTATTACCTTTAAAGGAGTATGAATGTGAATGAAACTTTAATGAATTTCTATTTTTTTTAATTCCAATTGTTTTCTTTTCTTTTTCTAGTACAACTTTATCTGAATTATTCATTAAAATGACATCATTCCAATTGCTGTTATTATTATTATTATTATAATTGTTGCTCTCTTTATAATTTTCTTTATCGCTATCATTCAAAATAGTGGATGAACTAAACGAACTGCTAGAACATGACTCAGAAAATGAATTTGGTATCATTTCATATAAATCAATTATATGATCTATCTTTAATGAATGATCATATTTAGATTTTACTATTCTGTTGCAATCACTGTCATTGTAATTACTATTATTATAACAATCATTATCATAATAATGATTAGAAGTATATATTGTCGATGGCGATAAAAAATTAGGATTTAACTCATTCAATGCTAACACTTCGTTTAACTGATTTAATTGATTATATTCGGGCGAAGTAATTGGTCTTTGGATAAAATTAACTTTATGATCATATTTATAATTTAATGAATAATGGAATGGATATTTTAATGGATATTTTAATGGATTTAACGTCATTCTTTTTTATATATCTGTATTGAGCAATTCATAATATTTCCTTAATCTCGAAATAGAAAAGCAATATATTTTTGTCCTATCTAATTGTATGAAAACTATTTTATAGCAATATAGTAATATATTTCGATAACAAAAGGAAATTGCTTCATTATAGTTGTTTGTTTGTTTTTTTGGTTTTTCTTTGGTTTTTTTTTTTGGCTTCTTTTTAGGCTTCGTCTAGCTTTATTTGGTTTTGTGGTATAAAATCAGTATCAAGTATATTAAAATCAGAATTTTAGGTCCGATTTCCCTATTCGTGTTTATTATTTAATCTATGAAGGCAAATACATTCATTTGCGATGATAATACAATAAAAAAAGGTCATAAGTAGTTTTAATGTGATTAATTGACAAAAAGAAAACAATAAAAAAGGTTAATGAATGTATCCTTAAAAAATAACAACAAAAAATAACATTGAAAAAACAAATATTTGAATATTTAATAGTGTGTAAAAAAAAAAAAACTGATTGGTATTATGATTGGTATTGTGATTAGTATTATGACTCATGTTATGATTATGATTAATATATTACATGGGATTGGATTTGTTTGGCTTCGGCCAATACTTTTTATTTCTTAAAATCCATGGATGGTTTTGAGCATCGGATAAAGATATTCTCTTTGTTGGATCATAACGAAGAAGTCTTTTAATCAAATCAACAGCATCCGGTTGCAAAAATTGGGGTATTTTCAAATCCACTCTTGCTATTCTTCTATAAGTTGTTTGTTGGCATCCTTCTTCAAATGGAGGGTTTCCTACTAACAATTCATACATTAATATACCCAAAGCCCAAATGTCTACTTTTTCATTGTGATCTTTGGATTCAATCATTTCTGGGGACAAATAATCCAAAGTTCCACACATCGTTGATCTCTTTAACGACGGAGCATGGACACTCCAACCGAAATCCGAGAGTTTGATTATATTATCAAAGCCTAGTAGGATGTTTTCAGGTTTAATATCCCTGTGAATTATATGTTTTTTATGAAGATAGGATAGAGCTAGAATCATCTGATAAATGTAATGGGAAGCTAAAGCGTCATCGAACCTGCCCTTTTTCTTTAAAAACCCATACAATTCGCCATGGATAACATATTCTAGGATGAGGTAAACTCTTTTTGAATCATGGAAATAACCGAATAGTCTTAGGACATTTGGATGTCTTAGGTTCGATTGAATTTCGACTTCTCTTCTAAACTGTTTTTCCACTTTGAAGTGAGTTAGTTCCTCCTTTTCCATTACTTTTAGAGCACAAACATAACCGGTTTTCTTATCACGAACACAGTAAACTTTTCCAAATTTTCCCTTTCCTAATTTTCTGCCAATTTCAAAATCATTGATAGAGTAGTCTCTTAGGGGTTGTTGTTTTAAATTTAAATTAATAGAATTTGATTTTGCAGTGTAGTTGTGGGATATAGTGTGAGTATTATTTGTAGTGTTGTTGGTGGTGTTATTGAATTTGATATCAGCATTGGATTTCCATAGAGCGGCAGAGGTAGAATTGTTGTTGTTATTGGAAGAGAAGGCCAACTTTGTGTCGAGAGGCTTGAGAAGCATTTTTATAACATAAATAAAGAGAAGAGAAGAGAAGAGAAGAGAAGAGAAGAGTATTTGAGAAAAGAGAAGTTATAAAGAGAGAGTGAGATTGAGAGTGAGAGAAAAAAATAAAACAAAGCGATTAATTTGTAAAACATGTTTTAAGTTGAAGGTTGAAAGAGTTTTTGTTTACAATTAACTAAATTTGAAGAGATGCATGATTTGTTCCTGATTTGGCAATATCCAAACAAACACAAAGAGTGTCCGGAGATTTGGCGACGAATTTATTTTTGTATGTATTGGGAAATTAAATTGTATGAGTATATATGGATAAATGTATAAATATTGGAAAAGAAATAGATTAGCAAGTTCTAGTTTTTGATTGTATAGTACATTTTGTTGAAGAAAACACGCAATTAACCTGAAATGAACAGCACCTTTGTCGAACACAAGAAATAAGAATAAAGAGAGTAAAAAGAGAGTAGAAGTGAAAGTAAAAGTAAAAGTGAAAGTGAAAGTGAAAAACTCAGAAACTCAAAAAAAAACAAGCTAGTAGATAGATAGGAAAAAGAAATTAGATATATACATATATATATATATATATATATATGTTAAAAGAACAACCAAATTAGATTAAATAAATTAAGATAAATTAAGATTGAATAAGATAAGTAAAATCATTAGCATTTTATAAAGAGGGATCATCAGAAAGAAGTAATTTTTCATTTTCGTTTTGAGAAGCGGTTAAAGTATTAGTTGTTGTGGGATTAAGAGAATTAGATTGATTGATGTTGGAAGGAATCGCAGATAAGTTGAATAATTGAGAGATTTGAATTTGTCTTGGAGATGGCGAGAACAAATTTACATAATCATCTAAATTAAACTGAGGAGTTTTGATCAAGTTGATATTGTTGGAGTTGTTGGAGTTGAAGTTAGTGTTTATATTATTATTATTGTTGTTGTTGATTAATTTGTTTGAAGCAGATATGGTGTCAAGATTAAGATTATTATTGATGGAAGTTTCTTGAATTGGTTGAATTGGAGTAGCGGGTATTAAAAAAGTTGATTTATTATTTGAAACTGGGTTTGTATTTGCAGTGTTGATAATATTGTTATTAAATTCAAAAGAATTGAATTTGGGTGTTAGTTGGAAGAAATTGGGACTGCCATTTAAGAAAAGATTAGTATTTGGGGAGGTGAGGTTTAGATTGAAACCGATCAAGTTATTGTTGATATTTGGGTTGTTGAAATTAGATATACTGTTGGGATCGATGTTGGGATTATTAGAGGTGATGATATTGTTATTGTTTGAGTATTTATTGATGATAGTTGAAGGAGAGTTGATGTTTGTGAATTTAATGGAATTTAGCAAGTTTGAATTTAGGGATAAGTTTTGGTCATTTAAATTGATTGAGGGAGTTAGAAAATTTAAATAATCGATTGTGTTGAGATTGATGTTGTTTTCGTTATTATCGATAGTTGGTTTCGGGGTGGCTAATAAAGAATTTAAGGATTCTTTTGTTGATTCATTGTTATTTGAAGAAGTGGAGTTTGAGTAATTTGAGGTTTTGAAAGTTTTTTTGACTGGATAATCGATTTTTTTATTTTGATTAGCATTTTGGTTACTATTAGTGTTACTATTAGTGTTACTATTAGTGTTATTATTATTATTACTATTGTTATTGTTGTTATTGTTGTTATTGTTGTTATTGTTGTTATTGTTGTTTAATTTTTTGTTGTTGATCAAAATGATTTTATCAGATAAAGTCTTTTGATTGTTTGAATGATTTGAGTGGTTTGAATGGCTTGAATGGCTTGAATGGTTTGAATGGTTTTTAGTGATTTTGTTATTTGTGGAGATATTATTGTTATTTTGTAGTTTGATTCCAGCGTTTAATAGCTTTAGTTTTAGCTTTCTTGAGATTTTCGATATTTTGATCTTTTTCAAGATGTTGTTGGCAATTATGTCTTCGTTTTCCTTGTTATTGGATAAAGTCAAAGTAGCGCCAGTCATTGTGAGCAAGAAAGAGGTATAAGACAATAGGGTGATAAGGTGATAAGGTGACAAGAAGATGTATATTGTGGGATGAGGATGGGTGGAACTGAGTTAAAAACAGCAATATAATGGGGTATAATAGAGCTGGGGATGATATAACAGAGGAACAGGAACAGAAGAACAAGAACAAGAACAAGAATCAGGGATAATAAGGACGAGAGACAGAGGGAGAGAGAGAGAGAAATAGAACAAAGAGAGGTAAAGGAAAACAGGGAATTGAGTTGAATTAGTGTGTTCTTTGTATTATTTATATAACTGAGGTTGATTGCAATGGCTTAAAAGCAGCGATTCAGCGAAAGTTTGTGGAAAACAAAGCAAATTAGCAAAAACTGGTGAAAACAACAGGAAAGTAATGAGAGATTAATGGTAAAGGAAAATGGTTGATGTTGGAGATGCTTTTAGTGTTGGAAACAGCGTTGGGAGTGCGATTGTTTCTTTAATTTGTCTGTGTTTTTCTTGTTGTTTTAGCTCTTTTCGCTCTTTTGGGTAGTGTATTTTTGTTTTGCATTGGCAGCATTACGCTTTAGGGTTTAAGATTTGACAAATGTACAGAGAAAAGGTTTGAAAAAGGCTGAAAAAAGAGTTTGAAAACAGATTTTAAAAAGATTGGAAACAGTTGCAAACGAGAGCGAAAAAAGGTCAGCGTAACGAAAAAAGTGGAAAGCGTGGAAGAAAAAGAAGAAAAAGCCCGCAAAAGGAAAAACAAGCTACGTAAATAGTGCAGGGCTCTGTGGTACAACGCGGCACAGTGCAGCGGGAACACAAGCGAAAATAGGGAAAATAAGAAAAAGCAAGCACTTGGGAAAAAATAAGGAATATGGACGAAAATGAACGAGCAAAAAAATTACAACTGAAAACACCAGCGAGACATCTGCAGAATCCCATTTGAAAGCAATTTACGATCAGAATTCCGCAGAGCGAGCAGCAGAGGTGATATTTATAGAAAATTCTGGACAGCGCAGGGTGTGATTGGCCAGGACACGCTAGCGAAGCAGCGCAGAAGCTGGAGGTGCGGCCAATAGGGTTGGGCTTTGCAGCAGCGGAACCTGGCCGCAACGGCGCTGATCCAATGAGAGCTGCATTAGTAGGATCGTGATCGTGATCGTGATCGTGTCCACCCAAGCCAGATGCAGTTCGCACCCAAGCCAGATCCGGTCTCAGTCGCGAAATCTGAAGGAGCAGTGCGTAGATTGGTGCAGCACAAACAGCAGAAGGTCCCGTGCGCAAATGAATCCCTGCTTTTCGGTCATTCAAGACAACGATTCCAGACAACGGCCGCAGACAACATTCAGCATTGGCGCCGGAGAGGAGTGCATGGCACGCAAACGCGTTGCTCCAGTGGCACCGCCGATCTGCTGGGGTAAACAGAATGAGGAGCGCGAAGACACACAGTCAAGGCTTTTAGAGTGGTCGTTACATTGACAGCTATATATTTGTTTAGTGAGTAACCGTTTCATTGGTTGGCTCGTGTTGTTTATTCGTCGTCTTCATCTTCAACAGCGGTGGAGTAGAATTTCAACTCGTACTGGTTTTGTTTGATGGAAACAAATCTGATCCAGTCTCTGATTTGGTTTTTCTTCAAGTATCTTTTGGTTAAGTATTTCAAGTATTTACCAGAGAATTTAGCCTTGGAAGCAACAATAACAGTGGCACCCTTGGTTTCAACAATAACATCATCGCCTAAATTACCGACTCTGCCGTCGAGTTTGATGTGGTCAATCAAATATTTGGCATAAGATGAGGTGTCAAATACACCATTGTCCGATGGACCTGAACAGTCAACAGTGAATTTCTTAACAGCACTTTTCTTGGATTTCTATTGTGAATAATAAATAAATATCAAAAATTGAATAGTTAATATCAAATTTATTCCTTGAATAACCTACTACATTATTCAATTTTTTCAGTTATAATTAAAAGAAAAAAAAAAGTAGCAAAGCTTCAAGCATAATTTAACATTACTTTTTATTTCAGGATTTAGTGTCTCATACTTCTACATTTACTTTGATAAAGCTAGTATGATTCATTAACTCAATAGAAATTACTATCTATTCCAATCCATTATAATTTAGTTATAATTTAATTAAGCAATAGATATCATTGAAATATAAATCCCATTGGTTTTCATAAATTGGTTTTCATAAATTTATTTCCAATCCACTTTTTTTGGATCTAAATGAAAATTTGAATTTCTGCTCTACTCTCTTATCTTTTATTTTCCGATTTAATTATCACTTTATCTGATTACACTTACAATTGGAGCCATTTGGATAGACTTGTTTGTGATATGATATACTTGAATATGATATTGCTGAGTGAACTATCAGTGTAATTGATGATACCTGAAATATTAATCCGAAAAAAGATTCGTTTACCAACAGACTAGCTTGTTATAAATTTTCAGCACCATGTCCCCAAAAATAATACAACAGGGCTGTAACAGGTTGCAAGTCACACTACACTTTAGTCACGATTTAGTCACGTTTGTATAAACAGGGCTCACAGCAGCATATCTGCGTTAGCATGCTTACGTATGTGTAGGTGTAGCACTCACACGCACTGCCATCTTTGCGGATTTAATCCACCCCTGTGGGTCTGTAGCTGAAACTGGAAACGCGTAGCGCCTGGCTTTTCCCGTTCCAAAAGCCGCCCGAAACGACGCAGCACCCGCACCACAGGCACCACAAGCACCAGAAACACCGGCAAAAACAGCCCTCCGACGACGGCAAAGGTGCCAATTCCTCTCCTGCCTCTGCTGTCTTTGCTGGATCTGCGGCGTGGGCTGTGTTCTGGACCCAATTGGGCATTTTCCCTTCAGCATCCCACTCATCCTCCCTCCACTGTCTCACATCCCACATTTCTTCCTTTTGTTTACATCCCTTTGTTATTATCTCATATTATATCAAATCATTCTCTGGCTCTGGCTCTGATACCAATTGTTTCTATTGTTTCTCTTCCTGTTCTTTTCCTTTTCTTCCCTTTCTTCTTCCTCTACTTCCATCCCATCTCTTAATCCCCCATCTATTATCTACACCTCTCTCTTCCACCTCTTCTATATCTTATATTCTATACTTCTCCCTCATTCTCTCTACTTGTCGTCAAAATGGAAATCTCCCCTTCAATCCTACAATTCAGTCGTATGTATCTTTCCATCTAATATTTTTTTTCAATTTCTCATTTATCCTCCCATCTACTATCCCAATTAATCAATCAATTATCACTCTAATTATCATCCCAATTAATATTCTAATTACCATCTTACTAACTTTTTCTCCTACTATTTCCACTTTTTCTCTTTCCCCCCCCCTTTTTTTTTTTGGCTTGCTTCCTTGCTTCTTTGTTCCTCTCATTTTTTTCTTGCCTCTTACTAATAGCGCCATTCACTCAATCTTCAACTCAAAAAATCTCTCTACAAAACAACTCATCCACCCCTCTAGCCTTTAAAGTTAAAACAACTGCTCCCAAATTATACTGCGTTAGACCAAATGCCTCCACTGTTAATCCAGGCCAACAAGTGGAAATATCAATCATCTTACAAGGCCTCAAAAAGGAACCTTCTTTGGACTACAAATGCAAAGACAAATTCTTAATCATCTCTCTACCTTGCCCTTCAGATGAAATTAATCATGACGATTTAGAAGGTGGTGTAGCTAAAGTCTGGCCTAAATTGGAATCTCAATTTAAAGGCCAAATCGTTCAAAAAAAAATTAGAGTTCACTACAACTTATCTCAAATCTCAATCCCAAATCCAATCATTCATGAAGAACAAATCCCAATTTCTAACAGCAACAATCAATTGGATTCTTCGCCTTCCTCCAGCTCTTCTCCTCCATCCGCAACCATCCCAACCATATCCATTGTTGATCACCAACCAATCAATCATCAACATTCTCTACCTTCCTCAATCCAAAGAGATTTATCCCAATCTCAAGCTAAAATCAACCAATTGTCTCAAAAATTAGACTCAAACTCTTCTCCTTCCCAAAATAATAATTCTACAAATATTATTCCCAATCCTGTTATTAACACCAATCCCAATCCCAATCCCAATCCCAATTACAATTACAATTCCAATTCCAATTCCAACATCTCCGATCCAATCGCCCAAAATAATATAGCTCAACATAGAAACTTATCCTCTACAAACCAATTTTCAGAAAAAACTTCTATTAAACCCCAAAATGACATCCCAAACTCATCTCTAGTTTTAGATTCAAATAATCTTCTCAACACTCCTCCAGTAAATGGCGTCCCAATCCCAATAGTTTTAATTATCGCTATAATCTCTTTTTTAATCGGTTGGATTTTTTTCTAATTAATTAAATTATTGTAACTTTATTTTATTTTATTTTATTTTATCTTATCTCAATTATCTTATCTTTATTTTAATAATTTTATCTAATTTACTTTAATAAAATTATTTCAATAAAACTATTTCAATAAAATTTTAAACAACTAAAAATTATCAACCAATTTAAAATTTCGGTTAAAACTATCCCAATACTTCAATTATAAAGAATTACTTATTTTTTGGCTCATTGAATTTTTTTTTTATTCCACTTATTCTGCCTTTTTTTTCTTTTTTTTTCTTCACCCTTTTTTTCTCATTATTCTGTGTTCTTTTCAGTTGTTTTTTTCAAATTTTGTCTTATTTTCTTATTTTCTTATTTTCTTATTTTCTTATTACTATTATTATTACTATTATTATTATCTACTACATACTTTCGATTCTTTTTGAATAGTGATACGTTGACTTCAATCAATTTCTTTTGGTTTGTTTAATTTCATTAAGTTTCAAGATATTATATTACTAAAATATACTATTGTTCTTTCATTTTCCAATTTTCCAATTTTTCAATTTTTCAATTTATAATTTTTTTTACTATTCGTATCGTTTTTATTTTATTTTATTTTATTTTATTTTATTTTTTTATTTTTTTCGTTGATTAAACTTAATCATTAAACTTGTATAACTCTTTGATCTTTGATCTTTGATTGCTATCGAATCTTTAATAATAATATCAATTTAAAATATCTATAACATCTAAATCTAACAAAAAAAATTCTTTAAATAATTTATCTCTATTAATAAATTCAATATATATATATAAATAAAATAATCTCACATGTAAAAAAAATTGACTCTAAACTGTATCCATTCTAATGAACAAATCTGAAATTAATCATCTTATTTCCCTTGTCTCTATTCTTCTCTAAATATTCAAGTTTCTCTTCTTCATTGAATGAATTCCAAACCTTTTCACGTTGATTGTTCTTGTAAAGATAATATAATTTTATCAACAATAGCATTGGAAACATAGCGACTGCAAATCCAAACAACTTTCTATTACCGACCCTGTACAATGGCTTGTCCTTTTCAACATAAAGCTTACTTGCAACAATACTACCAGCTTGAACAAACATATTATACAACGATGCACTAACAGTTCTCAATCGAACAGAGTTGGAGTTTCGAGAACACCATGAAACCAAAATTGCATGAATATATGGATTACCCAATGTAACTGTGGCAATAATCCAAGTTGGCCATTTTTCAATCATTGCTCCACCCCAAAATGCTAAAACTGCTACTAGTGGCACAGTATATATTGGTTGGACCAAACAAACATATGTCCTTTCGTTCAATACCTCTGATATCTTGGTAATAATTAATAATGTGATAATATGGAGAACATTATAAGGGATAGTCATTAACGTTGTGTTGAATGTTGAGAACCCTAAACTCCTGCAAACTAATGAAAGATATGAAGACAACGTATTGACTGGAATATAGGCGATAAATCCCAAAATATATATGGGCCACAAATCATAATCGAAAAAACTTTTGAGTAACATTTTCAATGTAATACCTTGTCTATTATTCATTTCTCCCTTGGATGGATCATCTCTTAATACCCTATTAACAACAATTTTTTCTTCTCGCTCAGTAAACCAACCATTTGGCGTTATGAGAGTCTTTGTTTGAACAGCAGATGGAACCATTGCAAATGCAGCATAAATACCAATTAAAAGAGTTAAAAGTCCTTCGAGCAAGAAACACCATCTCCAGCCTGCCATTCCACCAATACCTCTCATTCTCAAAATACCATAAGCAAGAAAACCAGCAACAATATTAGTTATAGAGTAAGTGACCCAAAAATATGATAATCTGATAGTTAATTCTGCACTTTTATAGAAATATGATAGCCATAGAATGGTATCGGGAATAAATCCACCTAATAGCAAACCAAGAATGGCTCTTGTGGCAAAAAAAGATTTTTTACCAGAAAGAAAACATTGAAAAAGTGCAACAATTGACCAGGAAATAATTTCAATTGGAATCCATCTATCAGGCCCAATTTTTTTTGAAATTAATTGGGATGGCAATTCAGCAGATAAAAAGCATGTGGTAAATATAATATTACCAGTATTATAATCATCAGTATCCATATTCAAGTCGTCCAAAAAATTATCAGCAGTAACAGTTTTTAGATTATATCTATCTAATTGCAATGCAGCAAACATCAAACAAGCTAAAAAAGTAACTTTATAGTCCAATTTTCTAATCAATTTTTTTTCTTCATCCTCATCCCAAACATAATATGGATCAAAGTGAGCACGACATTCATATCTTCTTTGTTCATACAACAGTCTATAATAATCAGCAATTTTTGGGTCCAAAAATGGATTTTTTTTCAAATCATCATCAAGGTCAGATAGATCAATTTCTATATCAGAGTCTTTCTTTTTTGAATCTGATCTAGACCTATTAATTGAAGAAAAAGAATTTCTTTTACCTGCCAAAGATGATGCAGGAGAGTTAACAACAACATCAAAGTCTTTTTTATCACGATTTTCACCAGCCATTGTGTTTAAAAATCAATTAAAAAGCTGCACAGTTTTAATATTCTTTTCTAGAATAAAAATTAATAGTATATTTCTCCACAACAAGATAATAAGAAATTTTCTTGCTTTTATACCAACTGAAAAAAAATTGCAGAACCCTTTTTTAATCTTTCTTAACAATTCTCAATAGTTCTCAATAGTTCTCAACAGTTTTTAACAATTCTTAGTCCATACCGATTTCTGATAATTCATACTTGCTCTTGGTAAATCATAATAATTCATAATAATTCATAATAATTCATAATAATCCATGATTTTTTTGGCTATCCCTTTGCCATTGATATTCTTTTTTGATTAAACATCTAAGTTTTGAAGATTTGACCAACCAATTGCTCGTAATAAATTCATACTTCATAAAAATTGTTAGTTATCAGCTATCAAAAACGGTAAAAAAGTGGCAGTTGCGCTATATTCATCTATACAAATATGACTTCAACTCAATTTGCCACAGTTTGAAGATTTCTGTATCTTAAACCAAAAATACGAATAGATTCTTTTTAGTTTCGTCAAAATTAAAAAAAACAAACTGCTGGGCTTAATAACAGATCATACACCGAAGACAACATATTGATACAAGTAAAACAATAATCGTTGGGCTTGTTCATGCATCGATAGCTTAAGCAAAGATTCTTTGCTAGGGATTTTCCTCTGTTGTTGCGATTTGTGTGAATTGAATCTGATAGAGTTTCCACACTTTACAGACATGTATTTTGAGTAAGCGATTTAAGCACCAATCTTAAAAAAACAGATACAAAATGCCCTAATTCTTCTTCTCCAGAGCCAATCCAGGGTTGCTGGTGGTGAACTAGGTGTGCTTTGCCTCTTTGCGAGCATTTTGGCGGCGATTCATTCGCTATCAAACAATTGTGGTGGCGGCGAGTGTGGAGCAGGAAATCAGAGGGCAGGGTAGCGCCTCAAGTTGGGCCTGTTTGTGTGTCTGGGGCTGGTGTTGCCCGGCTGAAGCATTTTGGGTTTCCAGATTCGTCATTTGCGATATAATCATTTTGATCAAGTGTTAACAGGTATCTTGGGTAGTAGTTGGCTCAAAAAGCGTTGGTTTTGAGACAAGTTATGCGTATATCTTAAAATTCTGGGTCTGAATTTTCCGATAAGATGATTGCCTGTTTATATGGAGCAGCATTGAATGAGGCAATAATTTGTAATCAGGTTTGTTAGTGGATATATATATCAGCATGAATATTTCAGTGGTTTTAACATCGTCTTCCAAGTTGCTAGTTTTTGTTGGTTTTTGATCTGAGTTTTTCCCTGCTGAAAAAGATCGGATATTGTTTTAAAAAAGCTAAGATAACAATGGCTGCTCAGGGTTCAACAGTGACAATAAAACAACCCAATGAAACAATTCAACAAACAAAGATTCAAAGTCGCATTTTCTATTCTAATTTTGGTACCGGATTCTCTGCTGATGGTAATAGAGATGAAAATGGTGTTTTATCAGTAAGTAATAAAAAATTGGAAGCTTCTAAGTACCCTGAATGGTTACCAACATGGGATCCCAAGACCTATCCCAAATTAGAAAGTTTTGAATTTGTTGATAAGGGCTTATTTGCCGACCCAGAGTATAAGAATATATTTCCTCCAGAAAAAAGGAATTCTATTGAAGTCAATGATATTTCGCCATTGTTGGGAACAGAAATCAGAGGCATTCAACTATCAGAGTTGGATGATTCAGGTAAAAACGACCTTGCAAGATTGGTGGCGGAAAGAGGAGTATTGGTATTTAGAGATCAGGATTTGAAAGATAAAGGATTGGAGTTTAATAAGAAATTGGGAGAATATTTTGGACCATTGCATATTCACCAAACATCTGGAGCACCAAGGGATTATCCTGAGTTCCATATTGTTTATAAAAAATCAGACGAACCAATAACTAAATTCCAATATAATGATAGATTATCAGGCAAAAACTGGCATTCTGATGTTAGTTATGAATTACATCCACCAGGAATAACATTTTTGGTATTGTTGGAAGGACCCAAGACGGGAGGAGATACACTATTTGCTGATGGAGTTGAGGCATATGAACGATTATCACCACATTTTAAAGAATTTTTAAAGGGGGTAACATGTTGCCATTCAGGATTCACTCAAGCCAATTTATCAAAAGAGCAAGGAAGTTACACTAGAAGAGAACCAGTTGCTCATAATCATCCAATTGTACGAACTCATCCTGTAACAGGAAAGAAATCATTATATATCAGCGGGAATTTTGTTACTCACATTAATGGATTAAAACTTGAGGAAAGTGATTTAATTTTGAACTTTTTAAAGAATTATATCGCCAGTGGTTATGATTTTCAAATCCGTGCCAAATGGGAAGAAGGAACAGTAGCCATTTGGGACAACAGACGAGTGATTCATGCTGCTACATTCGACTGGAGAGGCGTTACTGGCAGACATTTATTCAGAATTACGCCCCAGGCTGAGCGTCCATACGACACAGATTAAGACAATTAGAAACAAAATAAGAATTTTCTGCGCTAAAACAAATAAAACAATAAAAAGCTAAACAGAAAAAGAAAGCAAAGAAAAACAAGAAAAACAAGCAAAAACAGTTCAAAAAAATGGACAAAAATGGTGAGACGCATTGCGTAAAATCAAAAGCACTGCTCTCAGCCTCTATAATTGTTTTTCAAACCGGTTAAATTACTATATATTTTTATATTCATGACTATACATATTCACACGCACACATCATAAATTTTTTTTGATCATCACAACAAAAGGTCTCGAGGCCCTCGAGACCTTGTGAACAGAGCACACCTCCCAGAATAGGATGCAGTTCTCGTATTTCACGCTTTCCGCAGGAACAACTAACGGAACGGAAAATCAGCTTGAAGAAAGCCGTTCTGTGTACATGCAGAAGATCCGTTATGCTGTCAAATTCAGGCCAACGCACAACAAACGCAGATGCATAGCCAACATTAGGCCTATTTTCGACCAGCACGCCGGATCTGGGCCCTTTTACAGCGCTCATCCAAGCCCAAGAGTTATGGAGCACCAATTGAGATGGAAAGCTATAAATCAGCTTCTTTCGCTCTCGGTTTTAGTGTTTGGTTTCGATTCTGAGAATAAGACAAAAACATACTACCAATAGCCGCTTTTACAAAATGTCAAACAATTCTCTTTATATCAGAGCTGCTGCCGATTATCTGGAATGGGAACCATACAATTACACACCTTCACTACCTGCTGCTATTGTCTTTGCAATCCTCTATTCTATTGTGACATTGTTGCAGATTGTGCAAATATTTAGGGCTCGTACCCAATATTTATCTTCTATTAGAAAGAAAAAGGGCTCAATGGGTTTGCTATACATTTCCATCCCTTTGGTTCTTGGAAGCATCTTTGAAGTTATTGGTTACATTGGAAGAGCTATCTCAAGTCAAGATGAAGAATCACTTGGCCCCTATATTATACAATCTATTTTCTTATTAGTTGCACCTGCTTTGTTCGCTGCTTCAATTTATATGTATTTTGGGAGATGTGTTAATCTTTTGGATTCCAAAAAATCATGCTTAATTTCAACAAGATTCTTGACCAAAATTTTCGTAAGTGGTGATCTTATTTCTTTCTTGATGCAAGGTGGTGGTGGAGGTATTATGGCCAAAGGAACTCAATCTGCTTCTGATTTAGGTGAAAATTTAATCGTTGGTGGTTTATTTGTACAATTGGGTTTTTTCGGTATTTTTATGGTCATAAGTTTGATTTACTTTTATAAAATTGGCAAAAACCCAACATCTAAAACAATCGCTTTTAGAAAAATGCCTTCAAAATATAGAAACTGGTATAACTTTTATGTCATTTTGTATATCACTTCAATCTTAATCATGATTAGATCTATTGTTAGAGTTGTTGAATTTATTCAAGGTAGTGATGGTGAAATTCTTTCCAACGAAATTTATCTCTATGTTTTTGATGGTTTAATGATGTTATTAGTTATGATCTTGTTTTATTTAATCAACACCTCAGGTATCTTGTTGTTTTTAAATGATGATTATAATAATATAAACACTTCTCTTAACAATGCCAATGACTTTAATGAGGGTTCTAGTACCTATAATGAAGGTTATGCTCTTAACAATGTTAAAATCTGAATTATCAATCATCAAATATCAAATATCAAATGTCAAATATCAAATGTCAAATGTCAAAATTTAAAAAAATGATCTTAAAAATGAATAAAAATTAAAATCCCATTCATATTAATAATTTAAACATACAACATGAAATTCAAACTAATTCTATTTTATCTTTTTTTCTAAATGATAGATCTTATATTATAGTTTATTTCCTATTTTCTTTGTTTTTCCTGTTCTTCTACTTTTTTACTTTTTATCCGTTTCTTTTATCAATTGCCTTTTTAGTTTTTTTGTGTTCGTGAATTTTTTATTCCATTTTTAAATAATTCAAGTATTTAAATCATTTTTAAATTGTATAACCTTTTAACTCATAACACAAAAAGCCTAATCTAACTCCATTAAACTCAAAAAAATAAATTAAATTAAATTTAATACATTAATCATCTAATTTATCTCCAATGGCATATTATGGTTGGCCATTATACAATGAATAGACATATTTTTGTGATAGTGAAGCGATTTCAATAATTTCGGGGTAATTAAAAAATATTGAGTCGATGCATCTCCTTTATTTCCAGTTTCTTCTTCTTCGTCATCACTGTTTTCTTCATTACATGCAACGTTAACTAAATGTTCATGAACAATTCTTTCATTTCTAGGATCCATTCCTTGGTTAATTTCATCAACAATTCTAAATGGAGAGCTGGTTAACCCTTGTAGACTAATAATATAAAAAATTGTAGAAACAGCTCTTTCACCACCAGATTGAACAAATGCATCTAAAACTCTTAAATCAGAGTTATCTCGAAACTTAACAAGAATCTCTAATCTCCAGTCTTTGAAATTGGCTTTCTTATTTATACATATTTCACCTGCACTGCCCACACTTCGAAATCCTTTTGCAAATTTTCTAGATATATGTTGAATTAGCTCATCCAATTTGGGTTCCCAATCATCTCGTAAATTCTTTATTCTATCGCAAAGTTTCTTATGCTCTTTTTCCAAACCAGGAATTTCCTTTGATAATATTTTAATATCATTCTCAACTTTTCTAAGCTTTTCAATAGATGAAGAAGAAGCGTCTCCAAGCATTGATATTTCTGATTCAATTCCTTTAATTATATTTTGAATTTTCACTTCTGTCATATTTTCTTCTTTTTGATACTTTTCTGCCAATTCGCCAAGTTTGGATTTTTCCTCATCTGTATACGTATTAGTCTGTTCTTTAATTTTTCGAATATAGTCAATGTTTTTCGCTTTAGCATATTCCTTTTTAGCAATTTCTAATTGATTCTCAAGTTTTCTTTTTGTTTTTTGAAAATCTTCCATCAAATTCTCTATTGTCAATTTTTTATTAGTTTGCTCAATTATTTTCATGTTTATCTTAAGCTTTAAAAAATTAAGTTCATTTATCTTAAACACAAATTTAGCCATTTCATTTATCTTCTTCAACTTCATTTTTTTATATTTTTTACCAAAATTCTCAATTTCAATAATTTTTGGCGTGAAATCTTTTTCTGCTATTTCTCTCAATTCTTCAACTTTTTTTTGAAATTTTTTAGTTTTTTCCTCAAGACTAATATGAATTTTTTTTTGATTTGAATATTCATTTAATTTTGATTTATAAGCTTCAAAATTAGAGTTAAAATTATCATATTCACTCCCTTTAATTTTTAAATTTTCTTTTATATTCGCAATTTGTTGACCAAGCTCCAATACTTTTCGTTTATTATCATTGATATTTTCAGTGATTGTGCTTCTTTGCTCTTGTGTTATACCAGAAGAATCAAATAAACTGTTTCTTTTTCTATTAATACGATTAGTAGTATAAATCACTTGTCTTGAACCATATCGCGATATTCTTAATGCATACAGATAATCACCAGCAATGAATTTTCTAAACCTAATTCTGCCATTTTGATCTTTTTTTTTTAAAAATTCTAATTGCTTTGTAGATAAATTTCTTAAACTGATAGGAATATCATTTAGAAAACTTTGCTCACATAACATTTGAACAACTTCATCAGGACCGTTAATAAAATCTACGGCATAACCATCAAATCCAAAAGATCCCAATTGTTCAGTAGTGTAATTTCTAGTAATACTGCTATTACTGAGATATTTGAATGGAACGTTAATCTTTTGGTCATCGTAAAATTCAAAAGAAAGTTTGTTATATGTCTGTTGATCTTTTGCTGTCATTGCAATTTGAGTATAGCTATCAATGACTTCTTGCAAATAAATTGAGTATCTTTGATCTGTAACATTCATTGATAGAATGGGAGGTTCAAATATAAATCCTTTAAATCTGTTTAGGTTGGCTCTATAATATAGCACAGCCTTTTTACAATTGGTAAATGCTTCAGAATTGGAAATATTCAATACTCCGATTCTATCCTTTGAATTTAGTTGAGAATTTAAATTATTTGTTGCTGATATTATGCGGTTTTTTATATTTGTTTTTATAGTAATTGAATCATTTAATTCGAGAAGATCTCTTTTTAAATTATTGCTCAATTGATAAAACTGATCCTTTTTGGCTTTACAATCATCGAATTGCAATTGAGTTGGTAAGTCGACTTGATTTTTTTCTTCATTTATTAAGCTTATTTCAGATAAAAGCTCTTTTAATTCTATTTTTTTTCTTTCTGATTTAGATTTTAGATTTATTATATTTGTATTGCATTTGGAAATAAACTTATCAAACTTATTTATTTCTTCAGTGAAACTCTTTAAATTGTGTAAAATTTGCTTCTTTTTCACGTCAATATCATGAAGTTTATTATTGTATTTATCAACTATTAAATTTAAGCTTGCAATTTTATCGTCAAAAGGGGATTCAAAATCCATGAATTCTTTTAATTTTAAAGCCAAGTTATCTTTTCTGATTTTATAAATTTTAGCATTTTTCCTCAAATCTTGAATAATTGCATAAGGCAATAATTTTAAATGAAGTCTCAATTCATCAATTTTAAGATTATATTTTTTGAATTTTTCAGCTTCGCTTTGATAAAGCTTTCTTTGGTCTATTAATTTTTGATAGTCTGATTTTTTTTCTGATAAAATCTGATTAATTTTATTAAAGTGGAAATCTAAATCAATTAAATTTTTATGGATAACTTCTAAACTTCCGTTATTTAAGCATCTTTCTGTTTCTAATAATAGTTCCTCCGGTTTTAATTTGGCAAATTCCACAATTTTATCCTGAGGTAAAAATGAGCAAAGATTATTTAATTGAATATTTAAGGAGCTAATTTTTTTTCTTATTGTTGTCTCGTTGACTTGAGCATCATCCAAATACCATTGAGATTTTTCGTTGATATTAATTATTCTTTTTACTTTGATTAAAGGTCTGAAACCAATTTTTTTGTTGTTGTCATTATGATTACATAAAAATATTTCTATTATTGCAGAGGGATTACCAATTTTGATAAATTCCGAAATTTTTTTTTGTCTTCCAAGCAAATCAGGTTTCCCAGCTAAACCAAGGCAAACAGCAGAAACAAAAGTTGATTTCCCAGTTCCATTTGGACCAATTATCATGTTTAAGTGAGGCGATAAGTTGAATTCAGCATTTGAAAAAGTTATAAAATTTGTGAGCTTGATCTTGACTATGTTTCCAGTTTTGAACTTTTCTAAATCCAAATTGCGATCAGAGACTATAGAAACATCATTTGATTTCAATTTTTTAGAAGCTGAAATAGATGGTTGTGAACGAGCTCTTTTATTGTTGGCGTTGGAAGTCGAGGAATCTGTCACAAAATCATTTGGCACAAAATCAGCAAAATCTATGACTTGGGTGTTCATCTAAAAAAAAGAATTGTGGGAGAAAACATAAGATATAACCAGAGGCAAAGAAAGAGCAGCAGATCAAGACCAGTTAAAAGCTAATTCAACCTGAATTTAGGTGGTATAAATTTTCCAGCTAAAAGGACATCACGTGCAACACAGGACTATTTTCACCATGCCAATTCTTTAAGTGGGATTTTGGGTGGAAAGACGAAGGACATTGGAACATTGGGAAGATGCTAGGCCTAAGAAAGGAGTTTGTGGTGAATGTTTCCAGGTTGTGTTTGAGCAGCAGGGCCTCAATTGTGGGATTTGGTCCCTCCTTCGCTTATCCCCTAAGACACAGTGGATATGCGACACACAGCAGATATTATGGCACCAAACATGACAATAAGAGAAAGGATGAGGATGATGACAAGAAAGAAAGCCGTTTTGAAGAGGAGACAAAGAAAGAGAGCAAATTGAAGCAATTGTTTAGACAGTATGGTAAAGCTGCAGTGATTGTGTATGTTGGCCTCTGCCTTGTCGATTTGCCATTGTGCTACTTATTAGTGGAGAGAGTGGGCGAAGACAAAATACATGAGTTTACATCTAAAGTCAAGGGTTTTTTTGGTTTTGGCAAGGAAGATTTCACTGAAAAAGAGGATCCCACCAACACAAACCAAAAGAGCACAATTGAAGATACCGTCAGCAATGTAGAAACCAGTTCTGGTAGCACCAACAGCACATTGATGAGTGAAAGTTTTCTCACCAAATTTGCAATTGCTTATGGTATTCATAAATCTTTGATATTTATCAGAGTTCCGTTGACTGCTTCAATTACCCCGATAATCGTCAGATATTTACAACGTTTAGGTTTCAATATCGGAAGAACATCGATCAGATCTGTCTATTCCGTGGGAAAGGAAAGTATCAAGTCTGATGGTATTAAGAAAATCATCATGTCCAAAGATTCCAAAAAGAAAATCATCCGGTTGGCAAATGCAAACTCTCCCAAATTGAAAAAAGCCAAAGAACTTCAAAAACCCGACTTTACTGCTTCCAATGAAAAGTTTGGATCAAGACCTTCAAAAAAGCAAAAATGGTGGAGCTGGTTCTTCTAGTTTTTCTGGGCTAACCCTCAATTTAATCTGTGATATAACTCAAGCCCTTGTATATTTACTATATCCACTGCAACAGGAAAGTCAGACCCTGTTGGTTTTTGTCCAGGGCTCTACCTTCTCAATTCGTTGTAACTTATAACAGTTATGATCTTATCACGCGGATATCACATGCACTTCTGTTTTTTTCCCGATTTTTTCCCATTTATTTTGCAACCCGAGCTAATCTCCAACATAGAATCGCCCAATCAGGAAAAATCTGCTCATATACCTCAAAGCTGATTTAAGCCCATATTTCAAGAAAAGTATTGACATGAAGATAGAATATAAATCCACCAATAGATTACTATTTATGGTGTTATGATTCTATATATCAGTATTAAATAGTAAAGTGTTTTCCTTTTTTTGGCTTATTTTTTTTTTTTGGTTTTCTAACTAAATCAACCACTTACCCAACTGTCCAAGAAATAACTACAAGCAAACTATGATTTTAGTCGATGGAGAGAAATATTCGTGTGCACAATGTATAAGAGGACATAGATCCTCTACATGCCATCATGCAAAAAGGCCCTTAGTCCAAGTTCGTTCTAGAGGGAGACCTTCAAATAACTCTACCCACAGAGTTGCTGTATTTAGTTCTGATAACCAATTTACTCAAAACAATACTCAAAACAATACTCAAAATAATATTCAAAACGATACTCAAAACGTCACTCAAAACACTCAGGATACACAGAATGCACAGAATATGCAAAATGATAAAAAAAAACTGATTAATAGCGATAATAAAATAATTAAAAAAAAAACAGGTTGTTGCTGTTGTTCTCTGACATCATTGAACAGTAAGAAAATTGTACCAAATATCACGTTTAGTCAAAATAATAATTACGATCTCAATAATTTCCATGAAAATAAGAACAAAACCAGTAATTGCTGCAAAAACAATGATAATTCTGTAATAATACTAAAAGCATCAAATAGAAAATTAGTTGATTTTTCTAATGGTTCATTTAAAATATTGGGATCATATAATGAAAAACAAAATCAGATGTCTTCATTTACTTTAAATCCTTTAAAAAATTTAAATATTAAAAACAAAAATAAACCCGCAACTCAGATCACACACAATCACAGTAAATGTTGTCATAAAAGAAAACTAAAATTGAAATTAAAACCGAATAAAAGTTTAAACTTGCCTGCATATATTCAACCAAATCTCAAAGATTCCTTAACAACCACTTCAAACAATATTATTAAAAATGAGGTTAAAAATAATACAAAAATTATAGCAAATACAAACAACAAAAATTATAATTTTATGGAAGAAAATATCATTGGCAAAAAAGCAATAAGTAAGTTGGTAGCGACTAAGAAAATACCTGACAATATTACTCAAAACAGCTTTCAGCAGTATAATCGAAACGATAGTAATTTAACAAAACAAATTGAACTTGATTTATCCTATCCACTAATAGATAGCAATACAAGTAATAATAACAACAGTGATTCTTCTGTAACTCCAAATTTTGGCATAATTGGAGGTCTTGATACCAATATTATTAACAATAACACTAATAATCAAAACAATGACATAGAATCCAATGAAAACCTTATGTATTTTGATTTATTTTATGCTAAGGGTTGTACAGTTCCAGGAAGTTGCTCCTGTGATGAAAGCTGTTTATGCTCAAACTGCTTAGTTCATAACAAAAACAAAAATAATGATATAAATCTTACTAATAAGAATAATAATTCGAATATTAGTGATAATTATAATCTTGATAAAAGCTATCCTCATACTACTTCAATAAGCTATTTTTTAAATCAATTGAATTTACAAAATAATGCTGAAAATAAAGTCTCTTCTTTCAATAATACTGCTAACACTAACTTTAATAATGATAATAATAATGATAATAACAACAATATTGTTAATATGGGTGACAAAAATAGTTCGATTTTACTTGGAAATATACTGAACTCGTTTGAGTTTTCAAATCAAAATAATGAATTAAGGCAAATGAATAATAATAATAATAATAATAATAATAATAATAATAATAATGTTGGTTATATTGTTGATGGAGCTAATCTTAATAATTTTGCCATTGATGAAAATTTTTTGTCTTATTATAATACATTATTTGATGTTGAAGAAGATGATATTTGTATTTGCGATCCAAATGATTGCAGATGTTATAATTGTAGTTTTCATAACATCTCTAAAGGTATTAGATTAACAGATGGAAAACAAGTGGCTTCTACTCCTTCTATTCCATCAAGTCCCTCTATCGATGAACCAAATTTTTATAGCGAACTAAATGAAAGTATTGAAAACAACATTAATAATAATACGGATAAAAATCTGAATGATGAGAATGAAAATAAATTTAAAGTCAGAAGAGGAGGATGTTGTGGAAAATTATGAGCTTTTGGTTTATAGATTTTCATGTATTATTTAATGAGTCTAACTTGTTTATAGTTAAGAGTTTGAAGTATTTTAATATTTAGTTTGAGTTCAATTTAATTACCCATCTCGACTTTCAATTGCCGTGTATACATTACATATTTACGTCCGCAGAGTAATTAATCCTATTTTAGTTTCGGCAATTGATACCGGAACAATACCAATCATAATTGCACCCCTTATTCCGGAAGATGGATTTAACAAGAAGCATGATTTATAGTTATATAAAGTTAAGCCCAGTGAATGTGCCTAAAAATTTTAAAAGTGTCTTCAGGATTTATCAAAATAATTATTATCAACGTTTATTTAAAATCCAAATATTTTTAGACTTTGTGATGCCATTTTTACTTTCAAATATTTATGAGTTAATAAAACTAATGCAATATTTCAGATATAGTAAAATATTTAAACTCTTAATTTAAAACCAGTAGAAGCTTCTTTATAATTTAATACGATTTTCAACACAAACACTTGTATCGGTTCTATTTTATGTCTTAAATATGCAAAATGGACAACAAAAATCACAATTCTTGTCATGTACAGAAAAACTTTAAATACACAAGCTCAATCACCTTGATAAGACCTGTTTGGTGGTTTTTTAATCAGTTGGAGTGTATTTTCTTGAATTCTCTTGTTTAGAGTGAAAATTTTAAAAATCTTTAAATTAAAAGTTTCTATTAATTGGCAAAATAGAAATGTTGGGTTTAGGAATATCACCTTACCTTTTCAGTTTGTTTAAATTGTTTAAAAATATAAAAAGATTGAAATATAAACTTGTAGTTGTTTTTGAAAATCAATAGCAGCTATGACTATCCTCAATTCTGAAATATTTGAGACAGCGCACAGTTATAATATCTTAAGAATATTTATTATTCATCATGACCAGACAAAATCAAATAAATTATAAATTTATCAAGGACAATTGGACAGCGATTTAGACTTAATTAGAAATTTCGGTGAGAAAATTGTGATCATAACCAATTTTTTGTTGATCATAGACTAAGAGAAAAATAAATAATTCCACCTTCAAATTGGCTAGAAAATGAAACAAATATATCAATAAATCTAGCCAGTCATTAATTAAATTCAATGAAAAAGCTGGAATTTTTAATTTTCTTATTCGAAATAGTATCAATGTTTGAAAAAACCAAGATTGTGCCAATGATAGCAATGATTCAATGAAGAATATTTCAATTTGTTCTCATAGGATTCATTTCTAAGCTATTTAATTTATTACTAAATAACGATGGTATCAATTATTAAGAACTCATTAATAAAAACCATCAACTTATTTTAAATTTCAATAATTATTTTCAAAAGTTTGAAATTGAAAACAATGAAAATCAGAAATAAGACAAACCTACAAGATTTTATGAATTCATTTTACCACATAACACAGGAATTTGTATTATCAATGTTAATAAAACTAAGAAAAAAATCAATTTTATATACTTACAATGTTCGATCTGATGTAAAGACAGTTGAAGAATATAGAAAAGATATTTTATGATTTAGAAAAATGGAATATGAAAGTATGAATATAATTATAGATATATAAATGGTCACAATAATAAAAAAATGTACATTAAAACCCTCGAATTCTAACCCCTATAATAATTTGGTGGAACAAAGGGCAACTTGGAAACTTCAGCCAATCTCTTCTTGCCTCTAACTTCTAATAAAATTTTAGTGGTTTTCTTATTGAATGGAGGGTTAATATAAGCTTGTCCAATGTTAACTTTTAAAGTAGGAGAGTAGGAACCACTAGTGACGTAACCAATTTGTTTTTCTGGATCATCATTACTAAAAATTTTGACATTCTCTCTTGCAGCAGGACTCTTATCTAATAATGTAAATCCCACTCTTCTTTGTAAAACCTTTTCTTTTTTGGAAAGTTGAGAAACAATCTTTGAATTACCATTATAAGTAGAATTTTCAAAATCTTTGCAAACTAGCCAGTTCAAGTTAGCCTCAATTGGAGTTATAGATTCACTTAATTCATGACCATACAAACACATACCAGCTTCTAAACGCAATGAATCTCTTGTTGCTAAACCAATTGGTTTAACATTACTAAGATTTAGTAACAAATTAGTAAAATGATTAGCTAATTCAGGATTTGGAATTGAAATTTCAAAACCATCTTCGCCAGTATAACCACATCTTGCAATATGAATGATATTGTGATTTGATTCATTCAAAAACAAATCCTCGAATTTTAAAATAGGATTAGAGTCTGAATTATATTTAATTGAGTCTTTAGAATAATCATTATTGATTTTGAAAAAAGCCGAATTAGAGAAAAATAAAGTTGATAAATTAATATCGGGAAAGATTTTTTGTAAAATTTCAGATGATTTAGGACCTTGTAAAGCAATTAAAGAAGCTGTTTCCTGATTGAAAATCTTGTGGTTGATATTGTGGTTACCATTTTGGAAAGCATCTAATTGATTTTTCAAAAAGGTTAAATCTTTGTCAATACACCCAGCGTTTGTAACAATATAAAACTCATTGTCAGAATATTTAGTTATAATTGTATCGTCAATAATACCTCCATTTTCATTTAATAATACTGATAATTGTGATTTACCGACACCCAAAACACTAAAATCGGTTGGAGTTATCTTGTGCAAAAAACTCAAGGCATCTTTACCAGAAAGTTTATGTTGCAACATATGGGAAACATCAAATAACCCAGAATTGGATCTTACCCAATTATGAGATTCAATATGAGACTGAATCTTTGGATATAAGACTGGCATTGAGAAATTGGCATAATCAACCAATTTCCCACCATAATTAACATGGATATTGTATAGTGGAGTTTTCTTTAACACTTTTGAGGCCATTGCAAAGAATTAGAACGAGTCTGAAGAAAAATTGCTATTGTATTGAAGAATATCAATGCTGTTTTAAAAGACGCTACACCAATGCGAAAAAATAAAATGCAAATGACAAAATTCTCAGCTTATATATCAATTGCTGTTGGATGGTCGAATCTCGTTTCTATCTTCCTTCTCTCCAACTTATCGACTCCCAGAGGTTCTGAACACTGAAAATGCCCGAGTCGAATTTCTTCTTCCAATCAGAGTCCCGAGTCAGAAGTAAACAGAAAAAAACAGCGCCAGAGATGTGGTACAGATCACGTTGACAAAATAAACTAATCCTGACAAAAACAGGTATTTATCATTTGAATTTAAAAGACCGCTGATGTGGGTTTTTACTCATTTAGAAGTCTTCTGTTTTGTGACTGTCTTCACTATTGTACTTTGCAATGGGGCTAAAGTTGTAAGGAAGACTGATTATATGTCAAAATGAATAGCCATCAGGAGGAGCAATGCTGTTTTCGTGTGGACCAGAGACTATCTATAAATAGTGAACTGTGCACTGTCAAGTTCATTGGATACATACCCAATTGGCCTTCTGAACTAGCCATTGGAATTGAGTGGGATCACATTTTAAAGGGAAAGAACAATGGGGTTTTGAAGGATCTTCAAATCTTCAAATCAAATTACTATATCGTTACTTCTGATAGTGAAATAAAAACTGGTTGCTCATTTATTAAATACAAGAAGTTGGTTTCCAGCTCTTCAGCATATAATGTTAAAGTTGGCATTGATTTTTATTCTGCTTTGATTGATAAATACACTGAAAAAACACAACTAGATACTTCCAACATAAAATTTGGCAATAAAACAGTTCTAAATTATGGTTTTGATAAATTGATTGAGATAAATTCTAATTTCAAAAAACTACCAACAATTTCCTTGAACAATGAACTTGTATCCAATGTCGATAATATAAAAACGCTAAGCAACCAGGATTTGCAAAGTCTATTATTACCAAATCTTAATATATTAGATTTATCAAATAATTTATTTAGTTCTTTAGATCAGATCATAGATATATTAAGTTTAACACCAAATTTACCAACTCTAGATTTATCGGGTAATAGATTTGTATTATTTCCTTCAAATGGTAACTTGAAACATAAAATTACTACAGTGATAAACTTAACATTATCCAACAATTTATTATTTTTTGGAAATTTATTATTTATTTTGAACAATTTCACAGGTCTAAATTTATTAAATTTATCTGAAAATTACATTTCAGTAAATTTTCTATCAAATTTAATTAAACCAGATATTAACCCGTTTTCTAATATCAAATCTTTGAATTTATCAAATAATAATATAAACCAACTTCCTTGGTTTTTATTTAAAGCCTTTCCAAACTTATCAATTTTAAATTTATCGAATAACAAAATCATATTATCAGCACCGAATTCTGGTAATAAAGACATTGATATAAACAATGTTGATATTTATAATAGTTTAGTCGACTTGAATTTGTCTTCAAATTTAATAAGTGAATGGTTTGAATTGGATATAATCAATTGGTTTTTCAATAATTTAAATCATTTAAAAATTAATGATAATCCACTTACAATTAATTTTAAACAAAACTTTTTAATTAAAAATAAAATTATGAATAACAAAGACTTTGAAATTGAGAAAAAATTTATTGACGAGATATTTATTAATATAATTTTTAGATTTGATAGTAATCTCAAAAAATTAAATGGAAGTGATATAAATATAAATGAAAAAAAAAATGCAGACTATTATTTCATTTCTAAATTTAAACAATTATACAATGATCATATAAAACGCAATACTAAGTTTAATGATAATTATATTTTTAGTGATTTTGGATTAAAAAGATGGGATTTTTTAATAGATGAATATAATCTTTATCCTTATTTATCAGAATATAAGAATGTTCAGTTTAAAAATAAAGCAATAAATAATTTTAATATTGAAAATAACGAAAACACATTAACTAAGGATTTAATTCAATTGAGGATAAAGTTTCATTTAAATGATAAAATTTATAAAATTAATAATTTTCAAATTTTTACTAATATAACAAATATATTAAAGTTTAAATCATTAATTTTAAAAAAATTCAATTTAATTAATATTTTGCAGTATTATGAAATAAAAATCTTTTATTGGATTGGTAATAAATTTTATGAGATTGAAAGTAATGAATCATTAAAATCAATTAATGACTACAATTTTAAAAACGGGGATATAATTGAAGTTTTTACTAATTTTATTTACTAATTTTATTTACTAATTTTATTTATTAAATTTAGTATTTTTTTTTTTGTATTTATTTTTAATATATTTAGGTTTAAAATGTTTTAAATTTATATAATAATATTTATGTTTCTAATTTCAATTTGAATATTTACAATTTTAAGAATGAATATCGGATTCATTGATCAAGTCTTGAAGATTAAACTCAGAACTACCTGATGTAAAATCGTTTAATAATTTTAGTCTTCTTTTATTTGGTTCGACACTGTTTTTAAGACCCCCATAAAATTTCTGAACATTTAATACAAGGTATTGAGCTTCAGGTAATTTAATGTTTTCGCTTTCGACTAAACCGTTAATTAATATTATGTCTTTCGAATCAGCTAGCTCTGAATGAAAAGTTAAAGTTGTGTGAGGTCTTGAAAACTCTTTATTCAACTTATATTCTGCTAAAGTTGTAATTATACAGTGAGTTGTAAATTTTTCACTAAATATCCATTGAATCAAATGGAGTTCGTGATTCTTATGTGGTTTATTAGAGTTGGAATTGGCTATATCAGAAACACCATCTTTGGGTAAAGGTAGCAAAAAAATTGGATTCTTTTTGGCATTTGAGAGCATTATATTAAAGGTTTCCAAATCAGTTGCAGCAATTAAAGTGTTTTCTTTATTCATAAATCTTGAATTCCAAATAAATTCAATTTCTTCACGTTTTAAATTCGAAACCTTTTCAACGTCAATATAAGAATTCAACGTCTTATAGGGTTTCTTATTTAATTTTTCAGAATCAATTTTTTTTTGATCTAAAGGCTTATTGATTTTAATTATCTTAGGATCGTGAGCTGTATTTTGGTTCTTTGAAAGATAGTTGTCTAATTCTTTCAATGGATCAATTTTCGAGAACTCGCTCTTTTTCTCCTCAATTTCATCTTTCAACTTTTCCTTCAACTGGGAAATGTCCCCAGCACCTACTTTTTTAGCCTTTTCCAATAGTTTTTCCTTATATTTATTCAAAAAGAGCTCATCTGTGATCTTATTCGAAGCATATCTTTTGCTAAAGGAATAGTTGAAAGGGTGGTGAACAGAACTAACCACCTGAGCATTTCTGCTTAATATGACAGGCAATTTCAAAAAAGAGCCTGCCAAATAGCCCTTGAATCTCTTACTGATGAAAGAATTCATTGAATAGCTGGTATAACTTTTTGTATTGATTGGCAGCTAACGATTGGAAGAAAAAAAAGCTGACGATGTTCGGAGCAGATCTCCGGCTTTGGTTCGAACCGGACGGAGACCCGCTTGAAAACGCCATTTTTCATTACCCGGAGGTTTTCAATTCCCTGCACTGGAAGTTTTGCGAATCAGCGAAACACAACTAAGAGCTGGTCAAATCCATTCCAAAATGTCCCAAAGCTCTGTAGAAGAATCCCAGAAACACCAAAAGAAAACTCTTCCTGTCTGGTCCTTGACTCCAGCTGAGGAAAAAGAACTAGATCTCAGATGGAAAGAACAGAGCAGCTATCTCTGTCTGAAATTCAACGATGGTAAGTAACAAAAAGGCTCTATAGAAGTGCTTGAGACAATACAATATACTAATGTTTTTGGTCAACATGCTCAATTCTGTGTTTTGTCGGTTAGATCTCATCAAATGCTTCAACGAAAATCGAGCCTTGGGTCCATTTGTGTGCCGAAGTGTACAAAAGACCTTGAGGGGCTGTTTGAACCAGTACCGGACCTACGAGTTCTATGATAAGATAAGAGATGAAATGATTCAAGAGAAGATCGACACCTTGTTGAACTCTGAAGACTAGATCCTATTGTCTTTGGAACCATTGAGAGATTATCAAGATATCATCAAGAGGCTATCAAAAGGCTATCATGAAGCCTCAGTATTATCACCACCCCTACAAACGTGTAAATATCATATGCAAATTCCCTGGACATCCAACACCCATATGTATCTTCTTATATAAATACAGCTTTTCCTTATGCTCTTGATTTTTTCTTTCTTCTTTATTATTTTTTTGGTTCCGATTCGACTCAATTTCTTTTATATTTAATACATACAAAAGTAATCCATAGTATACAGCTCACAATGTCATCCAAGTCGAGATTAGGAGCAGGCTTATCGATTTTTGAGTCGTCTTATTTTCAACAGTCGATGGACCCCTTTGTTGATGTCGTTTATCCAACCATCTCTGCTTTACAGAAAGTAATTGCCTATGTTTTGAAATCCTTCTCATTGAATGGCATTATCGAGTGGCCAATTAGGTTGGCACACTCTGGAACATATATTTATCCTTTTCTAGTATTTATCACTTTTTCATTCAACTAATAAATGTTTGTAAATGACATTCTAGCTCTCGGTGAAGCAGAATGTTTTTTCAAACACAAGCGCCCACACTAACAACTTTTTTGTTTCTTTTTTATTCTAGGGCATTAGCTATTGGATGAGGCATAGAAATTTATGGCAGTATTGGATAAGAGTTCTACCTCAGCAAATTCTCATTGCTTCGATTATTTTCATAACATGTTTTGTTTGGTTCTATCCAATTCAAGCTTTAGTTTCGTTTTACTTACAAGGACCATCAGCCTTTCTTTCTACTTTTATTTTGATTTTTTATCAAGCTGGCATGATTTCAAGATTGGTATTAGAGAAAACTATCTTAAAAGAACCATTAAGGAAAATCTTTGATGAAGTTTTAATTAACCAAGGTTTATCTGAATTTGTTGCTAAGGGAAAATTGATAATTGATGCTAAAAATAAAGAAAAAAAAGAAAAAAGAAAAGCTCAACCTCTTCAAAGAAGAATTTATGACGATTATGTTGCAATGTTCTTTAGTGTTTCTTATATTACATCAATCCCTTATAGTATCACTAAAACTGTGTTTTTATTAGTATTGCACTCAATTCCTATTATTGGTCCATGGTTCTTATTATTTTTAAAATCAGGAAAAAAAGGAAGAACTTTGCATCAACGCTATTATGACTTGAAAGATTTTGATGAAAGGCAAATAAAAACTTTTTATAGAGCAAGATCCTCTGAATACTCAAGTTTTGGTTTTGTCGCTTTAACCTTAGAAACTATACCAATCATAGGAATGTTTTTTACTTTCACTGATGTTGTTGGAGCCTCTTTGTGGGCAGCAGATCTTGAAAAACACGATCTAATCACCAATGCTGCTTTAAATGGTATTGAAAAGAAAAAAGAAATAATTAAAAACAAGTTATCTAATTTGACTTATGACAACATCAAAGGAGTTACTCAAAAGGACCAAGATGAAGATCCAAACTTTGTCAATCAACCTGATAATTTTGTTCAATCTTTTGAATCAAACTATATCAATGATATCTCGAATTATAAAGATTTGAGAAAAATTTAATAATTTTTAAAATTTCTCTTTGAATTAAATGAAAAAAATGCTTTTTCGACCTTTTGCTTTTGCTAATCATTTTATATTTTTATTGCTACGTTTAATTTTTGCATCATTTTTATTATTTTATTTTTATTCTTTGTTTTGGTCTTTTGATATAATTTTAATAATAATATAAATAAAACAAGAATTTATTGATATTTAATCAAGATTATAGACTAATAAAGATAAATACTGTCAATACAGCCAAATCCAGCTGCAACACCACCTTCATCACTTGTACTGAATTTCGATCTTAATAAATAGCCAGCTACTTTGTTTGTTAAAATTTCATCAGTTTCTGAATTCCAAACAGCTGTACCAAAAACACCTAACTCGCTAACAATTGATTCGCTATAGATCTCATCTTTTCTAATTATTTTGTTTTCATAGGTTGGTGGGTTAATTAATTCCATTAAAATATAACTACCAAACTCTTCAGCTTTTAGTGTTGACAAAAAACCTGGGATATTTTCTTTATATATATTATTGCCCCCACCTTCTCTCTGGGGTTTTAATACAAAATTATTAGGATTTTTTTCAATCAATTTTCTAGCAATTAAGCCGTTTGAAGATTCATCCATTGGGTAAATATTAACAAATGTTTTTGAAACTCTGTTAACATCATCATCATTATCATCATTATTATATTCTTTTTTTTCATTACTATTCAAAAACTTGGATAATACTATTTTTTCAGTTAAAACCTGTTGAATCTTCTTACAGCCCGATAATTGTGTCAATAATGTTGGGCATTTAATTGCTTTGGTAACTTCTAAATCAGTTCTAACATTCCATTCTAAATCAGATTTAAAATCAGATGGGGCATACCCAGCTCTATAATATATCACTGAAATCTCCTTGTTAGTTGGTAAGTAATATATTTTCTTAGTTATAGGATCAGTTTTAGTTAATGCAGGAATTTGGTCCATTTGCAATCTGTAAGATTTAACATTATGATTTTTCAATAATGAATATTCCAAGTGTCTTTGATCAAATGCGTTCCTTTCTTTTTCTTGAATAATAAATAAAACAACAGTTTCAGCTTCGGGTGTTTCAAATTTATTATAGTAATAATTACCATCTGCCAAACCATTTGAAATTTCATTAATGGAATCAGATATTGGCAACTCATCTTCTGTGTAATAATCTGGAGAACCATAAGCATCAATTTTATTTAAATAAGAATGCAATTCTCCGACTTTTGAAGACAATCCGCAAAAAGAAACAGAAACAGTATTGAATTCAATTTGCTTGATTTGGTTATCTGAAGAGTTTAACATATAATCTGATCTAAATAAACCTAAAGATAGAGGTTGAGTGATACCAATGCTTTTGGCTTTCAAATAACAATCTAATAACCTTCCAGTGAAATCCCTATCGAAATTAGACAATTCAGAAATAATATTTAATAACCACTCTTCATTTTTTAAAGATGATATATTTGAATAAATCTCGTTGAATAATGGTTGAACTCGTAAAGCATCATTGAATGAATTTTTGGGAAATGGAGTTGGAAATAATGTCACTGGAGCATTAACTGGTTGATAAGATTTAAAATTTGGGGGAAACATAACAAGCCCATTTCCTAATGACCAATGGTGTAAGTTATAAACCAAGTCATCTTGTTGTTTAGACGATAAAGATGGGAAGGGTTTTGGTGAAACCATCGCACACAGTTTTGTTTTCTTTTTCTTTTCACTAAAAATATTTTAAAAACTTATAAAAATGTATAGTTATTTATACAATTGTGAAAAAAAGTACATTTTCCTTCGTATTAATAAGCTGCTATCTTCCGAAAATATCATTGATGAAATGACTAAAGTTCACAATAGAAGTTGCATTGCTCTTTTTGGCAAAAACTCGAAGAGCACAACTCACGTGTCATAACCACTAAAAACGTGTATGTAGGCATAGCATGCATCAACATACATATAGAAAATGCACAGACGGAAATCCGGATTAATCATCTCTGACTAATATTAATATGTATACTACTGTACTTTAATGTATTTATGTGCGCTCCCTACCACTGGTCTGATAGTGTCAAGCTGTTAATTGGAAACTGTTGAAAACCAAATCAATGAAGATGAAATATCAGAGAAACCATCTGCTAAAGTGCTGAATAAAACCTTTCCAGTTTGTTGTTTCTATGAAAAGTAGCACAAATGCCGGTGAATAGAACCAGAAGGAAGTCCATTGTTCAGTCCATTGCCTTGTCTGTTCCTGAGTCCAAAAGTGATTTAGATTCCTCAAAACTAGAAGGTCAGAAGAATGGTGTCTATAATGATTCAATTGATCATTATGATTTGAATACTAGATTAAACTACTTAAAAAAATCGAAATCCTTTTTAAATATAAGCAAAATCTCTCATGTTTCAAACTCTTCATTAACACATGGAGATATTGGTAAATCATCAGTTCTTGATCCTTTAACTGATAACCAGAAAGATAAATATTGGAGCGATTATTTCGATGCTTTCGATTATGATTTATTGACTTCTGACGATACTGAAAACGAATTATTTATCAATGAAAATATTGATTTTTTGAACTTCCAAAATAACCTAAGTTTCAAATACCAGAATAATCTCAGTTATTTAAATAAATCAAATGAAATCTTGTCGATTTTAAACAAATTAACGATTAAATATGATTCAATTATAAACGATACTGTTCAATTTACTAAAAAGTTTGATGTTTTAAATGATCAGAAATCGGATCTCTCTAATTTCATTAATAAACTTAATTATAATATAGATTTCCTTGAAAATTTGGGGTATATAACGAGAATTCTAAACACACCTGGCTCAACTATTGTTAGAAAACAAAAATTCAAAATTTGTTTGGAAAAGCTAGATGATTCATTAGAGTTTGTTGAAAACAATCCTGATTTCAGAGACATTGATTCCTATAAAATAAGATTTAGATCTGGAATGACAAAAGCTTTAACATTAATAAGAAATTATATTATTAATTTTCTTAAAACATTGTATAATAATCTTCAATATCAATTAAATAATCAGTCAAATAACTTTAATTTGGATTTAAATTCAAACTCAATCACTCAAGACGCTTTATTGTATACTAAGTTTTCATCCAATTCGGATGTAATTAATGATTTGTCTAATGAAATTATTAAAAGAATTGAAAACCATCAAGAGTATAATGGGTTATTATCTGATTGTTATAATCAATATTTTAGTATTCGTTCGAAATTAATTAGCTCAATTATTTCAAAAAATTCTCAAGATTTAGTAATTACTAAGAAAAAATTTTTAAGATTTTCTCAAAGTATGTTATCATATTTTGTTAACATTATCAGACAAGAGCATGAATTATTTGCGATTTTTTTTGCATTTGTTGATGATGATGATAATAATAATAATAATCAAAAAGTGATTAAAAATGAAGAACAATTAACTCAATGGTTACAAACTCTTTGCAAGCCTTTATATGATATCTTAAAAAACCGAATTTATAAAGTAATTGAAATTAAAAACCTATGTGATTTAATAATTTTACTACAAAAATATTATGATTTTACTGAAAGTGAGGATAGGAATTTTTCATTTGGGAATGAGCCTAGTTTAGAGGAAAATGAATTTAATGTTGACCTTGGACCATTTTTTCAGCCAATAATCCAAGAGGCTCAATCTCGATTGATTCTTAGGATAGAAGTTTATATTGATGAAAACATTGTTAGGTATAAGCCCACATTAGAGGATTTGAATATTGGGAACAGAAAAAAAGCAAGTGTTGTTACAACAATTTCATCTTCTGCGATGAATGGGAAAAAATTGGATTTTGGAAATAATGAGAAGAATAGTAAAGATAGTTTGATAGATATGAATAATGGTCTCGATAGTCTTGGAAACCCCTTTGCTAATAATGATGACAATAATAACAATAACAATAATAATAATAATAATAATAATAACAATAATAGGAATGGTAGTATGGAAAAAAGTATTGGCATTGCCAATGAAAATAAAAATAAAAATAAAAATAAAAATAAAAATAAAAATGAAAATGAAAATGAAAATGAAGAAAAAAATAAAGACAGAAATAAAGACAAGGAAGATGACGAGGATGATGAGGATGATGAGTACGACTTATCATTTATAGCAAATTCCAGGAGAGGGAATTTGTTTAAGGGATTATATCCGCCGTTATCGAAGGCTATTACATTATTATCTGAGGTATATCAGTTAGTGAATTCGAATGTGTTTGATAATTTGGCGCATAATATTGTTCATGCTTGTATTATTTCACTGAAAGATTCGTATAAAATAGCTGAATCGCATATTGGAAAGATAAACTCCAAGTTATATCTTATGGAGAATTTATTACTTTTAAAGTCTCAAATTGAAAATTTTGATATTCAATTTGTTCATTCAGAACCAAGTTTAGATTTTTCGGGATTAAATTCGATATTCAACAAGATCAAGAATGGTGAATTTGAGATAATGAATAATGGAATTGTAAAAATTTTTCGAGATTCAGTTCCTAAATTTGTGAACAATGTTTATGATGCTAAATTGGAGTTACAAACCGAGTTGAGAAATGTTGTCCATAGTTTTACCGAAGATATTGTTGAAGAAATTTTGAAGGGATGTATTGAGATCAATGATATTGAAAGGGATTTAAAAGGGGAAAGCAGAGAAAAGATTAATCAGAACAATTTACAGTTTAAGGAAAACATCAAGTCTACATTTTTAAAATTGAAAGAATTGTACAGTATTTATATAAACGATGGACAAATAATAAGTTTCTTGAACGATGGGATTCAAGAGTTGATTATTCAAATGTATGAGAAATATCATGAGGAATTGATCAATAAAGCAAATGAATTAAAATTGGAGAATCGAAAGACAGTGCTACAAGAGGTCATGGAAGTTGACACATTAATTTCGTACATCAGTGATGTATCCAACAGTATATTTGATGAGTATGGGTATGACTATGATGATTACAATAACGATGATATTGATGAAGACGAAATGTATTCAGTGAGTGACTGAACACTATGAGAGGCTATCTTCTAATTATATATTTGAGTAGAAGAGTAAAACACAAGAGATAACTCCCTATTTATCAGCAGCAGCAGCGGCAGCAGCAGCTTCGTCGTCCAAGGCACTGTAGATATTTTCAGCCAACTTGTTGTTGAGTTCTCTTTTGATGTAGGTTACTCGACTTGGGTCGACCACCAAGTGTGTGTCGTCCAACTGCTCGATGATGATGGAATTGTTGTTTTCCTTATCGATCTTCAACACCAAGGCAGTGATGGAAGGATCGCATTGCACTAGGGCACCTAGTTGAGAGTTGGTTAAGAGTTAGAAACAGTCGATACAGAACCAAAGAACCAACAGCCACTGGGCAAGGAACATACCTGATATAGCTCTGACCATTCTCGTTGTGAGGAGCAAAAGAAGCTGTTTCTGGTGATGAGCAGTGCCAAACCAACTTGGACCCAGAATCGGCAGCCCGAGGAGTGCTGATTTGAATGCTGATTTAAGTACTGATTCGAGAAGAGAGGCCAGTAGAAAAGAAGGTGATGGACTCTTTCTTCTTCTGCAACACCAGTAAACATAGCAATGGCTTCTCCTCCAGTTACATGCCACATTCTCGACACCACTACAGGCAGACCAGCCCAGAGTGTTCTCTGTGCCATTTACCACCTCAGCTCCAATCCCAACGACTTGCCTCCAGACGACGACTTGGTTGACCTCAGCGTCGACGAGCCCAGTGCTCCCTTTGGTTTAGCCAGAACCAATTCTGATGGCAGAATTACCAGCTGGAGCATCAAACCCAGGCAGACTCCCCAGTTCTACGAGATGTTGGGCGTCAACAGCAGCCTTGAGTGGGACAACTTGAAGCCTGGCCTCTACAAAATCAGGTTCCACACTGCGAAATACTTCCTCAGGTCTGCTGTTGGTGCTGCTTCTGCTGCTCAAAATACGTTTTTTCCTTTTGTCGATATTCATTTCATCATCAAAAGCCCTCCTGATAGTCACTACCACGTTCCTTTGTTGCTTTCTAACCATGGGTACACGACCTATCGTGGAAGCTAGTCGAGAAATTGCTCTTGCCAATTCATATTCAGCCTTTATTCGTGTCTGAGCTTCATAAGACTCATTTATAAGTTATTTATTCAATATACTATATGCTTTCTAATTTTAAGAAAAAAGAAGTAAAATAGAGTATTAACCGCTGATTCCTTTCAACTTTCTAAAAAAACAAAAAGGAAAAGTTTCAAAAAATAAAAATTAAGGAAATTCAAGTGCTCTAGAACAAAAAGGCACGAATTCACTGATAGCAACAAAATTTGCAAGAATTTAAAAACTATTAAGATTGTAGAATGAAGTCAAAGATATCAGGTATCGCAATAAAATATATTAAATTATAATTAGTAAAAAAAAAAAAATAAAAGCAAAACGAAAGACAGAATTTGTATCATTATTGGTATTGTGTTCTCAATTTCTTGACCAATTTTTTTATAAAAATACAGAAAACCAAAAAAATGTAAAATAAAAATTAAAAAATAATTAACAAAAAAAACAAAATATAAAAAAAGATGACAAAATTAACCATGATATCTTATCCATCATGTGAAAAAAATTATTAAATATTAATCAAGTGAGAAAGTGAATAAAAAAGCAACATAAAATAAAATATTGAAATGTAAAAAAGTAATGAGAAAAAACAATTCATCAAAAATTAGAATGAGTTAGAATAAATTAAAAATAAATTAAAAATAAATTAATCTCGTAAAAAAAACTTCTATCAAAGTACAACAGTAAAAGAAAATCATTTTTTTGGTAAAAAAAATGACAAAAAATGAATAGGTTGAATAAAATTAGTAATCAAGGAATGAAAAAATTGAAAAAAATTGATTTTACTTTTGATTTGATGTGTTCAAGTATTAAAAATTAACCCTCTCCTAAAACTAATTTGAAAATTTTGAATCACAATTAAAACAAAAAAAAAGAATTTTCCCAATTTTAATATTCTATTAACTATAATATAATTGCTATTTTAAAATTTAAATCTTATCAATTTAATACAGCTTTTTTATTAGATTATGAATGAAAAAAGTGAGTATTTTGTCTGCTTTGCTCATGGATAGCCATACTTTTTTTGTATTCATTTAATTCAAATCTAATTTGTTGAATTTTTTGAGGATTCAAATTTGAACATGTGTTATTCTGCTCAGAGTGTCTATTATACACTTGTGGAGAATAGGTTTTGTTCACATATATTTTTTTCGAAAATGAAACTTTGGATTCTGAGCTGTTCATAGAATTGGATGATGATGATGAAATTGTGCTAATATGTCCTTGATTAACTAGTGATGTAGAGCTATTACTTGGACGAAATGCAAATTCAGCTGGAGCTTTTAATATGCTTTTTTTGGGCAATGATCCTTTATCACTTGGTGCCTTAAAAACTTCATCCTCGTTTATAACTTTAGTCTTAGGATATTCTTCTTCAGCTTTTTTGGCTTTCTTAGAAGTCAATTTTAATGATCTTTTTCTCTCAATACTTTTGGATCTAATGATTTCACGATCTTTTGATCCTAAATCAGGTTTGGAAAAATTTGGAAAAGGAGTTGAGCTAATATCATGTTTCTTGGTATTATCATGATTAGCCTTTTTAGTATCTTCATTATTTAACCAACTACCATCGTTTCCAAATGAAAAATCACCGAGTCCTAAACTTCCTCTCTGAGTCTCTTTTTCTGCTTTCTTTTGGCTTTTCCCAAAGTTATCAGATTTAAAACTTAGATCACCAAGTTCAGTCTCAAAGTTGATAGATGGCAATCTAAAATGAGCTTGATTTTCCTCACTGAATTCAAGTTCAACATCAGTATCTTTCTTTTTATTTTTTTTGGATCTTGAAAATACTGATTTTTTTCTGGTTAAAGAATCCATTTTACCAATGCCCAACAGATTAGAAGACTTGCTCATTGATTTTCTATCAATATTTTGGACATATGATGAGTTTGGTCTATTTCTATTCTCAGACAAAATAGAGTTTCTGTTATTGTCGTGACTAAAACTCTTTTTAAGTTGAAGTTGTTTAGGGCTATTCGTGCGATTGGTTTTTTCGGTTACACTTTTAGATCTTTCTCTCAAATCAGAATCATGTTGAGTTTCAACATTGCTTCCAAATAACTTTGAGAAAAACTTCTTAAAACCCGATTTTTGAGCATGACTATTGGTAAGTGATACACTGTTTGAATTCAATTTCGAAGACTCACTGAGATTAATGGGTTTATCTAATTTCTTTTCTTTAACATTATTATATTTGTCAACTTTTATATCGATTTGTTCAGTAGAGGTTTTGTTCTTGCTTTGAGGATTTAAATCAAAACTAAACTTGCCGTTTTCAAAAATCGGCTCAGAATAATTAGCTAGTGAAACTTTTATTTCATCATCTTTTGGTCTCAATGTACTAAAGCTTGGTCTGTATGTAGATGTGGAATCAGGCGAAAATAAATTACTTGTTGGAGAACCCTTTTTCAGAGGAGTTAATGCTGGTGAACTCTTAGCCTTCGATAATGATTTTTTAGAGCTGCTTTTCTCAATTGTTGGCTTAGAAGCCAATTTGAGATTTTTGTTATCGACAGTATCAGAAGAATCAAGATAAGTTTCAAAATCAAGATAATCAAATAACTCGTTTGAGAGAGAACTAGAACTCTTTTTCGAAATGACACTTTGAGATTTTGATCTTTTAACTTGAACAACTTCTTTTTCTTCCTTCTTCACGTTTTTAGCCGCACTGAGATCCTTGTTTTGAAGACCACTGGCCTTATCAATACTCTCAAAGAAATTGTCGAGGGATTTCTTTTTGTCATGTAATAAACTATTATTAGTTTTATATTGTAATTTGGATTTTCTGTATTTTGATAAATTGGCATTTGAAGTTTCATCATCATTAACATCAGAATAGGAATTATTTTCACCATTTGTGATTCTTAGATGTTTTGGCGAGTCATAAGAGTATAAATTAGGAATAAAATCAATAGAATCACGACCAGGTTCAATCGAACCGTTTTCATTGATTGATTTGCGATCAAATGGGTCTAAGACACTACCAGTACTAAGAGCTTCCTTTTTATTTACAGTTAGATGAGAATTCTTCGAAACAACTGGCTTTGTTGGTTTAGCAGTAGCAGTAGCAGTAGCAGTAGCGGTAACAGAAGTAGTAGTAGTAGCAGAAGTAGTAACAGCAGTAGAAGTAGCAGGTGAGTCGTGAAGTTGTTCGAATTTGTTGCGACGTAAACTAAACAAACCTTTTTTCTTCTTTTCTATTGAATTTTTATGTGCTGAACTCTCAACAGAATTGAAATCAGAAAGAGCATTCATATTACTGATTAATTTGGAGATATTTGTACCAATTGGACGATTGGAAGTAGAAAGTTGTTCATTATTTTTGTTATTAACTTCTTGAGCAAAAGCGTTAATTTTCCTTTCATTGAAACTTTCAAGACTTTCTTGAGGTTCGGGTTTTACTAAACTCAAACGTTTTTCTAATTTGGCATTAAATAATTCATTTGTTAAATGTTCAGGTTTGAATGGTGAATCATCAACTGATGTTCGGTTGTTAAGTAACTTTGTGTTTTTCTCATTATCATTGGAAAATTGAGTTTCATATTCAGGTTCAGGAATGACTTGCAAAGAAGGTAGCTGAGAACCTTTAATTGACGGTGGTTCATCTAAGGAAGTTTGAGAAGTATCATTAGATAAATTGGGTAAAGAAGAAATTGAAGATTTCATGCTATTATCTTGAGATTTTCTGCTGTTTGCCTTAGTGTCTTTGGAGCTAACAGAAGAAACAGAAGAAATTGGGCTGACCTTTGAAGATGCAGCAGAACGATTAGAAGAGGAGCGGATTGGTAATTCACTGGTGTTGATAATCTTTCTGGGCTCATTCTCTCTAAGAAATTCAATTTTTTCGTTGCTAGTATTTTGAGGGGCATCGACATTGTCACTTGAGTAGTTGTCACTGTTTGTATGATAGCTTCCACTATAACTCGAGGATTCGTTATAATCGGTGTCACTTTCAGCGTCATCCAAGTATTCGTCGTCGTCAAAATCGCCATCTTGGTAGACAAATTCTCTGTTTTCTTCAAAGCTGTTTTTACCTTCGACCTTGTGTGATTTTTCGTTACCGCTGTTTTCACTATCACTGCCAACATAAAAGCTGTTCTTTTTTTTTAGATTTTCGATTCTTTGTTTGTTGGAGCCAGTCTTGGACTTGTTTACTTGCTTTGATCTGGGGATATACTGCTCACCATTAGGGAAGTAGAAGCTCTGTTCGTACTTTGGTTTTCTGTGACGACGTTTGTGATGAGACTTTGATTTCTTTTGTTTTGGTTTGGCAGTGTCGGGATTTTGAGGCTTGTTTTGAGCGTCGGGCAGGGGCAAAGGAAGGGGCTGGGCGTGGAGCGGAGCCTGGGCCAAGGAGGGCTGCTGGAGCTGCTGGTTGGGAAGAAGTTGAACAGGAGGATGGTTGATGAGCTGGGGAGCATGCATCTGAACCGGCAGTTTCATGATGAGAGCAGGGCTGGAGGGCATGCTGTTGTTGTTCATGGAAGTAGCAGGAGATGGGGGAGGAAATGAGTTGGCTTGGTAATTGACAGGTCTTTGCTGTGGTTGTGGCGGTTGGTTTGGGGGCAAGTTGGGGTCGTAGGTGTAATTGCTGTAAGGAGGTTGGGTATTGATGTACATGTTATTTGGAGGACCATGTGGTGGTGGTCTTTGGAATTGGTTGAAATTTCTTGGGTTTTGGAGATTGGGTAGAGATTGAGGATAGTAGTTTTGGTTTTGAAAGGGCTTGTTGTAGTAGTTAATCTGGTTATAATTTTGCGAGTAGTATTGTTGTTGGGGATTAGGAGGCATTGAGGATGTCATTGGAGAAGAGGCAGCAAAGGAGTGTCTTGATTGAGGAGTGGAAATAGCAGGGATGTTGGTTTCAACAGTTAGAGACTCTCTTTTCTCGGTGCTATCTTGGTTATCAATGGTTTTTTTAGTTTCTGTAGGATCTGTAGGATCTGTATAATTTGTAGATTGTGAGGTATCTTTTTCATTTTGGTCGGCGGCAGTGGATTCGAAATTTTGAGGAATTGTATTATCTGTTTCAATTGGAGTTTTATCGACCGAGTAAGCAGGTTGCAATTGTTGTTGTGGAGGGTAGTAAGGCAACTTTTGAGGTTGCATGTACATTTGATTTTGGTTTTGATAGTTTTGAGGAATATATTGTTGTTGTTGTTGTTGTTGAGGTGGATATTGTTGGCGGTGTGGAGGAGGATGGTTTTGGTAATTTAATTTTTGTAAAGATGGGTTTTGGTTCATCATCATTGAAGTCATTCTTTGAGGATTTCTAGGTATTTGTTTTAAATCAGGGATGGAAGAAAAACGATTTGATAAGGAAGGATGACGAGTAGGGTTTGCATTATTTTGATTTTGACTTTGATTTTGATTTTGATTATTTTGATTTGGTGTAGGTAGACTTAGAGTAGCTTCTGATTCTAAAGAGTTTAGTCTTTGAAGAGAAGTGTCTTTATTTAAGTCGCTTTCGGGATTGACATTTTGAGAGGTGTCTTGTGAATCAGTTTGGTTGTTTGTAGATGGTTCTTGTGAGACTGAATTCGATAAGGAGGATGGGTCCTGAGGAAAATCTGAGACAGATGATTCAGAGACTGGGGGAGAGGGATATAAAGGGTTATTTTGGAGAGGATTGTTTTGGATGGGGATTGGTTGGATAGGGATTGGTTGTATGGCGTTATTGTATGGAACATTTTTGATTGAGTTTGATCTGATTGAGTTTGATCTGGCTGAGTCGATTTCTTGGACAGAAGGATAGTAGATTTGTTGTTGGTTGTTGTAGGGAGTGGAAGGAGAGTGGTTGATCATAGATTGAGGTCTGATTTGAGCAAAGTTGTTTGTGGGAGTGTTTAAGCTGGGAGATGAGTTATTTATCATTGAGTATAATCTTTGGTTTGATCTTGAGTTTGGGTTTTGTGGGAATTGAGGGTAGAATTGAGGGTGTAGTTGTTGAGGTTGAGGTTGAGGTTGAGGTTGAGGTTGAGGTTGAGGTTGTTGGGGTAAGACAGCATTTTGGAGTTGGTTTCTTGGAGACGAGAGAGTGTGGTTTCTTGCTAAGTTCTGGTTATTGAGGTTGTTGTAAGGTTGTTTTTGGTGAAAGTTATTTACCAGCGACAGAGCCCGTTTTGAGTTAAGGCAGTAGTTATTTGAGTCAAGTAAGTTGTTATAAGAGGCGTTATTATACTGGTATGGGATAGAATTGGGATTTTGAATGGGATTTTGAATGAGATTTTGGTTGAAATGTTGATTGGGATTGAAGTTATTTAGATTAGAGAGAGAGGGGTTGGGGTTGGGGTTGGGGTTGCTTGATATTCTTTTTTTGTTGATATAAGAGTTTTTCTTTGAGAGAGTGTTGGTTCTGTTTAGTAGTTTATCGCTCAAGTCGAATTCAAGACCAGATCTCGAGGAAGCCATTTTGAATGGAAAAAAAAAATAATGAGTAAATAAATAAATAAATAAATAATTAAGTAATTAATTAAATAAATTGAGTGATGAGTGGATTAGTTAGGAGAATGGGTAAAAAATTGGATAATATATAGTGATAGTTGTAGGCTATATTTCCATATGAGGTTAAAAGAGAGAGAGTGTGTGTGTGGAAGGGGTTCAATTGGAATGAGAATTAGTTATTAATTATCAGATACGATTATTAGATATTCGATATTCGATATGAAGGATCAGGTATTAAATAGTGGTGAATGAAGGGAATGGAGATTTAATTTATTTTGATTTTGTTTTGAAGTGATTGAAACAAAGAAGAAAGTTTAAAGATAGAAACAATCAAAGAAAGAAAGGAAAAGAGAGAGAGAGGGAGGAGGAAGAGAGAGAAGAGAAGATATAAAAAAAATTGGATGAAAATAAGGCCCCTTTATACTTAAATTAGTTGGAATACAGTGAATGTAATGTTTATTTTTAAGGTAATAAGAGAAAAGTGAAATGGAGTAAATGAAATAGGTGAAAGAAATGGAATAGCAGAAAGAAATCGCAGTGAAAACGAGAGTGAAATAGTGCAGTAGTGTAATAGTGAGGTAGGTAAATGGAATAATAAAATAATACTGATAATTTAAAATTATTTAAAATAATTTGAAATAATTCAAAATACTTTAAAATAAAATTGAACAATTTTAAACAATTTTAAATTTGAAAAAAATGTAAAAATTGGAAAAATTGAGAAATTTTAAAAATTTGGAATTGGAATTAATAAATTTAGAAATAAAATGTTATAAAATGTTAAATGATTGGGAAAAAGCCAAACAAAAAATAATGTAGAATTTGAAACCCAGAATAGTGTTTAAAAAAAGCAGAGATTGAAGTGATAGAACCTGGTATTATTATTAGCAGCAGTAAAAGCAAGATTAGTAGAAATTGGGAGTGATTAATTGGTAAAAAAGATGAGTTAAAGTAGAAAGAAACAAGAACAAAAATAAGCCAAAAGACAAAAAGAAGTCAGAAAAGCAGGATAAATTTGTAGATCGAATTGAGAAAAAACCCAAAATTTCAGTGAAATTTAGCTAAAAGGACCCACCTCTTTTAGAAATAGTGGAAAGTGATTGGAAATGATTGGAAGCAGTTGAGGACTGCTGAAGAAAAAGGCGATTGGAATAGAAAACGATTGGAAAACAAGATCATAGGAAATGAATACCGTTTTCCAGTATTTTCGAATATTTCCCAGTAGCTGAAGATCTTGAAGAAAGCAAAAGAGAACCATTGGCCTTTGCTGATTTTTAGACTTGATCTGAATGGAAATCTCCAGCAAGAAACAGAGATAGAAATGAATTGAAAACGGACTGGAAGCGTATGGGTTTGTAGAGCTTGTATGGGGATAAATAAAGCAAGAGAGTTTCGAGTGAGTACTGCAGTACGAATTGACTTTGCCCTGCACCTGCAAACCCTATTCCAATTTCAAAGCTAAAATCGAGTCTGAAAATTGCGAAATGATTCATTTTCTAGACCTGTGGATGCGTGTATCCACAGGCACATGCGCACACACGCCGAGCCGGGCCCTTTTGCTTCTCCCACTCCGCGGTGTATCTCAGCCGGAAATTTTGGGCAGCGTTTGCCTGCCAAAGTGCGACTGACTGTAGAATGTTTGGCAGCTAAAGCAAGCTCCAGCGACTATTGTTTGGCAGCTCCATGGTTATTTCGCACGAGCACGGGCAAATGCCTCCCCGACACAGCTCCTCTGTTGCTCTTGTCCATTCGCGACTCCAGCTCGAAATTCCTGCCCGCGAGCCGCCATTTTCTCTGACCTGCCCGCACGCACCTCATGCGCGAGCAAAGCGCTGTTCACCGATCTGTTCTGGCTGGGTAAAAATAGACTCAGTATTTGCACCACGGCAACACCGTTCCACAGGCCACTGCCTCGCCGTGGCAGTCTCCGAACGACGGTTCGTGTGTGACGGCTGGGCTTTCGACCGACCATTTCCTGAATCAGCAGCGCAGGCTGCCCAAACGGAAGTTGCTGCGGCTAGTTGCCTCGGGATGCCTTCCACTGCCGCTGGTCCCAACAGTCAACATTCTGTTGATTGCGCTCGGGCTGCACGGTGGTTGGCTCGGATAGGTTGCTAGACCCACTCTGCTGGTCTCTCTTGGATCGTGTTGTTTCTTCTTCCCTTTTTTTGTCAAAACACGAGAACGTACATAAAGATAATGATCATATCGATTCTAAAGAATATACAAAGTACAATCAGCAGTGAAAATCATGAATCGCATATAACTGTTCTTTCAGTTCGTAATACTCTTTCTCATGATCTGCCTAAGCTATCTAAATACGCTATTCTGTATTTTCATTGAATCAGCTTTTTTCACTTTTATTTTTTTCTTTTTATTTCTTTTTCTTTCTTTTTTTTTTCCTTTTCCTTTATTGTATTGTATCCTGTAAATTTATACCAGAATTGATTCCTTCAAACAATCTTTAACATAGTCATATTCGCAATGCTGTCTATCATAATATCAGTTTCATCTTGTTTTTGATTCATCTGTTTGAGGTTGAAATTTATGTACTCAACACAAACAAATATATACAAATTCAACTGGCAAACAAGCAAACTATCATTAATTATGTTCATTTATTAATAATATTACTATTATCAATATTGTCACATAATATTATACAATATTATATAACATTATATAACATTATATAATTTAATTAAATTTCCTTCTATAATTGAAAATCTATTCATCAACGAATTCTAAATTCTAAACTTATAATCAACGGAAACGGTTAATCATAATTATGAAAACCCGACAAAAACAAAAAACAAAAAACAAAAAACAAAAAACAAAAAACAAAAACAAAAAAACAAAAAAACAAAAAGACAAATAAAAAATAAAAAATAAAAAATAAAAAATAAAAAATAAAAAATAAAAAATAAAAAATAAAAAATAAAAAATAACAAAAAATAATTATGTCCTAGTTACAGGTGATTGGATGCAATTCTACTAACTCTACTAACAATAATTCTTACAAGACCTCTTATTACATTCAACATCAATAATCAAAAATTACTACCGCTGTAACGTTTTTGTTTTTATTTACCATACAATTATCACACAACTTTTTTCAATCAGATCAATCTAGAATCACAATTCCACTCCCAGCTACTTTAATCCTGTTGTTTATGCTTCTAAATATTCTTCCTAATCTACAAGCTAGTCAAATATCATTCAAATATCATTCAACATTCATTATCATTCACCACTATCCACATTGATCTATATTCTATAGCCATTACATGTTTTGAAAAATTTATCCTGCCTAATAAAGTTGCTGATTAAAGTTACCTATTATAGTCACTTGTCTGGCTACTCGTTTAAGTTCAATTTATTGCTCTTTTCGTTTTGAGTTTGCTCCAAGAAAGTGTATTCTCTTTTCCTCCGTTCGTATCTCCTATTGTTCTTCGGTCTGTGTTCGGATCTAATTTCTCCGTCAATCGCTTCGACTCTCCATTAACTTTTTTACTATCGGATTATACAATTCGATTCGCTCCCAAATATTAAACATATTAGACATATTATAGATATTAAAATATTAAAATATTAAAATATTTCAATCACATTCTACCAGATCATATCATTTTTGATCAATTGATTACCAAATGAAATTCCCTTTATTTGAAATCAATCTCTTAATCCAACAACTTATCCTTTTTTCAATCTTATGACAATATCTTACCATACAATTACCACATCAAAGTCTAGGTTAAAAACATCTCATTTCATTTCATTTCATTTCATTTCATTTTATCCAGCATCATAAATCTGGCTTTTTCTCTTCATCCTATGATATCTTTGCCAAAAAAAAACAAAAAAAAACAGAAAGAAATTAATTGTATAATTAATTAATAATATAATCCTAAAAAATTCTAATTCTTGCTGTTTTTATCTCACTTTTCCCTTCTTTTTCAAATAAAATATTAATTTGTAAATCAACTGGCTTATCCTATTGTATATCATTTAATCTCTTTGGTCTCATTTAATCCAGTCAGTCAATCAACTTACCAATTTATTGGAAATAATATTTAATTCACTTTCACATTTCTTTTCAATCGCTGAGCCCATGTTACAAATAATTATTGTTTCCACTATTTTCCTTTTTTCAATTTACCTTATCGACCTCATCTTTCTCATCTTTTTGGAAGGTTGTTATGACAATTTCAATTCAAAATATTCTATCTAAAATATTTGAAAATAGAATTATTTGAAAATAGAAATACTTGAAAAAAAATTGAAAAAAATCAAAAATTAAAAATAAAATTGGCCATACCATCCGTGCATTTATATCTGTTTATTTGGTCAACAGTTTAAATCTTATCTAAACACCGTAAATAAAAATATAAATTACAATTATTACAATAATTATAATAATAATTATAAAAAAAAAAATTTACCCACTTACAAACTAACAAACTTATGGATTTATAAATGTACGAATTTGTGGTAAATATATCCATTGATTTCATCTCACTAAAATTTTATCGAATTTTATCGAATTGTGTATAATTTTGTATAAAACTTTTACTCGAGCTCCTATAACTAATCTAAATGATTTAATCGTCAATTTTAATGGTAATCTCAACTCACATTCTCTCATTCTGTTCCCTTGTCTTAAAAACCAAACACTAGACACTCGAACAATAGTTATCATCTCATTTCTTGCAGCTTGTTGTCCCAGTTCCGCTTTTTTCTTTGCATCGACAAATGTCACTTCACCGCTTTGGGAAATACAAATTTCAATTTGCAATACCCACCAACCCGGGTTTTTGTTATCTGATTCTCTTTCTTATTGCTGGCCATCGTAAATTGCATTGGCATTCTTGCTATTTCGCTTCTGTTTCCCTCTATTGAGGTTGGTTTTCTCCAATCGATCGAACTCTGCTGCTTGCTTTTCCTCTTATCTTTACATCCTTCTTTGTTTACACAATTTGCAAATGTTCTAGACTTTTCACTCTCCCCATGTAACATCCCTATTGTAACAATTCACTGGTAATTTTAATACCAAAACATTATCTGAATAATCAATTTCAACAAAACTGCCCTCTCTTTCTTAGCCTTTTCCGCCTCTGCTGCAAAGATATAAATTACGAGCTGAGCTTCCTGCCTGTTCTCCTGTTTTTATCTCATGTTATCAGGCATTTCAATGCATTTCTTTGTTTAAATTTTTTGGTAAAGACTGAACAACTGAATTTAGAAACCTGAAATACCGTTGTTTTGTTACTTATTCGCTGTTTTTCTTGATTGTTTTCATTCAAAAGTACAAATGTTTGATTGTTTGACTCGATTTGTCATTATTTTCTTTTTATTAACAGCTTTTGTTTATTTCTTACTCCATTTGATATTCTATTTTCCACATTTCATACATTACACCTGGTTTTGCTTGATTTCAATTCATATCTCTATTTGTATTACACATCTTACACATGTCTGATGTTGTAACCATTAAGCTTTTCCAAATACATGTTCGCTGAGTCTTGAATCCTGAACAACAAAGAAACATAAACTCGGCTTTCCTCGCAGAAGTGTACTCATCGCAATCACCGCAATCACCGCAATCACAGCTGATCCGGTAAATGTCGATGATGCACACTTTACGGATTTACTTACGTATTCACTCACGGATCGGTGATTAAGTAATATATTAGCTATACATACGTTCTGTGTTGTGAGATTCGATAACCGATTTACGGCCGTTTGTTACGAGTTAATACACTTTCAAGCATTCGTTCTAGTCGTTCAAATCAGGATGCAACATTCGATTCAATTAACTCAACTCTTTGATTTAATTCATTGATGTTGGAAACCATTGGTGGAGTATCAAGTTCCCTTTCGTTATCACTATCAGTGTTCTTGACTTGGATGCTGTCAGGTTGACAGTCGTCGAAGGAAGGATAGAGATTTCTTCTAGTGCTCATGACTTAGTGGACTTCTCTTTCCTTTTCCTCTTGGTTTATTTTATTTCTATCTAGCTATTTAGTGATCATATTTATATTGTTTGGATTACAATCTTCATCAAGGTATTTGTGAATTAAATGTTTTTTGCGGAAACACAATTTTCGTTTCATAAGTGGTTAAGTCTTGTGTATTTGGTTTGGGGCAACGGACCATAATTGCTTCATGAACGTCCGTGTTTGGATTGTGTTTTCCGGCCACACCTCGTGAAACATTCTGCTTACATAAAAACACGTTTGTGTAATTTTTCAATTTATTGTTCCTTCCCCTATTAATCTTAATGCCAACATCAATCAAAAGCTTTGATAGATAGACATTTTTCATCTCAACTTTTCATCTTCTTTCACCATCTTATCTTGCTTGTCTGGTTCTTTATATTTTAATTCCTCAAAATGTTACAATTGCAATCTTTTAATTTATCTGTTGAGAAAACTTTATCTGAATTGATAAATAACGAATCTCCAAAGTCCTTTGATCGAATAATATCTGATTTTGATAATACTTTATTTCATATTTCAACTCCTGAATCAAAAACACAAATTTTATTATCAATTTATCTTAAGTGCTTTGATGATTTGGTCAGATATGGCGATATCAATAGCTACTTAGCAAACATCTATTCCAACTATAATATCTTGGACACTCCTGAACCCGGTTATAACTTTTCGATTTATTTAGACTTGGTCCAATTTAAACAAAATTTTTCAATTGACCAACAATACGAATTTATTAGTAAAATATCCTTTTTAAAGAGAAATTGTCTTGCCGCTCCCTTTGAAAAAGCAATTAATAAATATAACGAATTATCTCTAGATTTTACCAAAAGACAAGCTTCATTACAAGAAAAACACTCAATCTTTAAAGACATTACTCAATCGCAAAGAGACGATGCTGATAGCGCTGAAATTTTGGTTATAAACTATAGAAACGATGAGTCAATCTATATTAAACCTTCTTTCGATAGAGTCACTGTCATCTTCTCAACCATCTTTAAAGATGAAACCGACAAAATATTCGGTAAAGTCTTTTTACAAGAGTTTGTCGATGCAAGAAGAAGATCAGTTCAAAATTCTCCCCAAGTTTTGTATTCTCATATCGAACCACCTTTAGAATTGAGAAGTTTGCCTGAATTTCTCGATCTTAAATCATCAATCTCTTCCTCAAACAAATACGAAAAGGGTTTTGTAACTTTTGTCTTATTTCCAAGACATTTAACCTCACAAAAGAGAGATAATACAATCAGTCAAATTCAATTATTTAGAACTTATTTTCATTATCATATTAAATGCTCAAAGGCTTTTATGCATTCAAGAATGAGATCAAGAGTCTTGGAATATCTTAAACTATTAAATAGAGCTAAACCTGATTTTGAAGAGGGTTCTAAAAAAGTTGAAAGAAAGACTGCTAGTGGTAGAAGATTTGAGATTAGAAACTAATATATATATATGTATGTTCAAATATTGATTGATCAGTGTATCCGGTCTTTTTCAATTGTTTTATTTTCAATTGTTTTATGCTTATAATTATAAATATTGTTACTTCTTTTAAATGCATTATTACTACACATATATAAATGTATAAATGTATATTTATATATTATCAATTCAGAAATAAAAATTTATTTATAATTTTTTAATATTTTTTTGATTTTCTTGAATTGGAAAATTATTTATTATTTACAAAAGTATTATAAAATATTTTTGCTATATATTTATTCGCTCATTTATTCATTAATTTTAATCCTTCTGAGGTTTTTTAACACCATATTTACTTCTTGACGATATTCTATTTGCAACACCATTCAAATCCAATGCACCTCGAACAGCATGATATTTTACACCAGGAACATCTTGACATCTACCACCTCTGATTAAAACAACACTATGTTCTTGAGCATTATGACCTTCACCGGGAATATAAGCACTGACAATCTTACCATTAGTTAATCGAACTCTGCAACATTTTCTTTGAGCAGAATTTGGTTTCTTTGGTTTTAAGACCATTACTCTTAATACAACACCCTTTTTAAATGGGCAATTTTGTAAGTCTGGTGCTTTGGAAATTTTGGGTTTTTTGGGTTTGTTAGCGCCTCTTTTGATTTGATTTATTGTAGCATATCTCTTTTGTAACGAGTTTATTATAAAACCGTTATTAGTACTATTATTATTATTACTGTTATTAATTATGTTATTGGTTTGAAAAATTGATGATAATGAAGTTAATGAACAAAGTGAAGAATTATTGGTACTCAAAGCTGAAGAAAACTTTGAAAATGAAGGTTTAACGGCAGCACCAGAGAATATACCTTTGAACATGAGTTGCAACATTTCGGCTCATATAATTTTTAAATAATGCTCAAACAACCTTTAAACAATCTTCAGATATTCAACTGAATCTCAATTCAGTGAGAAGTTTAATAACGAATATTTCAAGCAAGAAGGTTCGTTTGGGCACATGACTGAAATAAGTTGATTTCTAGATATAAGAAATTGATTACCCTCTCACAGAAATAGTATGGATTTATCGCATGTATCTAGTACCGGGTAAATGTAATGCATTTTCAGTATCCAGTCAAAAGATGGAAAAATTCAGCTTACTTTCAAAGAGAGTTCATTGAATAAATACCATCTCCAACGCTATAGATTTATCGATATTTTTTACTTTCCTTATCAAAACAAACCTCACAATCTCTTTCTTGTTTGGAATTACAAAAATGAGTGCTACACAAGTTGGAATTAAGTCTCTTAGAGTTGTCAACTCAAATTTCTTAAGAAGTTCAGTCACCAAAAGATGCTTTAGTTTATTGCCCAAATATGCTAAAAGCTCATTATTTATAACTCCATTAAATAATAACACACACATTTCCGGCAAGTTATTCAACAGTGTTATCAATAACAGATGTTCAGTAAACAACAGATTCAACAATCAAGTCAGAAACTACTCTGGTGGTGTGGAACTAACAAGAGAGATCGCTACCCAAAGACTTTTGGAAATATTGGAAGGTTTTGATAAAACCAACTTAGAAAACTTGGAGAAACTCGGCGTGGAATCCAGTTACACAAAGGATTTGGGATTGGATTCGTTAGATGTTGTTGAAGTCATCATGGCTATCGAAGAGGAGTTTTCGATCCAAGTCCCTGACAATTTGGCCGATGAGTTCATCACTGTTAAGCAGACCATCGACTTTATCATGGACCAACCCGATGCATTCTGATTGCAGCACATCTAGCAATAGATACACCCATTAATAAACAGTAAATAGCACGCAGCAAAAGCAGCGAAAGCAGCGAAAGCAGCATCTTCTGTGCTTTCATAACAGACCCCGTTGATAGACCCCCTGATATAGACCCCTCAAACCACTCGCACGGCCGGAGCCATTCGCGGTGTTTCGGCAGGTCGGATTTCACCGAGCCCAAAAGAGTTCCCCAGAGGTGTTACATGCTCTATATAATAAGTGAGAAATGGTTCACATACAAAAGCTCTGTATTCTGGTGAATTCGAGCCCACCCTTTTTGGAATCGACTTGCTGTAGGTTTCGTAGGCATTTTTTTTTGTTTTTCCTTCTTTTCTTATTTTTTTTTTATCAACGAACGAATGCCACCTCCATCTCTTTTCTCGCCCCAGTCTGTTAGACCATAACGACCCCGTTTGTGATCATCAGAATGTTTAATCCAACTGCATCAGCTTGTTCTCAGCTTATTCTGCTTCAGAAAGAAGAGAAATGAAAGGCTACAACTCTTTCTATCCAAGGGGCAGCCATGACTGCCTACTCTCTACTTTATTCTACAATCTATCTTTCACTTCTCCACTGGTATATCGCAACAATAGGACCGTCCCCAAGAAGGCTGTTCATCTACAGAAAATACAGCCTCTGAGTGTGCTGATTCTGTCATTTTGTTGTTGTTTATTGGTCTTTTTGCATTATATCTCACTGGGTGTTTTGATCCTTTTTTGCCTTTGCAAGTTTTTCAAAATATGGGATCCTACAGGCTGTTTGCAGATTATTCCAGTCTCACAGGGACTTTCAGTTTTTTTCATCTACCTCCGCCCTCAAATATCCCAATATTGAAGTTATTTATCAGGCTTTTTTCCTTTTTTTCTTCGGTTGTTTTGAGTTCAACCTCCAAAAAAATCGTGTTTTTCCTTTACTTATCCTGACAATCCAATTTTGTTATATCACTATTGAGCTTGGTCAAACTATTCACATTTTAATCTAATTATACTACTCAATTTATTCTATTTGGCCTCATTTATTCAATTTCAATCTACTTCTTATCACCCTCATCGTATTTTGTGGTCCAAATTCTGCTTTCTGCTATAAAAAAAACTACTAATTAGTAATAGAATTACTCATTTTATTTCCAATTAACTCCAATTTTGTTTTCTTTAAGTTTTAAAATAAAATATAATAAAATAACATTATTTATTTTACCTTATCTCATTCTTTATTAATTCTATCATATTTAATTTAAACCAATAATGCCTCTTGGAAGAAAAAGAAAGGCTTCTAAGCTTCACGTTTCTCCTTCAAAAAAGCAAAATAACTTAAGACATTCTTCAAGAATTCAAAAACAAATTTATTATAACGAAGATGATTTCTTTGATAATTCAAGTGAAAGAAATGAAAACGAAAACGAAAATGATAATGATAATGATAATGATAATGATAATGATAATGATGATAACAATAATGAAATTGAAATTCAATCCCAATCTCAATCTCAATTTCAATCTCAAGAATCATTCAACAACTCTGATTATGAAAATCTTGATAATAATGAACACATTTCTAACCGTCGCAACAAAATTCACAGAAATGACCCATCAAATAATACTCGTATACTAAAATTAAGAGTTCCACCGATAAAATTAAATAATCCTAAACATAATAATCAAGACACAAAAAATATAGATCTGAAAGAAAATAAAGTCTCCACTAACAATGATGCAAATTATAATCAAACAGAAAAAAACGCTCTTAATGAATACGATGAAGAAGGTGAAAATGATGATTTTGATGATGAGGACGGCGATGAACCAATAAGAAAAAACAAAAGATCAAAATCACATAAACCTATAGACTCTGATGATGATGATTATCATGAAAGCGACATGTTCACAGAAGATCACGATGACAATAATGATTCAGATTTCGAAGATGACGACCTATACTTGGCAAATGAATCAAAAAGAATTGACAAACATTTCGTAGTCTCTGATGATGAAAATCAATTGGATGATCCAAGTGATGAATATGGGAAAAGGGTCTATAACAAACATAACAAACTTAAAAGGAGAGGAAGACCAAAAAGAAACTCTTCTCAAAAATCTGTATCAAATAGAAGTTCTATCACAAATAATGAAAAGATTATTATCGATGATGACAATGATGACGATAATGACAATAACAACAATGATGAAGGCACAATAACTTCAAGAACAAGGAGGGCAATGCAAAAACTGAAAGATCCCGATGATTATACTGATGCTGAAAATAAAAAAGACGGTTATTCATATAGAAGAGACTCTATCGGTGAAGAGTTAAAAGATATAAAAGATGACATTCGTGAACATAATCGTGGCAGGAAAAAAAATAGAAATATTATTGGTGAAGTTACCAATTCAAAAAAACATCTTAGAGCACGAAAGGAAATCAACTATCAAATTCCTCCTGCTGATGCCATTATCGACGATTCAAACTATGATCTATTTAATAATCCAAATCACTATGCTAAATATGGTTATAATCTTAATGAGGGCATTTCATCTAAAAGTAACAGATCAAAAAATAACCTCAAAATTAAAAGCTTATTCGAAACATCTGGCCCTTTTGGTGGAAATGAAGTAGGTTCCATTTTTGGCCAAAAGGGTTTCACTGCGGAGACAATTGCAAATGCTAATTACGACTCCTCTTCTTCCGATGATGACGATCTACTCATAAGACCTGTTAATGGAACAGTTTCAAGTAAAACCATAAATGATGGATTATCAATGATGAACCCGTCCAATCTTAATAGCACAGCAGCTCCTGTAAATAATCTTGGAATAGTCAACACAAATAAAAAGAAAAAGAAAAATAACATGGCTGATTCCGACCCCTTAGGAATAGATATGAATATTGATTTTTCCAATGTCGGTGGTTTGGATAATTACATCGACCAACTAAAAGAAATGGTTTCCTTACCTCTTCTCTATCCAGAACTCTATGCAAAATTTGCAATAACTCCTCCAAGAGGCGTTCTTTTTCATGGACCCCCTGGAACAGGTAAAACACTTATGGCTAGAGCATTGGCTGCTTCATGTTCTACTTCAACTCAAAAAATCACATTTTTCATGAGAAAAGGTGCCGACTGCCTTTCAAAATGGGTTGGTGAAGCTGAAAGACAATTGAGATTATTGTTTGAGGAAGCAAGAAAACAACAACCTAGTATTATATTTTTTGATGAAATTGATGGTTTGGCACCTGTAAGATCTTCGAAACAAGAACAAATTCATTCAAGCATAGTTAGTACTTTGTTAGCCTTAATGGATGGTATGGATAGCAGAGGTCAGGTAATTGTAATTGGAGCTACCAATCGACCAGATGCAATTGACCCTGCTTTAAGAAGACCTGGACGTTTTGATAGAGAATTTTATTTTCCTTTACCAAATGCAAGCGCTAGGTTGAAAATATTGGAAATCCACACAAAGAAATGGGACCCTCCATTATCAAAAGAACTTCTTATTAACTTGAGTAATCAAACAAAAGGTTATGGTGGTGCAGATATAAAAAGCTTGTGTACTGAAGCTGCTTTAAATAGTATTAAAAGAAATTTTCCTCAGATTTACAATTCAACTGAAAAATATCAAATAGATCCGAAAAAGCTACTTGTCAATGCCAAAGATTTTACTAACGCGATTAAAAAAATTGTACCATCTGCTTCTAGATCAACCATTACAGTATCTACCAGATTATCTGAACGTCTCCAACCTTTGTTAGAAAGACCATTTGCAAAAATTGTTAGAAGGCTAAATTGTTTGATTCCCGGACAAATAAACAAAAGCAAGGCTAATGATACAGATGATGTCATTGATATATTATCTGATGATGATGATGAAACTAACTCAATTGAACTTTTAGAACAAAAATGGAAAAGACAGGAATTTTTTCACAAGTTAGAATCATCAAGAATCTTTTATCCTCGTTTATTAATATATGGTCCTCCAGGGATGGGTCAGAAATATTTAGGCAGTGCAGTTTTGGATTATTTAGAGGGATTTAATGTTCAATCATTAGATCTTGGATCTTTATTTTCCGATTCTGGGGTGACGGCAGAATCTGTAATGATTCATAAATTTTTGGAGGCTAGAAAAAATCAACCATCAGCTATTTTTATTCCTAATTTAGATATTTTTTTCAAAGATCTGCCAGAATCTCTTAAAACCTTGTTAATTAGTTTGCTGAGATCTTTAGATCCTTCGGATAAAATATTATTTATTGGAGTTTGTGAGAAAGATGAGCAGTTTTCTTCTTGTTATCCCAATATTGAATCACGGTTAAAGGAATTATTTGGATTTATGAATATTAATAATGTGGAAATAGAGTATCCAACTGAAAAAGAAAGAAAAGAATTTTTTGAACCATTATGGAAAGTTATAGCTATAAAACCTACTGAGTATCAAGATAATGAGATACGTCGAAAGTTAAAAGAACAGAAATATTACTTGAAAAAACTTTCCTCTTCACTTCCAAAAGTTGAAAATGCTTCAGTTAAAGAACTTGCTCCTGTAGAACAAGAGAGGTTGAAGAGAAAACAATTAAAGGAAGAAATGAGAAATAATTTGAAATTGAAAAACTTGTTGAAATTGAAATTAAATCAATTGATGGATTTGTATAAAACCAGATATAAACGATTTAAAAAACCTGTTATTGATGAATCACTTTTGTTAAATTTATTGGCAGAGAATGAGTTACCCTCAAACCCCTTAAATCATGGATTATCTCCTTATGTTAAAGATAAGGATATGATTCTTGAGATAGCAACCAATAAAAGGTATTATAATATGGAATTAGATGTTATTGAAGAAAGGTTGTGGAATGGATACTATTCTGAACCCAGACAGTTTGTTAGAGATATTGAAATGATTTATCTTGATGCAAGGACGTTAGGTGATAGAGAAAGATTGATGAAGGCTTCTGAAATGTTTGTGAATGCTCAAGTTGGGGTTGAAGAACTTTTTTCTCCTGATTTATTAGTTCAATTTAAAAACTTGAGATTTCGTGAGATTCAACTTCAAAAGGAGTTTGCAGCAAACCAATTGGAACAAGAACAAAAAATCGAGGTTGAAGCTTCATTGTTAAATAAAACAGAAAATGTTGGGGAATTGAAAAGTAATGGTAATGCTTATGTAAAAGAAACAGTCGTTGAATATGAAAAAAGACATGTTGTTCAGTTGATTAATAAAAAAGTTATAAAAGCTCCTGAAATAATTGATCTTGGCTCATCGCATGGACATATTCAAAATCATGAAAAGGTAAAATTAAACAAAAGCGTTGTTAATGATAAATTATTGATAAATGGAAACGGAAATTTGAATGCAGGTTTAATTCCAAATGGTAATGTAAAATCAAAATCGGCTTCAAATACTGTTTTAGAAAGCAACAACAGAAATGTGAAAGAAATTGCTGAGTCTCAAATTTCTGTTTTATTTGATGAGGAGGATGTTGACGTTGCATTAAGAAATAATCCAAATAATTTTATCAAATTTAAAACAAATTCTAATTCTAATATAAACCAAACTCTAGATAATACGAAAAGTGAGCCAAAATCGAATTCTGGTGTTAAACAAAGTCTTGAAGATAAAAAAGGTGGTGATTCGAGCATGTTAGATTTGAGTGCTCAAAATGAAGAATTCCAAAAAATTGAAAGAGAGTATCAGGAGTTATTGAAAGAGTATAATGAAAGTAAAAATAAGAACTTGACAATTGACAAAGCTCTTTTAAAAAATGTGCAAATTAAACTAATTGAGCAAACTGAAAACACAACAATTGAAAATCTAGAATTAATTCATTCCTCCTTAACTGATATCATATTAAAATACAAGAAAAAATGGGAAAAGAATAGCTGTTTGAAAAAAATAGACACAGAAGTGGACATGCTTTTGTCAATATTTGATGATTCCCTATGAATATGTGCTAAATGCCTATTTCATTTTAATTCGAATTTTATTTCTTGTGTCATTTCTAGATTTAATTTAAGTATAACTTTTGATTTAAATTTAATTATTACCCTTTTAATTTGTCTTATTAATTTTTTATTTTGATTTGTTTTGATTTGTTTTGATTTGTTTTGTCTTGTCATGTCATTTGCTTTAAATAATGTTAGCTTTTGTGTCCTGTGTTTATTTTTTAAAAAAATGAGAGAGTTTACTTTTTTGAATGTTAATGTTAGGAGATTTTTTGTAGAAATGAAGTTTCATTTATTGTTGTTAACTTATATATCTATTTTGTATCTATATTTATAGTTTTATTTATTCATAGTTTTATTTATTCATAGTTTTATTTATTCATAGTTTTATTTGTTTTAGATAAATTATAAAACGTCTTTATCGTATGCTTCAATAGTCTTGACGTGAGAGTGGTCATCGTAAACATGAAGAATGGCTTCTTTCTTGATTTTATTGATATCAATAACACCAATTCCTGTGTTATGGGGAGCTATAAAAGCGTATGGTTGTGTGCTATTTTGTTGTTGAAAGATTTGAAAATAGCTATTGAAATTGGGGTTGATTGAGTAATTTTTGATGATAAGATCTTGAGGGCTGTTTTCATCAGCGTTTAGAAACAAGTTATATAATCTTGAAATGAAACCTCCATGAGAGCAGATCAAGATGTTTTTAACTGGAGCATCAATGTTGGTCTGAACAATCGAGTTCCAGATTTCCTTTGCTCTTTTATTGAAATCAGGCAACGATTCACCAAACTCATTAATATGTTTGTTTAATTTTCTGGCCAATTTGAAGGCGTCATCTTTTCTCATGCCTTGCAATTCACCTAAATTTTTTTCTCTTAGTCTGTGGTCTACCAAGAATTGGTGATTATCAAAGTTTTTTTGTTCGTTTTTGATTTTGAAAGCAGTTTGTTTACATCTATTTAAATCGCTGGTATATATTTTGTCTAGGTCGATGATTGATAATCTTTTGCCGCAGCTTTGGCCCTGAGAAAGACCAATTGAGTCTAAATCTATATTCAAATGTCCTTGGTAAATTTTTAGTTTGTTTGATTTTGTCTGGCCATGACGAACAATAAACATTCTTAAGACATCATCATCAGTGTTGGGCTCAAAGATTTGGCTCAGATCAGCGAAAGTCATTTGGTGAGTGAGTGAGTGAATGAATGAAGGATGATATCAAAGTGCTAAGATAGTAGTATTTATCTTTTCTTTGAATGATGTAGTTGTGTATATAATTACAAGCAAAAGAAAGAAAGTGAGATTTAGAGGTGTTAATAAGGGGGAATAAGATAAAGAGATAAAGAGATAAACAGAGCAGAGCAGAGCAGTTTAATGTGATTGGAAAATACAAAATTTGCTCCGATTTCAAGTTGCAAGCTTCAGCATTGTTTTATGTTAGGTGAATCTAATTGTTATTTGAGACAAACAGATTGATTAATGGATTAAAATTGACTGATTCTGGACTTGACGATGTCATTTTTTAGTGTTTTTTAGGTTAAAATAACTCTGAAAGACTTGGATTGACTTTGAAGGTGAAGCTCAGTAAAGGGATTTTTTGTTTTTGCAGTTATGTTAGTATTTTGTTTGGTTCAGCTGGTTTTACGACTGGAAAAGAGATAGAAGTGTCTACAAAATCAAGGAGAACAAGTCGGATAATTAAGAAAATAACAATTTATTAGTTGATTATAAAAATCAGTAAGATTTAAAATAGAGATGATAAAATTGTAACTCGACTATAAAGAGGTAAAGAGGTAAAGAGTAAAGAGGTAAATAGATGAATCATAATAAGAAACTTTGGCTCTTGATTAAATCAATCAATTGATAACAATTATGGGATTTATTTTTCAATTTCAAATTGATTCTGGTTTTGATTTTTGCCCTTTTGAATAAACTTAGGCATTTTCAACAATTGTACGTTGTATTTCCTGGATGTTTGCACCGACTACAGTTTTAATGAGCTTGCCATCTTTGAAGAATTTCAAAGTTGGCATTGCAGTGATATCTTGGTCATGAGAAACATCGGGAACAGCATCAACATCGACTTTATAAAAGGAGACTCCAGTGTGTTTTTCAGATAATTTTTCCAAGATTGGAGCAATCATTTTGCATGGACCACACCAAGTAGCAAAAAAATCAACAACAACCAATTTTTCAGATTTAATTGCAGCCTCGAAATCTGTCTTTGAAGTAAGAGTTTGAACCATTGTAATTGAGTTATCTGGGGCTTCTGGAGAAGGATTGGCAGAGACAGTGAAGTATTTGTAAAGACCAACAAGAACTCTGGCTAGTACGTAGTAGGCAATAAATCGTGCAAGCAAGTAGAGGATGGCCATTCAAAAAGAGAAAAAAACTGGAAGGTGCAAAAGCAGAGCGATGAGAGGTTTATATATGTGAGGTGGAAGAAATTACTAAGCGATGAGACAACCCTCAAACCAGCATCGTGGGATGGAAACCGTCTTTTAGGCCTGTTTTTAAGCCCGTGACCAGAGCCTGTTTCATGGCTCCACCAACACCATTAATAAGCCGGGCTATTACTGCGTCCAGACCCACGGCAGCCCGCTGCACGTGGTATTGCATTGTTCGTCGGTCAGTTTGCAACTCAAACGCCGATTACGACCCGGTTGGATACCGCCGGATTCACTCGCAGGGTAATGTCGCTGTAGTGCACGTGACCTGATTAGAATCAGAATTCGTTTATTGGCTGATTTGTGCTTCTTCTGCTTCTTCTGCTGCCACCCCAGAGCTGCCCACCACCAACACCGCCATGAGTGAACTCCAAGCTTCCAGAGAACATCCTCTCATTGACTCAGACCCCTCCTTCAGACGTGTGGTCACCTACATGAGGCCCAGCGACTATGGAGTGTGGGCTGCTGCCACTGCTGCCTTTCCTGCCATCTTCATCTTGATGGAAAAGCTCGAGCCGGCCAACGGTGTGCGTTTTACCAAACCCTCTGGCTCTTTCCTCAGAATCTCTACTTTTTTGGGCTTTGGTTGTGGTTTTCTTTTTGCCTACTCTCTTTCCACCAACAGATTTTGGGGCATCACCGAGAATTCAAGAGAAATGGCCTTTTACCAAACTGAAGTGAAAAACAACATCAAATTGGGCTTGCCTCCTCAAGGTAAAACCGAACTAAGTCCCTGGATGAAAGACGTTGCCGTAAGAAACTCAACAAACTCACAGTTGGGTTTGCACATTGCTCCAATCTTCAATTTCACCAACCATGGATTAGGCAGATATGCTGAAGTTAAGCTCGATGATGACGAAAAATAGTCAATTCTGTGCGAGACTATCTTTTTACCACTAATGACTTACTTGCCTATATTTCTGTTTTTTTCTTCAAAGAATTCCTTTCAATCTAATTTTCATTGCTTATTTTCATTATTTAAAAATTACATTCAATTAAATTCAATTAAATATTCTATTTTATTCTATTCTATTTTATGTTATTTATCAAAATTAATCTACCTCTATAAATACATAAATACAAATCACGTATTCATATACCATCAAGGTAATCGTCACTTGATAAAATAGTTTTTTTGTTCCTGTCATTGATATTATCAGTAAATTTGTTGGATATAATATCATAGCCCTCAAAATTAGTTTTTTTTCTATTTCTAATTTTATGTTTATTCATATATCTAGTAATATCAAAAGAGTTTTCTTTTTCATTCACCAATGTAGTCTCTTCATCATCAAACATTTCAATATTATTGTCATTATCACTATCACTATCACTATCACTATCATTATCATTATCATTATCATGATTATGATCATATTCAATTTGTTTAGAGTCACTAAAATTTAATATTCGATTCGATTTATCATTATTCATATCATAACCATTATTGTTGATTTTATCTTCAATATGGTTTTTTCCATTTTGCTGATTATCAATTGAGTATAGATGATCAGGCAATTCATAAAAACATAAACTCGATAAATTATTACTAATACACGATAAACATACTGGTTTCAATTTATCACAAGCTCTTTTTTTTTTAATGCAGTTAAAACATTTTAATCGACGTCTTTTAACTTTTGGAATTAAATATGCTGTCTTTCTTGGTGTACATATTATACTATTTTTCTTTTTTGACAAAATTTCTTTTATATTTTGAGTTTTTTTTCTAGTGTTAATATTATTATTATTATTATTATTATTATTATTATTATTATCCGAAGAAAATTTAGTTATTGATCTACTAGTTGATGATGCTGAGTTCAATGTGCTTCTACATCTATCAGAATTTATAATATTATTTGATGATATGGAGGCATTTGGAATTTCAAATTTGGGTTTATAATCGTCGATATTAATATCAGTTTTGTAATTTTTTCTAGTCATTGGTTTTCTTTTTTTTTGTTTAAAAATTCTATTATTATCAATTAAAATATTATGATTATCTGCATTGATATTATTGATATTATTAACATTATTAACATTATTAACATTATTAACATTATTAAAATCATCACTATTATTAAGATTATTATTAAGATTATTAAGATTCGAAACATCAATTTTGATTGAATTATTAATATTTTTAATCAAATCATCTTGAAATTTTAATAAATCCGAATTGAGTTTAACTGATAAAGAACTGGTAATTTTATCAATAATTATATCATTATTTGAGGATATGATTTTGTTAAAATTTTTCTCAAAATTAATCAAATTATTATCAAAATAGGTTATTTGATTTTTAAAATGTTTGTTCAAGTTTTTATTTAAATTTTTATTGATTTTATCAGCTATATCATTTAGATTTAGATTTATATTAGAAGAATTATTGGAATTATTACTGTCAAGAAAAGTCGATAAATTATTTAATGAATTATCAAAATTAATTAAAAATTTATTTATCAATTGGTTATTAATCAAGTTCAATAAATCATTTTTAAATAAATTGATTATTTTCTTCAAATTGATTGATTCCAACTCTAATTTATTTGACCATTTAATTAAGTTTGAAGTTGAGTTTTTCAGTAATAGATTATTTGAATCAAATAATTCATCGTGAAACTTAAATTCCTCAATTGAATTGACTGAATTGATGGAAGATGCCGATAATGGACGATTGAAATTAAGATTGTTGAAATTATTAGAGCTATTTATTGCTGGAACGATTGTCTTAACTGTGGATTTGGTTGGGCTCGAACTTAAATCTGTTTGGCTATAATCATCGGATTTCCTATTATTATCAATGCTGTCAATATTATTATTGTAATAATTACCATTTGCGATGTTTTGATAATTCTTATATCTAGTGAGATTAGAATTGGCTGGTTTTGAAGAAGACTTGAATGTCGAATTAAGCGCCGAAGCTGAGGTTGAAACGGTTTCTGATTTCTTCAAGCGAATGGAATTTGATATATCGTTATGGAAACAATCGTCAAAATTCATTCTTTCTAGGTATCAATTTTTGCAGAAACAAAAAAAACACAGGTCTGAAAACCGACAATGGTTAGACTCATTTTCGTCAATAAAGGGATTCCAACGAGGTATTTATATCATTCAAACACAGCTATTTCAGACACCATCCAGCTCAGGAGAAACGATTATATCTGCTTTTCAACAGACCACATCCAAGAATCCCAAAAAGGATACAACATCACCAATGTCGTAATTCTTCACGTGCATGTTACCCGTTCACTGTTCATCTTCACGCAGCTTGCACGCACTTCACACGTCAGCCCCACGCGTGGCTTTTTCCCCGAACCGCCGGCCATTGCCCGGCCGTTGTCCGAAGCTGCTGCAAAAACCCGGAGTTGTGCTGGGTCTTAAATATTATCTTCGATTTATTGGACAATTGCATCTCTCTTTTGATACAATACCAATATATATCTTTCCCTAGATCTTTGTTTCTTTCCTGCTCTTCTTACTCTACAATCTTACCTTCAATTCTACTCAACTATCTACAATATTTTCACTACAATGGCTGTTCAAGACGTTTTATCAAGAAAATCTGGTGTCATCGTTGGTGATGATGTTCGTGCCTTATTCGATTATGCCCAAAAAAAGGGTTTCGCTATTCCTGCCATCAACGTAACTTCATCCTCGACTGTTGTTGCTGCTTTGGAAGCTGCCAAAGACAACAATTCTCCAATCATCTTACAAACCTCTCAAGGTGGTGCTGCTTACTTTGCTGGTAAGGGTGTTTCCAACAAGGACCAATTTGCTTCCATTCAAGGTTCCATTGCTGCTGCTCACTATATCAGATCAATTGCTCCTGCTTATGGCATTCCAGTCATCTTACACACAGACCACTGTGCTAAAAAATTATTGCAATGGTACGACGGCATGTTAGAAGCCGATGAAGATTACTTTAAGAAAACTGGTGAGCCCTTATGGTCTTCCCACATGTTGGATTTATCTGCTGAAAACGATGATGAAAACATTTCAACCTGTGTCAAATATTTCAAAAGAATGTCTAAAATGAACCAATGGTTGGAAATGGAAATTGGTATTACTGGTGGTGAAGAAGATGGTGTTGATAACGAAAACGCTGATAAGGATTCTTTGTACACCTCTCCAGAGACTGTATTTGCTGTTCACGAAGCCTTAGCCCCAATCTCTCCAAACTTCTCAATTGCTGCTGCTTTCGGTAACGTTCATGGTGTTTACAAACCAGGTAACGTTGTCCTCACTCCTTCAATCTTAGGCGACCATCAAGCTTTCGCTAAATCAAAGATCAACTCACCTAGCACTCACCCATTATACTTGGTCTTCCATGGTGGTTCAGGTTCAACTCAATCCGAATTCGATACTGCCATCAAGAATGGTGTTGTGAAAGTCAATCTTGATACAGATTGTCAATATGCCTACTTAACTGGTATCAGAGACTACGTCTTAAACAAACAACCTTACATCTCTTCTATGGTTGGTAATCCAGAAGGTGATGATAAACCAAATAAAAAATACTTTGATCCTAGAGTTTGGGTAAGAGAAGGTGAAAAGACCATGTCAAAAAGAATTGCTGAAGCTTTGTCTGTTTTCCACACCAAAGATCAATTATAATTTCTAGATCAATGCTCTTTTAAGTATATAATCATATACGACCGAAATATCATAATATAAATATAATAATATTCTACAATTTGACAACTTCTCCTTTGTCTATCTTGTTTTTTTCTTTTAAAAATATCCCACATATATTATAAATTCTTTAAATATACATAAAAGAGTATATGGACAAATTTTATGTAAAAGATTATATAATCAAACAATAAACAGTAATAAATAAGTAATAAATAAATAATAAAGTAATAAAATAAATAAATAAATAATAAATAAAATAAATAAAATAGAGTTGAAATATAATAAAATAAGATGAATCAAATAAAGTAAAAGTAAAATAAAATAAAATAAAATAAAGTGAAAGTAAAAATAATAATTAAAATTTTTTCTTTTTGGTTTTTAAACTTTTTCTTTTTTAATACATGAATAATAAATTATATTTATAAAAAAAAACAATCCTTTTTAAAACTTACACTAATATCATAATAATTCAAAAGTTATCTTGGAAAATCAATTTAGCAAATAAATAACATCAAAAATATTTTAAATTCAATATGTTCATAAAATTGAATATTAAAAGCATTTTATAGAAATGAAAAAGATAAAAATTAATAAAAAAAAAAAAATCATAATTATCAATCCTTTTTCAAAATCTTTTAGTACCAATTACCTCCAACTTGTCTTGAATAATCACCAGGATAACCACTAAACCCATATGGCAATTGCTGTCCCATAATCATTGGTTGTTGCAGTTGCAGTTGTTGCAGTTGTTGTTGTTGCAGTTGCTGTTGTTGCAGTTGTTGTTGTTGTTGCTGTTGTTGATGGTTATTATGTTGACTAGAACTATGGTTGTTTCCATGATTGTTATGATGGTTGTAAAATTGACCTTGAGTGTGATTGCCTTGGTTATTTGATTGATTATTTTGGCTGGATCCTTGATTGCCCGCATTTGCTCCAACATTGGATTGATTATTATTTGATGCTCCATTATTTCCAGTAGTATCAACTGTGGATTGTTGTCCGTTAGTTGGATCTTGGGATGGTCCATTGGAATAATAGTTATTATACATTTTTGGTTGTGGTTGATTATGTTGACCATAATGATGACCATAATTTGATTGTGGTGGTTGAGCAAAATAATTTTGATATTGATAATAATAATATGGAATTTGGAAATATGGTTGGTTGGAGTATGGTGCTGGCGCATTGCTGGCAGGATTTGGTTGTCCAGTTGGTGGAACATTGGTAGCAATTGGAGATGCAGTGACATCTGAGACTGGAACTGTGCTTATTGGCATACCTGGAACTTGAGGTGGAATTCCATAGGGAGCTGGTTGATCATAAGCACCAGAAACGCTAGTACCGCTAGAAGTTGTGCCATTATTTCTAATATTATCTCTTAAGGAAGTAGTGCTAGTAACAACTGGAGAAGGTTGAGAATTTAAAGCCAAGCTATTAAAATTGGAACGATCATATGAATAATCGACATTTGGATACGTGAAACCGGGAACATGAGATTGATAATTATAGTAGTTATCAAATTGTTTAGGTTGTTGGACTTGGGATTGAGGTTGGGATTGTGGTTGTGGTTGGGATTGGAATTGGTTTTGATTTTGGTTTTGATTTTGGTTTTGGTTTTGGTTTTGGTTTTGGTTTTGATTTTGACCTTGAGAAGGATAATAATTATTATAAGAACGTTGAGATTGTTGGTTGTACAAATATGGACGTTGTTGTTGTTGCTGTTGTTGTTGTTGATGAATTGGTTGATTTCTACTTTGTGATTGAGTTTGTTGGTTTTGTTGATTTTGCTGTTGATGTTGTTGTTGTTGTTGTTGAGAATTGTTTTGTGATTGAGCGTTATTTTGAGGTTGAACAATTGATTGTTGAGATTGGGATACAGATTGATTATTTTGTTGGGTTGCTTGAGTGTTTGCAGATGATTGTTTTTCGTCATCAACATTGAGGGAACCAAAAGTAATACCTACAGAATTGACTTGAGAAGCAACATTTGGTAAAACAACAGGGGCGTCTTGGTTCAATCTCCGTGAGAAACGTAGAGACTGAGTTTTAACCTGTTGGATTGGTTGTATTTGTTGAACAGGTTGAACAGATTGAGTCTGGGATGGAACTTGAACTTGGGGAACAGTATGAGAGGAAATATTAGTAGCATCTGGAATAGAGGATTGGATAGTAGGAGCGGTATTAGCATTAACGTTAACATTAGTATTAGCAGCAGTAGTGTTATTATTTACAGGAACGGGTTGTGAGTTTTGAATTGAGATAGAAGCAGTTACAGGTTCAGAAATGTTAACGATATTTGAGGAAGCAGTTGATTTTAAAGAATTATCAATTACAGAAGCAAGAGCATCAGTTGATTGAATAACTTGTTCAACAATTTTTGCGACTTCTTTACTTGCAGAAATTTCAGGTTGATCATCGGCGTAATCTATGATATCTTCGATTATTGATTCTTGAGCCTTTTCAATAGCCTTTTCGATTTCGTTGTCATCTTCATTTAATTGATCATCGATGATCTTGGTGAGAGGAATTTGAGCTTTTTCATTTTCAAGATTTTCGTCATCAGTTTTAATAACATCATTGAGAATCTCAGAATGGTCAGAGATTGAGATATCATTGACCAAATCAGTGTTAATTAAATCATTAATAACATTTTTGATGTCATTCTCGATTGTCGAATCGTTGGTAGTCACTGGAATTTCATTTTTAGCGTCATCAGCAACAGCGGTAGTTATCTTTTCTGTTATAATTTCCTGAATGTCAGAAGTGGTAGTAGTTGTGGTGGTAGTTGAGAATGTAGCATCGGTAGAAGTGGCGCTTGATTGATCATTGGTTATGGTGGAAGTAGAAGCAGCAGCAGCGGCGTCAGTAGTGGTGGTTGTGATAATAGTTGTAGTAGAAACAGTAGTATCGGGTGCTGGAGCATCGTGTTTTAGTATAGCTTTTGGTTTTGTGAGGATTTTCTTAACAGGAGGTTTTGGAGCAACGACAGAAGCCCAAGTCTTTTTTAGTAATACGGGAGTTGAGCTTGGTTTTAGTGTTGGTTTTTTGGGTTGTTTGTCAGATTGTTTTTCGGATTGTGGTTGATCCTTTTCGGAAGATTGAGGTTTGGATTTAAGTTGTGGTATTTGTACTTCGGAATCTTGAGATTTTAAGCCGTTATTCGAGCCTGATTTTTGTTCTGATTCGTTTGAGGGAGAATCTGATTGTTGAGATTCTTTTTGTTTTTCCAGTTTTTGTTGTTGTTGTTGTTGTTGTTCCTTTGATGGTATATCCTTTTTTTGTATTGATTTGTTTGCAAGAGATTTTTGGGGAACGGATTTTGAGATTTTTTTATCTGATTTGGATAAAGCAGCAGCCCAAGAATTTTTAGGAGGGGACTGTTGTGGTATTTGAGGAGCGACAGAAGGTGTAGTAGACGATGAAGCAGAAACAGAAGCAGAAGCAGCAGATTGGGATTGACCTTTGTTTGTTTTCCTATTGAAAGTCTTTGATTTATTATGAAATTTTTCATTTGTCTTAAAACGAGGTTTTTCGGAGTAGGTATTATTAGCGTTGCTATTTGAAGTATTATTGGAGGTGGAGTGGTGGTGATGGTCGTTTGAAGAGGAACCATTAGATTGGTGATGAGAAGCGTGTTTTGAGTCTTGGATAGAGGATATATCAGTGCTATTATTGTTCGAGTTGTTAATTGAGTCTTGAGAGGAGGATTGATCGTCTTTGATGTGTTTTTTTTCCTTGGAGGGTTTTTTAACCTCGTCCCACTTTTTGATTTTACCTATAACAATCAAGTTTGCAGTTTCTGTGAGGTTGTTTGAAGTTTCAGCTAAAGCATCTAACAAGTCGTCATTTGACCAATCGGGGAACATTTCAGTTAAGTAATCCAAATTTTGTTTAGTTTGCAAATCCAATTTATTTGAGGAGGAAGAGGAGGAGGAGAAGGAGGATTTGTATTTGTTGCTGTAGGAATATTTTGAGTAGTTCGAGTAGGTTGAGTGGTTTTGGTGGGAATGATTAGAATAACTGTTTGTGCTACTAATAATCGTAGAACCGTCAAGATTACTGCTATCATTATTATTCAAGTTTGGGCTATTTGTGTTATTGGTGTTGTTGTTGTTGGTGTTGTTGTTGAAACGCTTTGAGTGGTTTCTGAAAGCACCTCTAGACCTCCTTGGCCTAGAAGTTGATTGAATTTGCTCAGACATTGGTGTGCTGAAATTGGTTTGTGAGAGGTATATATATAGGATTTATTAAAACAGGCAGGATTTTTCTTTTTGAGGAGAAGAAAAGGAGAAGATTGTATTTTAATAAATTGAAAGAGAGTTAGGGAAAAGAAGTTGATAAGTGAAAGAACAAATAGAAAGAGTACTGATATGGGAACAATTAAAATTTGAAAATGTTGTTGAGAACGAAAAGAAAAATCTCAAAAGGTGGAAAAAGGAAAGAGAAAAGACGACGGAGTTGCCCGGCCGCAGCATCATGCGGACAGCGCATTGAAAGTGACAGATCGGGTAATGGAACTGCATGTGACCACGGAGAGGAACACCAAAGCGGTGGCAATTCAGGAGAGAAAGAGAGAAACGAGAAAAAGCAGCCGAATCAGAAGTAAAGAAAACACAAATTACGAAATATACTAATAATACTAAACATACTAAATACTAAATACTAAATAAATACTAAAATAAAAATCAAGAATAAAATAAAATAAAATACTAAAAACAACAGGCAGTAACAAAAAGAGTAAAGGAAGTTTATTTTACATAGTAAAGTCAGCTAGTGGACGCTTTCTCTCAAACCAATTAATTAGCAATATAAAGATATTAAAATAAAAGAAACAAAATCTGAGGAACAGTTACAATTTCATATCAATTGACCAAGCACTCGACTACTCGTTTTGTCTTTGATTATAGGCTAACTTTTCTTGTTCGTATCTCTTCTTATCGGTTTCGGCTTTGGCGTCATATGGAGCTCTTTCTTCTTGGGTCAAGGCCTTCCATCTTTCACCCAATACTTTACCAACTTGGCCAAAGGCAATACCTGGGCTCTCTGCTCGGACAATGTCACGATTTTCGTTAGCAAAAAACATGTAGGCAGATAGAGATCTCTTAGGAGCATTTGGGTCTTTCTTCTTTCTGGAGGACTTGGAACGACGAGTTCTGTGATGAGTTTCACCGTCAGCAGCCATTTTTCAGATTGTTATGAGGGATGTGGTGACAAGCAAGTAGGAATCGAAGGGATCAGATGCAATTGACACTAACGCTGGCAGGCACAAGTACTGGAATAGACGCAACTCAATTGATAGATGTTAGTAAAATTCAAGTGAAGGAGGTGAAGCAATGGAGGCAAACAGCACTGAAATATCTCCATCTCCATCACCATCACTGGGCCTTTCGTGTCGCCAGGGACACTCCTCTTCTGCTGCGCACACCTGCCCCATCAGCACACCCGTTTTGGACTACTCCCACCGCCCGCTACAGGTCAGCGCCAGACCTCTCTGCTCTTGCTACCTGTGCTGCTGCTGTTGCTGCTTCTGACTCTTCAGCGACTCAATGCTGGGCCAATCTGCTTCTGATGCGACGTGCTGGCTGTGGGTGTGTTCTGGAAACGTGTGGATTGGATTTTGCTGGTTATGGCAGAACTAATCTTGCGTTGATATGATAGTGTGATATAATTGATTTGATTTGATTTATGTTACAATGATTGAATTTATTTTATTCTCAATCAAAGTAATGTCGGACTGTTTGACACTCTTATATTTCATTGTATTGTTTTTTGATTTGTGTATAAGTAGATAGAGAAGACTATGGTGATGGCTTGAGTGAAATTTATTTAAGTAGCAGTCAAATTTTAAAATTATATTTCAAGACCGCTTGCCGCTTTGGTTAATATATGATACATACAAATTTTTTAAATAGAGTGAAATTTGTTATAGTAATACTAATAGTATAGGAACAGTATAGTAATACCAGTGTTATATTAATATAAAGAAACTAGTAGTAATACAATACAATATATAGCAAAATATAATCAAATCCTTTAACTATGTGTGGTTTTATAGTGGGAGAAAAAAAAGTGAGGCAATTCTGGGAATTCCAATTGTGTTTATCAAAAATTAGCTTGGCCAAAAACAAAAAAGCATGACTGGCCCGCCAAGCCGCACGCTTTCTTCTTGCGCATGGTTGCGGCGTATATGCAGTTTTCCGCAGCAGTCCCCGACCCAGCCTGTTTCCCTGCTATTGATCTGTCCCGCTAACGCAGGTCTACTCACAAAACGCGCTTTTCCCTCTCTTCTGCGTTTTTCTCCCAACTTCCATGTGCTGCTAAAGTTCAGCTCCTTCTTCCTGGTTTGCTAACCTGGTTCCCGAACCACACCTTTCGTTTTGATACTACAAACATATTTGCTTATTCCTTTGATTCTTTGCTTATATTCTTATAAAGCTTACTTATAAACCAAATTACATGGAAATTATTTCTCTAATATAAGAGAAAGTGAATAACTGTTCCTTATTTGCCCAATTGCAAGACAACTTCAGCCTTTTAATAATCTATAATTTCTATAATTCAAACAAAATAATTGCGTTTTGCTCTAATCAATTTTGTTTTTCCGATTTCCATTAAATCCATTTCAACAACATATACACAATTAAAATTTAGACAAGTTTTCTGTTTTTCCTTCTCTTTCTTCCTCTTTCTTTCTTCAGACCTTTTGTCTAAACCCCTTGAATTTCGTCCAACCCCGTACAGCATTAACTAATCATTGTAACAGCTCATCGTATTACATGTACTACATGTACTACACGTACTACACGTACCGTTCGCATTTGTATCCCCCGGTCAGTAGAACGGCGACCATCCAACGTAAATTACGGCCAAATTATTGACATCCGTTGCTTCTTGAATCAATTCAGAAACTACTGCTTCATTACTAAGTCCATCAGCAACCAATTTTTGCTGCACTGCTCCCAATGCCTTTTCTGTCCCACTGAACTTATCATTATCATCCTCTTTAATTATCTCTTGTCGAATTGTAATATCTGATAGCTTTTGCAATTTAAGCTTTTTCAATGGTGTAACAACAAACGAATATAATGGATCCCATTTCAACACTTCTAACATTGTACTGATTTTTGCTTTATTATTCCTTAACACTTTAAAACAACATTCACTGTTCTTCTTAAACATTCCTTCTCCACTGATTCCAAATCCATCAACAATATCTCTTGTCAATCGAAATGGAACTGTTTCTGGTATCGGTAACAGCTTACCTTGATCAAATGCCACCCCTAAATCAATATGAATTGGCTCTCCAAATTCATTGATCAATATATTATTACAGTGCCGGTCTCCCAACCCCAACACATGCCCAACAATAGATGAACTGGCTGTCCCACAACAATACGAAATTTTCGACTCAAACCAACTATTACTATCCAAATATTTATCCATGAAATAATACCGGAAAACTGGTTGAATCTTATCGCAAATTCTCTTATACTCACTTATCCTTATCTCCTTCGTCTTATTCTGTGCTTTCAGCATAATACCTTTCGCATCACTATAACTCATCTCATCATGCTTCAAGTGATACGGATACACTATATCAATAAATGATATCGTATTACAAACAAACTCAATGATTCCACCACTATTCCCTATCGGAACAACTTTATACGTTCTCAACTTTAACTTTCTCTTTCGTGTTTCCTTATCTGCCTGGAAAAATCTATTGCACTTTTCAAATACCTGCTCCATAATCGCATCCTGTCTCAAATCATCTCCTCCTCCTTTAAATATCGTTTTATACTCTTTGCCTCCATCTACTCTAACATTCGCTATCTTTGGTCGACTGATTCCTGATGAAGGAATCACAATCTCATTATCCACTTTCCGAATTTTCGCAACTTTTCTATAATCTCCTTCTTTATTAATATCAATTTTAGTAGTAGCTAACGGAACATTCAATTTGTTCAAATACTCTTCGCTCCATTGAAACCCACATTTTAAATTCCTCAATTTAATACTCTTAACATTTGCTTTAAATTTCTCGCTCGCCAACGCTAAAGAATTGAAGCAAAATTGAGTAACTGGTGCCAAGTATTCATCATCAAATTTCTTATCAAGTTTTAAGCTTTGATACAACTTTTTACCTGCGTCCATTCGAAATTTAAAATTATTATCAAACTCCCGTTTTTGAATCAATAAACTGCAAAGAAGATATAATGAATGATATGGATGCTTGTGACAGATATTAAATAAAATATCTTGTAAAACTTCTTGGAATTTATCCTTTTCATTATGCAATTTCGATAATAATTGATTCACCCAAGGAATCAATTTATAGTAATTAAACGACTCACAACTTTTAATAAAATCCATTACTCCTCTTTGAATACCCTCATCTTTACAAAATTCAAAAAATAATGAACAAAACCTATCAAGATCAATATCATCATTTCTTGGATCATCATAATTAACTAAAAGCATATAAAAATAAACAGAATGTTTTATCAAATTACGTTTGGTCTTTTTCAAATTATTCAACTGAATCAAATCAGATTTATATTTATTTCTCAACTTGTTTTTCATATCTTCTAATTTTTTTTCTTCTGCTTTACTTTGTTTATCTTTTTTTTCATTTTTTATTAAAAAAACCTCGCACTCATTATATTCTTCCAATGCTATCTCGTACCTTGAAATCTCTTCTTTCAAAAACAACGATTGCCAGTTTTTATCACAAAATTGAGCAAAAATATGATACGCTTGAAATATTGATTCATATACAATATGTTCTTTTGAAAATGATAAAATATATTTTTCAAAAATATTCGATGTTGCTGCTTGTCTAGATTCTGATAACCACTTTACCAATTTAGCACCAATAACAGTCTTTGGCGTGTTTAATTGTTTAATTGATACAGTATCTTCATTATCCGAATAATTTTTATACAACTCTTCCAACATTGATATGGCAATTGAATTTTCATTTTGTGTCCAAAGAGTCGATGCAACTTCAACATTTGCCGTTTCAAAAATTTTATTTTGAATTTTTGCCAATTGGTTTTCCTTGCCTTTTTGTGTTAACAATAACGATAGCTTATTCTTCACAATATTTTGAATAATAAATACGTTATTGATTGATTTTTGACTTTCATTATTCAACCTTGCAAGTTTTCCAAATCTTATCAACTCATTTAACATTCCAAGCATTGAATTACTTGGGCATAAACTGACATTATTAATTAAAGAAAAACAGGTCTTTCGTGACAATATAATATCATCATAGTCTGAAAAGTCGTTCTTCTTAAACCAAAATGTACTATCTTCATAATTTTGAATTGACTTAACAAAATTTTTGTCTGTTAAATTATATACATCCTCAATATTAACTATTATTGAAGCTGTTTTCATAAACCTTGATATTTGTTTTTGTTTCATTTTCAAAAAATTCTTGTTAAAAAATGAATTTCTGGTCAATTCAAATAATGAATCTGCAAAAACGTTTTCAACGTTAACAAATTTAAGGGTTTTATAAATAATTTCCTGACTTTTATCAATTTTGACATCAAAGTCACCAATTGGCAAATCCCATTGATTTAGTTTCCATGCCACTTCATACCTATCCGATTGATTCTTACCTATTTGTTCATCTATAATCATTGATAAGTTGTTCATTCCAAAAGATTTTACTGAATTAATTAAAGCGTCTTGCTCACCAAATGAGGATAGATCAGCTTCATACAATGCACTATTAAACATAACTTTTTTAAAAGATTCACTACCTTTATTTATCATGTTTATTGCAAAGTCTAATGTTGGTGTCACTGGTAATCCGTATACTAAATCACTATACAAATCACTAGGAGTGATATTATTATAAATATCCTTTAGTAGTTTATATTGGTACTTATTTTCAGTTTTATCCGAGTGAAATTCCTCAAACAACAATAAAGATGTTTTTGCTTCTCCTATAAAATGAGCATTTTGAATAAATTCAATGCAATTGATATTATCTATTGATTTGAAAAAATATTTGGATTTATTTTTCAACCTTCTAATCTTGAAATATAGCACCAAAGAAAATTTTATTATATCCTTATTTTTCTTTATATTTAGAAGCTTTTTAAATAAATCATTAACATTTAATGAACCTTCCTCTTTATAGATTGTAATATAGTACATAATTAACTCAGGCATTATTTGCAATATTAAATTTGGAGCAGATTTTAAAAAACATAAAGCCGACATTTGAGGGAAATAAGAAGAAATACAATTCAAATAATAAAAAAATAGGTCAAAAATCCAAGTATTAAATATAAAATTCTTCTCACTAGATTCCAAACAAGAAAAAATATCATCAAATTCTAAATTCAGGCCAGTTGGAAAATCCAAATTCAAATCTCCAACAAGAAATTGAAGGGTATCATATTCAATTGGAAAAGTAGACAACGGAATTTGAATTGACAAATCGTTAAAATATTGCTTGATTTTGTTAAATTCAAATAAAAAATATCCTAAAATCCCTTCTATAATGCTTGAAATTTTAGAAATTTTATTTTCGCTGTAATAATTTAGAATTTTTTGCAAGATACTGTCCATGAATGATTTATGGGAATCAAATTTAACGCTATCACTTTCTTTGCCATAATAATAAGGAATTTCTCCATTTTGTGTATAATAATATCCAAAGTATTTTCCAATATAGACCAAAAACTTTTTGCTATCTTTATCAACATATTTGAAGATTTTGTAGAGTCTATCGATCAAATCTTTTTTGTATTTATGAGTTAGTCCAAGTTCTGGAAAGTTTAGTTCAAATTCAAATTCAAATAAAAGTGAGATTAACTTAACCAAATTCAAATTTTCAAAATCGTCATAATTGCTTAGTGAATCCTCTATATCGAGTAAGCTAATATTTGACTTCGAGTTGGATATTACTGAAATCGAAGCTTGAAAGCATTTAAATAAAACATCTGTTTTATCAAAATCATGATCTAAAAAAGTTTCAATAAAGTTTCTTGTTTGAAATTTAATTTCTTCTTCCATTTTTGATTTCTTTTTTAGACTCATCAACTCAACTAATATGCATAAGAAATAATTATCCGGATTTTCAATCGTTAAAACACCTTTATTGATATTTAAAACAACTGACAATATGCTGTCTACTTCTTGGGCTAGTTCCTTCTCGCTTAAATAAGCACTTAAATTCTCAGTAATAAGTTTCAACAAAAAAGATTCTCTAAAACCTTCTGGGTCCATCAATATTATGTATTTCAACTTTCTTATAAAAAGAATTTTTTGATGGACTTTAGTACTATCTTGTATCCATGTAATTATGTTTCGACATAGAAAAAAAAATAGGGATGATTTAAATATTTTAGATGAATTAGATAGATTTAAAAGTTCTTTGATTATCCCCAAACCCTTTTCACCATTGATCTTTATAAACAACCCAGTATTAATTTTTAATGAATCTGAATTAAAAAGAGCCTTTAAATAACTACCTGCTTTTTGAAATGTTGCTGAGTTAAGTAATTTATTTTCATCTGATAAGTCAATAAATCTTATAATATTGAGAATAATCAATGATATTTTGGATTTTAATAAATTTGAAAACTGTTTGTCTCCAATTTTGTCAGACAATATATCATATATTTTATTTCCATGCCCACCTAGAGTAAATGCAAGAGAAATTGACAAAGGCAAACTGTCAGAAACCAATGAATTTACCCCCAATTTTAATGTGCTTGATATTTCATTCAAAAATTTATCCTCTTCATCAGAAATTTCTTTATTATAATTTTGGCTTGAAATATTTACAGCTATAAGCTGTTTGTAGTTATGAGAAAAAAATGCTTCGTTAGATTTGTAACCAAAATTCTCAAAAGGAAATTCACTTAAATTGAAATAATTATTCCAGAACTTGAAAAGATCCAATCTATACAACAAAAACAACTCATTCAAGTTAATTTTCTGATGTTGACAAATAATTTTAAAAGAAGCTTTGATATAAGATGATAAAAATCCAATTTTAGAATACTCTGTAATATTATACAAACTTGATGTTAAGCAACTTTCAGAAGCCAGTGAAATTATGCTAAAAAAATAACAAAAAAACGGATGATCAGAATTTGAAGTTTGGAAATTTTTAAAAATTTGATTATAAAATTTAATTTGAAAACTTGTTTTGGAAACTTGAAAAAGTGTCAAAAGAGAGCCTATGGATTTAAATTTAACAAAATTAGATGCACATTTATGAGTAGAAACAACAAGTTCTTGTAAATTCAAGCTTAAATTAGTTTCTGAATGATTATTCGAGATAATTAACAATTGAATCAACAAAACTAGATAATTCTTAATCAATTCATCCACTATAAAGACATCTTTTTTATATAAAGCAATAAAATACGTGACCATGTCTATACAATCTTTTTTCAGAGAGTTTTCCGACCAAACTTGAGTACAGGAAACAATAAAACTTAAAAATTTTATAATAGTTTCAATAGAAAAAGTCTTATAATCTTTCAGTAATAATTTATCACCTAGTAACCTAATTAGTCGACTTAGATTTTTTTGCGAAATTTTCTTTTTAACATGATCAGACCTTTCTAAAAACTGTATTAAAATTGGAGAAATGGATAAAAAACTCTTTGGTTCAAGATTTTCGACATAATCAATAATGTTATCCAAAACTTCGTTAATATCAGGCGATTTTAAAAGTGATTGAGTAGTTGAAAACAAAACAGTTTTCGCTAAAAAAAATTCGAAATTCATTTGATTGTTGTCTTCACTTTCACATTCTTTACTTGAGTTGTAAGAAAAACTTAAAGAAGAGTTTGTCCCAGATCTTCGAATTGATCCAAATTCATCGCTCACTGTTATTGAATTTGAGTCTTTTTCATTTGAAATAAAACCATGACTACTTGATTGTTCTCGGATTTCGTTTTTTTCAAATTTCTCAATCAAATGCTCATGAGGAAAGTACTCTAAAATAAACATAAGAATGCTCTTCCTAATGTTATCTTTAAATTTTAAATTAAGATTCAAGTTGAAAATAGACTTGAAAACTTTATATATTTCATTGAAACTATTTTCTTGAATGCTAAGAAACTCCTGCTCATAAAAAACTGAGATTTTGTATCTTAATGATTCACAGTAACTTTTCAATTGATTATTATTATTTAAAACATAATTTATGTTAAGTAATTGAATTGACCATTTAAATAGATTTTGGAAAATAGGACTGTTTCCATTTTTATTAAAACTTATAGAATTGCCAAAATTCATAGTAGAATCCAATATTTTAAAAAATTTAATAAAAAAATTTCCTAAAGTTTCTTTGATTTTATTGCCTGAGAATATCAAAGGTTTGACATATATTTCTTTTATAACCTCATTAGTAGCTGAATTTCTTAATAAAAAAAAATTTCTTAAATTTTTTGAAGAATTCCAGAGGTCTTCAATTTGATCAATATAATTTTTTTTGTATGGTTTCCAATACTGAAATATAGAGTTAAATCTTATGTAATCATTACTGCAAATCCAAATAAAGAATTTGTCAAAGAAAGAAATTTCATTTATATTTGTAGATTCATCTATATCTTTCATGTAATTCTCTGTTTTAATGAGGAACCAGTCAATCATTTTTTCTGTTTTTGATAACGAGGCAAATAAATTATTTTGATTGAAAAAAAATTTTAAAGCATAAATCCAAAATATTAGAGAATGATTATTTAAGTGAGTGGGACCATTTGTCTCTGATATATCAAAAATAGACTCCATTGCTTGATATATATATTTATCATTATATAATTTGGAAAAATGACCAATATTTTCAGAATTTTCGCCGATTGTATTATTTTGAGACAAGCTGTCTTGAGTTGAACTTTGATAATCACAAATAGTAATTTCTTGGATGGAATTATTATAGAATGAATTATCATAATTTGAATTCTTGTGAAGCGAGTTTTCTTCAGAAAAGTTTTGATAAAACAAGTTATCTTGTATGCTATAAAAGGAACTATCTTGGAAAGACTCATGTTTATTTTTAAAATTTGAGAATGAACCATTTGGATTTTTAATCATAAAAGGATTGATTGCAAAATGATTAAAAATAGATATTGCTAGAGAGCAAAAAATAGACAGACTAGAATCTTTCAAACATATTTTTAATAATTGAATTAGTGTTTCATGTGAAATTGTATTTTGGTCAATAACCAATTTTGCTAATAAAAATAGCCAATTAATTAAAAATTCATTGCTGACATTTTTAAAAACCAAATTAATTAAATTCGGATCTTTTTTGTCAGAGAATATAAATAATTGTAAAACAATAACTTGAAAATCAGAGGAGGAATTAAATAGATCGATTAGAAAATCCAGCCAGTTATCGTTATAATCTAAGCATGATTTGAGAACTTCCCTATAATCAAAATTGTTGATCTTTTGTCTCTTTGTGTTATGGCTACTATTTGTGGAATTATGTAACAGAAGTATAGTACTATCGGACAATTTTAAAGAGTTGTTATTATCTGAGTTATTTGATACGTCAATTGAGATGGTGCTTAATTTGGAAAGAGTGAGCTGTATATAATCTTTTATTAAAAAATAAGATGTGGTCACATTCAAAAATATGGATCTAAGTAACCAAGCCCTTTGCGAATTTAAGGAATTATTAGGGAGATATATGAAATCGGATGCAAACCAACATTCATTGTTAATTTTATCATTGTCGTTATAAAGGTATAAATCGTGATATTGGATTGAATTGAAGTCTAACGATAAAACGTCAAGCTTACTATTTTTGATTGAAGAAAGAAAGTTTATTAGTATAGTTTTTAAAGAGGATGATAAATCTTTTAAATACTCTAAATATTGAGTGTTTTTTTTAGTGTCTGTATTACTATTATTATTATTATTATCCTTGTTATCTTCATCATCAATGAATAAAACATTAAGATTTATTAAATTTATTAAAGAGGATAAAAAAGGTTGAGAGAACTTTAAAAAAATCAACAATTGATCAAATAAAGAGGGATAATTAGTGAAGATTTGAACTAAATTGAAATTCGAAATCAATATTAAAAATTTGGGTAGTATTAATTTATAATAGTTTAAAATGAAACTTGAGTTATCAACGGATGATAATAAAATTTTATTGATAATTTTAAAAACTAGTGTCATGTTCATTGACTCTTTCCTGAACTGATTTATATATCTTAAAATTAGTTGAATAATAGAGTAGTGATCGATTGATGATGAATATACTATTAGGTTATAAATAGAGTCTAAAAGCTCGTTGTTTAACTTGTCATTATCAAAGATCTTCTCATACCGATTATCCTTCCGATTTTTATCACTGTTGGCACTTTTATTGAAATTGTGAGCACTGAATATAGAAATTGAGAGCGATAGAAAACAGTTGAAATCCTTTACTGAATATAAATAATTACCAAAAAGACTGCTTAGTAAATTTAGTACTCTCGCCAAATCAATTGAGATTGGATAGAAAATCAAACCCAGATCAAAGGCTAAGCTATTAACTCTTGTTAAAATCGTTGAGATGGTTTTCAATTTTAGTAGGTTTTTTTTCTTTGTAAGCAACAAATAGAGTAGACTGGAAGACTTGATTAGTCTGGACTCAATATTTCTCAAGGACAAGCTTTTGTATAACAAGGAGTGTTTTTCTGTTTCTGATAAGTTCAACAAAGCATCAATCAAATTCACAGTTGATTTATAGTTTAGGTTGTGCACGAAAACCAATGAATTGAGCAACTCCTCGAGACTAGCAAGACCATCGGTTCTGTCTTTGATCTTTGTGGAGACAAGCAACGCCGATATTTTAGCCGACTCTTTGATAGACGACACATTCATTGTAGCAGCAGCGCTGAGGTGTTCCAGCAGCTGGCTCTGGTAACGCTATTATATTGTCTTTCGCTTTGGGAAACAACGAGGTTTTCCAGCTGAAAAACCAGCACATGACACATGCACTGCATGCGTGAGAGAGCGTGTGATTGTGAATACACCACACTGCATTGGAATGCAGTACGCACGGAACTTTTCTGCCCGCGGAGTTTGCGTGGAAAAGCGCTGTTTCCCGCCCGCGCTCTTTGGTGAAGCGAGCAAAATCACTCACTCCAACATTGTTCTCTGCCCATCAAGCAAATGAGTCTGGTAAGTGTTATCTTTTGTTGTCTTGAGGGTTATAGTCTAGAAGAACCGAGACCTAGCCAGTTTTCTTTCGTGAGCTGTTTTCTTTTCCTTTCATTTGAGTTCTTTTGAACGCTGCTCTGCTTGTGATTGTTTCACTCTCCTGTTGGTTTGTGGGTTATTGAGGGTAAATCTGTATTGTGATGAGAATTGGTCGCTTTAGGAAACTTGGTTGAGCTAATTTTTGGCTGGATGGACAAATATATTGCTGGAACTGATAAACATGGAAGATAAACAAAAAGAAAGGCTGCTATGTGGGAATGGAATTGGGCGTGGAAATGGATAACTGTGCGAACATTTGTAATTGAATGCTCCGAATTCGTTACTCGACAAAGATGGTTCTCCATATTCTTTGAATGCTATATATACTCCAGATATTCCCTAATGATTCCCATCTTATTTTTCATATTATTTTTCTTTTAATTAATTCAAAGATAAACTCATCAACGACATTTGTGTTATCCTATTCCCTATACCTCATCCACATTTAATAGAAATAAGCACATATTTCTATATTTCCTAATATCACCTTCTCATTATCTTTGGATATATTTTTATCTCAATTCTTTTTTTATTTTTATTTTTATTTTTATTTTTATTTTTATTTTTATTTTTATTTTTATTTTTGTTTTAATTTTTTAATTGTTAATTGTTAATTGTTAATTGTTAATTGTTAATCGGTAATTGGTAATTGGTAATTTTAAAATTTCTAATTGCTGCTTGTTTAATTCATTGTTATTCCACTTTTTACCCTTCTATTAATTATTTAGTTTTCCAGAATGCCAAACTATAACCAACATCATCACGATGATGATGATGAATCAATCTATTCTAATGATTCAAATGATGTTAAACCTTTTGATCCTACTTTTGATCAATCTCAATCAAATAAACCAACCACAACCCAAAATATTGTCTCAAAGATGTTAACAAATCTTTCTTCAAAATCAAAGAAATCAGTTGCCTTTTCAAAAAACATCGATGATATTGAAACTCAAAACAATGATGATTTATTATCAAACCATTTATCAAACATCTTATCAAATCCCCAAGCTATTGATATGATTCAATCCTTAGCAAGAACTCTTTCAAGAAGAACTAAAGTTCAAATGGATCATTTTGAGATTAATGATGACGATTTTGATTTAAAATTATTATTGAATTATTTAAACGCAAAATCTTTGGAACAAGGAATTGAAAGTTCTTCTGCAGGTATTGCTTTCAAAGATTTAACCGCTGTTGGTGTTGATGTATCAGCAGCCTATGCTTCATCTGTTGAAGAAATGCTTAGAGGTTTCTTTAAATGGCCTTTGAAGTTCTTCAAAAGTGATTCTACACCTATTAGACAAATTATTAGAAATTTCACTGGCGTTATTGAAGCAGGTGAAATGTGTTTCGTTGTCGGTAGACCTGGTGCAGGTTGTTCATCTCTTTTAAAATGTTGTTCAGGTGAAACCGCTGATTTTGTTGAAGTTACAGGTGATTTTTCTTACGATGGTTTATCTCAAAAGGAAATGATGGATAATTACAAAGGTTACATTATTTATAATCCAGAATTAGACTTCCATTTTCCTTTAATTACTGTCAAAGAGACAGTCGATTTTGCTTTGAAAACTAAAACACCAGCAAAAAGAATTGACGGTATCTCTAGATCTGAATATATCAACAATATGAGAGATTTATGGTGTACTGTTTTCGGTTTAAGACACACTTATTCTACAAACGTTGGAAATGATTTCGTTAGAGGTGTCTCTGGTGGTGAAAGAAAGAGAGTTAGTATTGTTGAAGCCTTGGCTTGTAATGCTTCCATTTATTCCTGGGATAATGCTACTAGAGGTTTAGATGCCTCAACTGCCTTAGAGTTTACTCAAGCTATTCGTGCTGCAACTAATCTTTTAAACAATTCTGCTTTAGTTGCAATCTACCAAGCCGGTGAAAACATTTATCAATTGTTTGATAAAGTTACTGTTCTTTATTTGGGAAAACAAATTTATTTTGGTCCTGCTGGTGAAGCTCGTGCTTATTTCGAAAAAATGGGTTGGTATAAACCTGATCGTATGACTACTCCTGAGTTCTTAACCTCTATTACTGATCCAAATGGAAGATTTCCAAAACCTGGATACGAGAACACAATCCCAAAAACAGCCGATGAATTTGAACAATATTGGTTAAATTCCTCTGAATATCAAAATTGTTTAGCCGAATATGATCAATATATTGTTGATCATCCTGCTGATGACACAAGACAAAGATTAGCTTTAGCTACTACTCAAAGAAAACAAAAGTTTCAAAGAAAGCAATCTCAATTTGTGGTCACTTACTTTTCTCAATTATTCTATTTAATTCAAAGAGGTTTCCAAAGAGCTAAGGGTGATTTAACTTACCAAGTTATTTATCTTTCTTCTTTCTTAACTAAAGGTCTTATTGTTGGTTCTATGTTTTATAAAATCCCTTCTGGAACAGATGGTGTTTATTCTAGAGGAGGTCTTTTGTTTTATTGTTTATTGTTCTGTGCTTTAACTTCTCTTGCTGAAATTGCTCATTCTTTTGAACATAGACCCATTGTTGTAAAACAAAAAACATATTCAATGTATCATCTTTCCGCCGAGGCTTTGCAAGAAATCGTCACTGAAATTCCTATTAAATTTATTGGTGTGATTATTCTCTGCTTGACATCATATTGGATGCCTCATTTAAAACATGAAGCCGGTGCCTTTTTCCAATATATGCTATTTTTATTGTTGATTCAACAATGTATGTCTTTTATCTTTAAGTTTGTTGCAACAATTACCAAAGATGGTGGTACTGCTCATGCTATTGCAGGTTTATGGATTTTAATGTTATCTGTTTATACTGGCTTTATTATTCCTTTGCCCAAAATGCATCATTGGATAAAATGGATCAACTGGTTAAACCCAATGAGATATACTTATGAACAATTGTTAGCCGTTGAATTTCATGGAAAGAAAATGGCTTGTGATAACTTGATTCCTTCTGGTAATGGTTATGAAAATGTTTCTATTGTCAACCAAATCTGTTCCGTTGCTGGTTCTATTGCCGGTCAAGATTGGGTTTCAGGTGATTCTTATATTACCTCAAAGTTTAGATACCATTATTCTCACGTTTGGAGAAACTTTGGTATTAATATTGCTTGGACCGTTGCATTTATTATATTAAATGTTCTTTTCTCTGAGTTTATGAAAAATGTTGAAGGAGGTGGTGATATGTTGTTGTATAAAAGAGGCCATTTGCCAAAAGATGCTTCCGAAGCTATTGATGGAAAGGTTGCTTCAAGAGAAGAAATGATGGTAGCTCTTAATGGTCCCAATGTTGATTTGAAAAAAGTTATTGCTGTAAAAGATGTTTTTTCATGGCAAAATCTAAACTACACTATTCCTTATGATGGAGCAACAAGAAAATTATTAGATAACATCCAAGGTTATGTTAAACCAGGTACTATGACTGCTTTAATGGGTGAATCAGGGGCAGGTAAAACTACTCTATTAAATACTCTTGCTCAAAGAATTAACTTTGGTGTTATTACCGGTGACATGCTAGTTAATGGTAGACCAATTGACTCTTCATTTAAAAGAAGAACAGGTTATGTTCAACAACAAGATTTGCATTTATCAGAATACTCTGTCAGGGAATCTCTTAGATTTGCAGCTGATTTACGTCAACCTAAAGACGTTCCTCAATCAGAGAAATATGAATATGTTGAAAAAATTATTGATTTATTGGGTATGCAAAACTACGCTGAAGCTGTTGTTGGTAAAATAGGTAGAGGTTTGAATGTTGAGCAAAGAAAAAAACTTTCTATTGGTGTTGAATTAGTTGCCAAACCTTCATTGTTACTTTTCCTTGATGAACCAACCTCTGGTTTGGACTCGCAGTCTGCCTGGTCAATTATTCAATTTTTAAGGGCTCTTGCTGATTCTGGACAAGCTATATTGTGTACCATTCATCAACCTTCTGCTACTTTATTTGAAGTTTTTGATAGATTATTATTGTTAAAAAAGGGGGGTAAAACAGTGTACTTTGGTGACATTGGTGAAAATTCATCTTCTTTATTAAACTACTTTGAAAGACAATCTGGTGTTAAGTGTGGAAAGTCTGAAAATCCAGCTGAATATATTCTTAATCGTATTGGTGCTGGTGCCACTGCCTCTGCATCCTCTGACTGGCACGATTTGTGGATACAATCGCCTGAATACGCTAGTACCACTCGAGAAATTGCCTTGTTACATCAAGAGTTGCCTAAAAAACCAATGCCTGAAAATTCTGATGTTTTAAAGTCAAGATTTGCTACTTCATATAATAAACAAATGTGGTGTGTTCTTAAAAGGACTTTTATTCAATTCTGGAGATCACCAGTTTATATCAGAGCTAAATTTCTTGAATGTCTTTTATGTGCTTTATTTGTTGGTTTCTCATTTGTTGGTTTAAATCACTCTATTTCTGCTGCTAATGGAGCCATTTCTTCTGTTTTCATGGTTCTTTTAATTTCATTAGCTATGATTAACCAATTGCACGTTTTTGCATACGATACAAGAGAGTTATTTGAAGTTAGAGAAGCAGCTTCCAATACTTTCCATTGGTCTTGTTTGTTATTGTCTCATACATTTGTGGAAATTTTCTGGAGTACAATATGTGAATTCCTTTGTTTCTTGTGTTTTTGGTTCCCTGCTAGACAAAGTGGATGGAGCGTTACAACTGGTTATTTCTTCTTGGTTTATGTTATTATGTTTCCAATTTATTTCTGCTCTTATGGTTTGTGGGTTTTATACTTTTCACCAAATGTTCCATCCGCCTCCATGATTAATTCCAACTTATTTGCTTCTATGTTGTTATTTAATGGTATTTTGCAACCGGCTCAATTTATGCCAGGATTCTGGACTTTTATGTACAAAGTTTCTCCATATACCTATTTTGTTCAATCATTTGTTGCTCCATTGGTTCACAACAGACCAATTCATTGTTCTAAAGATGAATATTTGGTTTTTGATCCTCCAGAAAATCAATCCTGTGGCGAATTTATGTCAACTTATATTGAGGATAATGGGGGTTACATGGAAGATGCTGATGCTAGTTCAAGCTGTCATTACTGTGAATTTACTACTCAAGAAGAAGTAGTTGGTCAGTTTAATATCAAATGGTCTTACAGGTGGAGAAACTTTGGGTTCTTTTTTGTTTACATCATCTTCAATTTTGCTGCTATGTTGATTTGTTATTATTACATGAGAGTAAAAGTCTGGTCCTTTAAATCTATTTTAGATTTCAAGAGCTGGTTCAATGGCCCAAGAAAAGAAAGACATGAACCAGAAACCAACATTTTTGCTGAGAAAGCTGGTGATGATAATTTTATTAAACCAAAGAAAGAAAATTAGATTAATTCTACGATATTCTGTTGTCATATCAAATACATATTCTTTTTAAAAATATTCTTAATAACTAATATTCAACTACATCTTTTTATATTCCTAATTAAAAATTAATAGATTTTTGTTTTTTATACTATTTGCATTTGTTTTATATATCTTGAAATAAGAGATAGGTATCTAAACGTATTAAATATTCTTACAATAAATATTTCTAAATATTTTGGTTTTGAAAACCAAAAGAACGAGAAACAAAATGTTGGCTCTTATACCTCATGCATTGTATGGAAACTTAAAAGTGGGCATATAAACCGATGTTAAGAGAAAAAGTAGTTTGACCTTCTTTCACTATTATTTATCAAGTTTCTGATAATGTATGTACAGTTATATCAAGTTGTAAATCTTCCCAGCTCTTTTTGATCAACTAACAGCAAATTAACCTCTCAATTCAAAAGGTCGAGTATTATAAAAGTACGTATAGTTAAGATAGTCTTTTGTCAAGCATCTTGTAAACTCATTTACTAACCTTTCGCTCATCACTCTAGTTATCAATACAAGGAATACGATCTTTTGATCCTTCTCAAAAAGAAACGATTGAATTTGGCTTGCCATTGACTCTTATTGTTGGGCAAAATGGTTCTGGTAAAACCACAATAATTGAGTGTTTGAAATATGCCACCACTGGAAATCTACCTCCAAATAGTAAAGGTGGTGCTTTTATTCACGATCCAAGAATCACTGGCGACAAAGAAATCAAAGCTCAAATCAAATTAGCTTTTAATAATGCAAATGGTATCTCAATGATTTGCACAAGATCAATGCAGTTAATTTTGAAAAAGACTACTCAAACATTCAAGACATTGGAGGGCATATTGGTTGCTTTGAATAGAGGTGAGAGAACAACAATATCTACTCGATGTGCTGAACTAGATTCTCAGATTTCGTTATATCTAGGTGTTTCTAAGGCTATTTTGGAGTATGTTATTTTTTGCCATCAAGATGATAGTTTATGGCCATTATCCGAACCTTCGATTTTGAAAAAAAGATTTGATGAAATATTTGAAGCTTTGAAATTTACCAAAGCTCTAGATAACTTAAAGGCTATTAAAAAGGACATGGCAATCGATACAAAATTATTGCAACAAAGAGTTGAGTACTCCAGAAATGACAAAAATAAAGCTAATAAAATAAAAGGTAACATTGTTGCATTGAAAGAATTAATTGAGACCTACCAAAATGAATCTGTGGAACTCACTCAAAAACTTTCTCGAATTTCAGAGAAAATCAACAGACTTTTTCAATCAAATAGGGATTATGAAAAAATCATTAGTTCAATTGAAAGGTTAAATTACGAAAGAAGATCGATGGGCGAGCAAATCAATGCATTAGAATCATCCATTAAATATTTGCCTGATTCAAGAGACCAATTGACTGAGAAATTAGCAAAATTTGAAGAATATGTGGTCTTAAAAACAAAAGAATTGGAAAAAAATAAAGCATTGTTGGAGAATAAAAAAGAAAATTTAAACCAGGTTCGTTCTGTTTATACATTGAAAACAGGAGAAAAGGGTAAACTAGAAGCATTGAAAGAGACTTATGAATTGAAAGTCAACAAAAGATCAAAATTAATTAGAAACTACTCATCAATTTTAAATCTCTCTTTTGAAAACTATCAACACGAAAATGATTCTTTGTATTCTAAAAAATTTAGATATCAATTAGAAGAAATTTCATATACTAAAACAAGTTCGTTAGACAATATCAAAGAAAAAAACCAAAATAAAATTAGTTTGTTATCGTCCAAATTAAATGAGTTAAAAGACGCAAAACTAAAAGATCAAGAACACAGAAAATATTCTATTGATGATATGCAGGGATTAGAACAAGAAAATACTAATATTAAGCAACAATTGAATAAAAATAATATAAATGAAGTCGATATGGAATACGAAAAATCTCAACTACAAGTCATAAAAGATAAATTAGTCAAGTTAAAAGAATCAAATGAGATTCAGTTACTTAATGATGAAATTTTGAAAAAAAAATATTCAATTGTTCAAATGGAAACTGAATGTGAAGAGCTAGCAAAGGAATTTTCAATTGCGTCAGCTCAATCTGAGCTACACGCTAAGTTATCCGTGCTTAATAGTGATAAAGTTTATCATCAAAAAGCCATAGATTCGATTATTAACAAACATTCATCTGATTTTGAAAAATTGGTTAATAAAAAATTAGATGTAAAATCATCAAATTCATATTTGCAAGAATTTTATAATAATTGCAATATTGAAACAAATAGGTTGAAAAAGGAACATGATGGGTTGAACCATAGTGTTTCTAGAGTTGAAGAAACTTATAAAAATACTAAAGAAAACTTGGATTCATTAAACCAACAATTCAAAAAATGCGAAAAGATAATCAATGAAACATTACCTGAGGATACTCCTGTTGAAGAGTATGAAGATTTTGTTAAAGGGATAGAAACCGATTATGAAACAGCCTTGGAAAACGATAAAATATATAATGTAACGAGAGAATTTAATATGAATGCTTTAAAAATTGCTGAAAAGGATAAATATTGTGTTTTATGCAGAAGAAGTTTTAATTCACATGAACTTGGAAAGATTTTAAAATTCTTTCAAGATCAAGTGAAGAGAAGTTCAACAAATGATTACTTGGAAGAAGTTGAGAGAATAAAATCAGATTTGGATATTGCTCGAAGTATTTCGAATGATGTCTCTAGATATAGACAATTAAAGGGAAAAGAAATTCTACATTTGGAGCAGAGATTGAAGGAAAATTTAGAGCAATTTGAGAAAGCCAAGATTGAATGTAATAATAAATATGAAGAACTTAAAAAACTGAAGGCGGTTTTAAGCGGAGTTGAATCATTATTAAATCCAATCAGAGAACTTTTTAGGAAAAGCAACGATTTAAACAATCTTGATAATGATATTCAAAATATTGAGAATGAGTTGGCCAGTTTTGGTGTTTCACCAAAATCTATTCAAGATTTACAGAGGATTCAAAATGAAAAGAATAATGAGTTGAAAAACATTAGAAATGGTATGAGTGAATTGGTCCAACAGTTGCAAAATAAAAAAGATGAAATTATGAGAAATGAAAATTTAGTGAATACAAAAAGATTGCGTGTTAAAACGTTAGAAACAGAATTAATTGATCAAACTAACAAACAGAATAGTATTACGTTGAATAATTTAAAGATGGAAAGTTTAAAAAAAGTTATTGGCCAATACGATGATAGAATCAGTGATCTTGAGAATAAAATAAATACTTTGGTAGCTGAGTTGAATCAAACCAAAGACACCTTTTTAGCTGAGGAGAATAATCTAAGCAGGGAAATTGAGGTATTAAAAAATCTTTTGTCTCAGTTTGTAGAGCTTGATGATTTCATAAATAATTACATTAGCAATGAAGCTATTAGGCTAAAAACATGTATTGAGGAGGTTGATGAGTTAGACTCTAAAATTGAGTCGGCTCAGTTTGAAATTTCAAATTTAGACGAGGAAATTAAAAAGGAAAGTGCAGAAATTGCAGATACAGATAAGGAAAAACGAAATATAGAGGGTAATTTGCAATTATTCTCGTTAAATAAACAATTTGAATTAGTAAACAGTGAAATTGAAGAATTGAAGTCTCAGAATGCTGAAGCAGAAAGAGAAAAATACTTGGAAGAAAGCAAAAGATTGGATTCCAAGAAAAATCAACTAAACGGATTGTATTCAGCAAAATTGGGGGAAATAAAACAAATAGAACTTCAAATTAAAGCATTAGAGAACGAATTGAAAGTTGAATACAAGGACATTGACAATTTTTACCACCAAGAATGGATAAAATTGCAAACCAAATTACTAGTTTCGGAAGATATTGGGACATATTCCAAAGCATTGGATAATGCTATCATGAAATACCATAGTATTAAAATGCAAGAAATCAATCGGATCATCGATGAATTGTGGAAAAAAACGTATAGTGGAACAGATGTTGATACTATTTTAATTAAAAGTGATATTAATACAAGCAAAAGCAACAATCGGTCATACAACTATAGGGTCGTTATGGTTAAACAGGATGTTGAATTGGATATGAGAGGCAGATGTTCTGCAGGACAAAAGGTACTAGCCAGTATCATCATTCGGTTGGCACTAGCAGAGTGCTTTGGTATCAACTGTGGAATGATTGCACTTGATGAGCCCACAACCAATTTAGACAGTGACAATATTGAATCGCTAGCCAAATCGTTGAGTGCAATTGTGGATATGAGAAGGGCGCAACGAAACTTCCAGCTAATTGTCATCACCCACGACGAAGATTTCTTGAACCACATGAACGCTTCGAAATACACAGACCACTTCTTTAGGGTCAGTCGAAACGAAAGACAAAAGTCAGAGATTTCAAGAGAGAGTTTATAGTTTTGAAAGCTTTGTGGTGATGAGGTCCACCACAAAGGATCGGTCCACCACAAAGGGTCAATCTGCACATGTGCGTCCGCTTGCATAGATGTCACGGGACTGTTTTCCGTGAACTGAAATTTGAGATTCGGATGTGAATTGGAGTCGACAACACAAAGAGAGTGATTTGGTGGCGATGTTTTGGAGGTCGAAGGAGGCAAAACAGAGTTCTGAAGCAGCTGGGCCTGTTGAAGAGGTTTCGCAGCACACATTGAACCTACCTGACGATCTATTGCAGTTTTTGCAAAGCCAAACACCAAGAGACAAGATTGACTATTCGCTAGACTTGACTGAAGATGGACTTTCCAATAGACACCAATATAAACAGACCAAACAAGTAAAGCTGTATCTCGAGAGCAATCCAGAAAATGCAGTCATGAAGGAAAACTGCTCACTAGTTCAGCAGAGAATAAGAGATTGTATTAAATCACAGTCAGCATTGAAATCATACAGATGTCTCCAGATGACTGAGCTATACAAAGAATGTTTGGCAGTTCAGGAGTTTGCATTGAAGGATTTGGGCTATAACAGGTCTCAATCAGTTGAGCAGGCAGAGAAAATTCAGGGAATAGCCGACGACTTGTATGTCAAATACTATGGCGAACAAGGCGAGATAGTTGATCAACATCAAAGAGACGAATTCTGTCATGAGGTTGCAGAAATGAAATATAAGATATGGGATTCCAATATTCGCAAGTAATTTCTGCAAAATTCCGTTATTCCAATTCTGTATATATGCTTTGTATCTATAATATAACACTATCGAAAAATATCACAACCAAGAAGCTACAGTGTATTTACGTTTGGTTGAGAAAGGCATGATCTGTATGAATATATTTTTTTCTACCAAAAATCGACACTCAATTTTTTGTTGATTAAATAAGAAACCTAAGAAAAGCCGATAATGAGTTGAGCCTTATATTACTACTACAATTTTCTGCTAAATTGGAGGATAATAGATAAATACAATTGAAATTTAATGTATATCTGTTATATCTTGATCTGAAAATGGTCAAGTGAATTTTAAGTTATATCAGTATACGTAAAATGCATGTATACTATACTAGCATTACCGGCAACAGCCAATACTCGTATCCATTGAATAGTTCAAGAAGAATAAAAAGGAGAAAAAGAATTACTCAACAGAGTTTCTAATACTGTTTTCTCGGCCAGCATTACAATTATTTTCAATAATCCAACACTATGTGTTTAACTCAAGAATTTTTTGTACTAATTGCAACGAATAACTGGATTGTTGATTTCATTCACAATATTCTAAGCTGTCTTCCTTTAGATAAGGTATGGTTGTTATCGTTGGCATATGAACCATGGGGCAATAGATCAAAAATCATACTATATCTGCACATTAAAATGAAGATTACACCATATAATTATAACTCAAACAATACTCCTTTCATCTTTAATTCTAATAGACCCAAAATTTTGTGTTTAAATTTGAATTCATTTGATTTGTTTAAAAAATATACTGATGAGTATTTAAAAAAGTTAAAAGTGGTTTCTGATATTGATCTTTTTGATTCTTTTGTCTACTTAAACACACTCGATATAAAATTATCAAATTTACAACTTTTAAAAATGCTTTCCTTATTCGATCGCGATTGTTTGTATCTCAATTTTTTTAAAAGTATGAATTTTCACTACTTTAGATTAAATTATGACTTTTTTGAAATTAACTTTACTACTAGAAGTCATTCCCAACTAATAGAATATTTAAATAAAAAATTATTTTCGATTGAAGAATTTAGAAAAAAGATTATTTTTTTTTTTCAAGATTGCAAAGACTTTTCATTATTTTTAACGTCAATATCTTTCAAAATGAAAAAACCGGATCTTCTGCCGCTTGTTATTTACGATTTTTTATACCAATGGCTTTTAACAAAGATCGATTTATCTAATAACTACTTATTTTCGATTCCAGATCTTGGTATTAAGCTAGTGCTAAAACACCTTGACTTGAGTAATAATAACATTTCAGAACTTGATAATTATTCCCTTTTATATAATTTGAAGATTTTAAATATATCAAACAACAAAATTAATAAAATTAATAAAATTCAATCTATATTTTATGAAACTCTAGAAACACTCGATATAAGTGGAAATCAATTACTGAAAATAGAAGGATTAGAAACCCTTGCTAACCTTAAAGTTTTAAATTTATCCAACAACAAAATTTCAAAATTGGAAAATCTAGAATTATTGAAGAGTCTTGAAGTATTTAATTGTTCTAATAATTTAATTCAAAGTTTGGATAACATATCAGGACTTTGCAATATTGAAGAATTAGACTTATCATCTAATAAACTTGAATTTCGAAATTTTATTGATGAGCTTTTAACGTTGAAAAAATTAAAAAGAATTAATATTTGTGATAATGGATTTCCCGAAGCTGATCGATTGAGCAAATTGATTCTTTTGATTGGTAAAGTTGGTTTGAATAAACGTGGTTTTAGAATAGGGGATGAGTATGTATTACAAAATGAAATTTTAAAAATTCTCCAGAGTGAAAGAATTAGGTTATTTAATATTCTTCACAACAATGTTGAATATAAATCAATAGAATTAAAAGAAAAAACTGAATGCGATTGGTGTGAATTTTGGAAAGTTAATGCTAATATTAAAAATAAGCATGAAGAAGGAGAACTAATTTTAAAAAACAAAATATTTAATTTGATTAAATTACAGGTTTTTTTTGTTGATTCTTGGGTATCATTATTGGCTGTAGGAAAAGATTTTCTTAAGCAAGATCTGGACATTGTAAGTCCTTATTCGCAGGATGATTTTTATAATCAATTTTTTCTACCATTTAGGATTTTAGCCAAAGAATATGAAACTCATTTGGTAATACCCTTAATTGAATTATTGGTAGTTCAAGCAGAAAACATTGGTGATAACTGGGTCGAAGTATTTCAAAAGTCTGTCGGTAAAGTCAAAGAGGCTTTGCTAAATTTTTATAAAATTTTCTGCAAACCGGCCCAATTTCTTGAATTGATGAATAAAATAAATCAACATAATAAATCAAATCAGCTTCAAAAATATAATGATTGGAAAGAAAAATTAGAAGGAAAAAAAATAATGAGTAAATCAATGTTTTCATATATTACTACTCAGCATTTTAATTTAATTAGTGAAAGTATTATTAAGATTAAAATAATAGGAGATGAATTAAGAAGACAAAAAACCAACTCTCTATTAAAAGAAAAATGCCAACACGTTATTCTGGAAATGAAGGATGTTGGGTTTGAAATAAATAAAGCTTATTTATTGAATGAAGTAAAACAATTCCAGTCGCTATTAAATTATAAGTTTATCAAAAAATCCCTGAAAACAAGTCAATTGAAAATATTTTTTGCAAAAAAATCCCAATCATCTAAACACTCCAAAATACTATTTTTGCTATTAATTAATAGTTGCTTGAGTGTGGTATCACTTCTGCTTGAAAAATACAGTTTTGAATTTGAGTTTCAGCCTGTTGATATCAAAAACTTGACTTTTAAAGTTGACCAAAAAGTAGATAGTGATCAAAGTAAAATCAAAATTGTGAACTTGAAAACCCAAGAAAAGTATCAATTGTTTGTTTACGGCTACGATTATTTTATAAAGATCGTTACAGAAAGACTTAAGGAGCATCAGCAAGAGTAGATTTAAAAGATAGCAAATGCTGAACGACCAAGCTGCGAACCTATGGATAGCATGTTTGATCATTCCATTATCGAAATCTCAATTTATGCAGCTGTTTGTGCACCATCTTCCACTGAGGTTTCAGGAAACAGAGCCAAAAAACTGTTCTAGATCATCAAAGACGTTCATTGTATGGGGCCTACCCATGAGGGTGGGAACAACAGCGTCTCTGCAGATCCAGACGGAGACACAGCCCCGTGCTTTCCGGGAATTGTTTACCATGGCTGATGTGGAGCGCACCAGCCACGGTGATAGTTCCCAGCAGGCGAATCGAACCTGCGACCGGATTTCGAGGTCTACGAAAAGCGAGATGGTAACAATCCAATTATATGTGTGTATTTGGGGGTTTCCAGGCTGGGAAACCGTTGCATTGAGTCATAACCTCAACGATGCCAGCTGGATTTGCTGTGCTTTTGTTGATGGTCGAGATACGTCTGAGTCTGGGTGATCTTCGTCAGAGTTGTTGCTGCACTTTGCCAAAACATTTCTCAAAAGATAGGCTAAAGCTAACCTAGTTTCTTCAGATCCTTGCATTCAAAAATGAGTTATTCGTTGACGGTTATTGCATCAAATTCGGAATTTGAGAGCAGTCAGATACTAGGAAATATCCACAGTTACTTGCAAAGTTTACCAATCAGAAATCTAGTTCTAATCAACTTATCAATCAATAAAGCTGTTGAATTTCAATTTGACATAATCGATAACAATAATAACGAGTTTGAAAAATACTACAAAATTTTCAAAACGTACCAGTTGAATAAAAAATTTGGAACAAATGTGGACTTGATTTTTCAAAAAATTGGAAAAAGAAAAACCCAGAAATTGATTGTATTTGATATGGATTCCACTCTTATTTACCAAGAAGTTATCGAGCTAATAGCTAGCTATGCTAATGTTGAAGAAGAAGTCAAAAGAATAACAACTTCAGCAATGAATGGAGAAATTGATTTTAAAGAGTCACTAAGACAGAGAGTCCTATTACTAAAAGGTATAGACTCAACCGAAATTTGGGATGAGTTAAAATATAGAATTCAAATCACAAATGGGGCTAAAGAATTTTGCTATGGAATTAAAAAAAAAAACAACTGTAAATTGGCTGTTTTAAGTGGTGGTTTTTTGCCATTAGCTAATTATATCAAGGAGCAATTGAATTTAGATTATGCGTTTGCAAACGTATTAGAAGAAGTCGATGGAAAATTAAGTGGTAGAACTGTCGGAGAAATAGTTGATGGAGATAAAAAAGCAGAATTATTAATTCAAATTGCACAAGAAAATAATATCGGGTTTGAAGACATTGTCGCAGTTGGAGATGGAGCAAATGATTTAAAAATGATGAGCAAAGCAGGTTTTGGTATTGCATGGAATGCAAAACCAAAAGTTCAAGGATTAGCACCTTCATGTTTAAATTCAACAAGTTTAAAAGATGTTTTCTATATATTTGGATACAATGATAATGAAGTTGGTGAATTAATCAACAACTAGAATTTATATAGTACAAATTTAGAATAAAAGATAATAAAGTGAAATAAAGTGAAATAAAGTGAAATAAAATAAAATAAAATAAATAAAATAAATAAAATAAATAAAATGAAAATGCTTTTGTTATTAAAATCAAAAAGCCATTTTTCCAGTGAATTGAGGATTGAAAAATTGACTTTCAATCGCTTTGAATGCTCTTCTGTTTTCTTAAAGCATGTCAAAGCATAAAACTGTAAAATTCACGCATACATATGCACATATTACGCAATGTTATGTGAAAACACATACGCTCCGCTGTGGTGGTTTCAAGGAGTTGTAACATTATATTTTTTGAATTTTGATTGATTTGCCATTTCAATGAATATTCTATTTGTTTATGGCTTATGGCTAGGTTGTTCTTTTGAATTTATGAATATTTATTCTAAAAATCTTTTTTGTATTTAACAATTGCATTTACCGATTTCTATAAGCATTCAATTATCTACATTATTTTCTTTGTTTTTACCATCTCTCATATTAATCGGAAAAAAAAAGGAAAACAAAAATAGTTACCAATCAAACAAAAATGTCTTCAAATATTTTAGATACACTTTATGCTTATTTCCTTGAATTCAATAACTACCTTAATTCATTGCCAACTATCTACAGAATTCTTGTTTTATCAACTGTTGCTTTTGCTTTGGCTTCTTTACATATCAAAATAACTAATGGTGGAATGACCCGTCAAGCAAAAATCCAAAAAATTGCTAAAGCAAGACATGAATTATCAAAACAAAATGAACAAAAACAACCAGATGCTTCAGACACTTTAGATGATGCAGCTGCTTCTACTACTTCAACTGATTTTAACAACAACAAAATTAAATCTAAGAAGACCTAAATTTTCTCTTTCCAAAACAAAAAAAAATTGATGCTTTTATTATCTGTTTTTTTTTCCACTTTGTTTTTTTCCCCATTACATATTTTATACTTTCATGCAACTTATGTTCGATTAGTTTGATGAGTTTGATTCAATTTTTTGATTTTTTGACTTTTACTGATCTTTATCGGTTTTTGCCTTGATTTAATTCCGTTGTTATTACTAAAAAGAGTTATATAGTCAATGAATTAAGTCATCTATTAATTTTGATTTTCTTTTATAACAGAAAAGAAACAAATAACAAAAACAGAAAAATAAAAATTTGTAGAACTAAATTGATTTATCTAATAACCTTTCTCTTTGTTTATAAAGCATTAACATGGATCTCTGGTGTTGGTTTAATAACTGCCTCGACTAACAAACTTACAACTTCATCTTTCTTTTGAGCAGCTGTTTCCTTCAATTTTTCAACCTCAGCTTGAACTGTAGCAGCCGCCTCCTTATCAGCATTGATATTCAATCCGCTATGTTCTTCTTCAAATTTTTTTAATTCTAGTTCTTTCTTTTTCTTATACTCTTGAATTTCTTTAGCTGCGTCCAATTTGGCTGCCTTTAATTTCCCAGTACGATCTATAGTCAAATTGCACCAAAAAGTTAGTCATTGCCCATATTCGCAGCAAAAGGAATTAAATAACGGTGATGTTTTACTTACATTGTCTAGCTTCGGAAACAATTTTGTGAGCATCTCTTTCAGCTTTTAAAAGAGTTTGAATACCTTGATTTGATGACTATTAGCAGTTCAGTAAAAAAATTTAATCCAAATGTTAGTTTGCCCTGTCAATTCGGATCAGTTCTCTCAGTCTAAACGGTTGTCACATACCATCTTTCCAATTTAGCTACCAGTCGTCTTAAAACAATTCCAACGAGAACGATGATGCTTCTCTTTTGCTTCTCTTTTGCTTCCAATCTCAGGTTTGCAACCATTTCAAAAATAACAAATGCAGACCTCGGAATATAGGAACACACGTGCGTACTATTGGAATTCGGCATTTTGGAATTTTGATTTATTTTTTTTTTTTCAAAACGAAGAGATGAATTTTTGAGATTTGATGGATTTCAGCTTTGATCTTTCCTCAGACATGAAAATTGCTGGTGTAATATTCCAAATATGGGCCCAGGATCACAGAAAGCAGTGAGGTTTGAATCCCTATGCAAAATATGCCATTCTTCTCAATCAATATACAAATGTCCTGCTTGTTTGTGTAAAACATGCTCCCTTCTCTGTTCCAATACACACAAATTGCAGTTTCAATGTAAAGGTTTTGTTGATTCAACAAAATATCATTCGAAATCAGAGATAGCTCAACATTCAGATATTATTTTAGGAAGAGATTACAATTTTTTGTTAAAGGTTGGTAGGAAAATCGAAGTTAGCAAAAATGATGAAAACTTTATAAAATTAGAGAAATCCATTCTAAGTAATCAAAATACTCATCGAGCAAATTTCCAAAAAAATATCATGTTGAACAATGGCGACCATTTGACGATAAACAACAATAATCATTACTATAAAAACAAGAAATATAAAATTATCAAATTGCCCCATGGCATGAACAGATCCAAAAAAAATAGGTCCGGTTATGACAATAAAAACACTTCATCAAATGCTTTTTACTGGACTGTAGAATGGGCATATTTGAACTCAGAATTATTAACCAGTTCCAAAAAGATTGATTCTAATCTTGAAAAATTTTACTCAAAGAAGTTTTTCACCGATAGATTGTTAGATTCTAGTAAAATTAAAGACATGATATTAAAGCAGCACAGGAAAGATTATTGGTCAAAATGTTATAACGAGTTCAAAGGAATAAATGAAAATAAAACTGGAGACTCGGCAGCAGCAGCAAAATTATCTAAATCTCAACTCACTGAAATAGTTGATCAAAAATATCCCTTACCGAGTTACGATCTTTTTATTCGAAAAATTGATTCTCCTGCAAATACAATGGTATTAATAAGAGCAATCAACGATATAAATGATCCAAAAAATGATCAAATTTCTATAGCCGATGTGTTGAGTGATGTGACAGTAGTTGAATATCCAATTTTTTTTCTATGTGAGTCAGGAAGGTTGAATAGCATTTCCAAAATATCTATCATAAATAAGAATGATGGATCTAGAAAAATCAATAATGACAAGAAAACATCAAACAATCTTGTCAAATACAATGAATCTCTGGATTCTTCTGATAGTGATAGTACTACTGATAGTAAAAGCGAAAGCGAAAGTGAAAGTGAAAGTGAGAGTGAAAGTGATAGTGATAGTGATAGTGATGAACCTCCAGACGAAGATCCAATTTCATGAAATTGTTTTTGAGTTACAACTATTAAATTATAAAGATAATATTTATGAAGATAAGCAATTTTATATCAGCAGGATAATATGTAGTTTTCATTGTAATTTAACGTTTTTTTTATGGATTCTCTATGCCCATCGCAGTTAGCACTTCTTTAGATTGTAAAATATACATTGCAATCCTATGACCAGCTTTTTGTTTGTTAGTATCAATAGCATAGCAAATTGGAAAATTCAAGTAGAATAGTGTTACTCTAACATTTAACATATTCAATCTTTCAATTGCATATCTAGGTAGAGGTTTTTTATTTCTACTTAATAAAACATGTAACCTATCTTTTGCTCCAAAATCAATTGGAATTTTTTGAATAGGTGGAATTTCATATGGTTTTTCAAACAATTTCTGAAGTTCAATTACTTTGCTATCTGGATTTTTGTTATACAATGGATCAACATTGGTGGCATATGAGTTACTATTTGAGTGCTGGTGAGAATTTATTGGATTCTGATATGGATTGATTTGAAAACCGAGAATATTATTGGTATTGTAACTGTTTGGCAGATTATTAAAACCAGTAGAGTTACTTGGGCCAGTATTTGTATTTGATAAAGATATCTGAGAAACTCGAGTGTCAATTTGTGATGGCATGTATGGATTTTTGTTTGTTTGAGGGACTGCAAGTTCATTTCTATTATAAACTGGAGTTGATTCTGAATCTTTTAGATATACTAAATAGGGATTTGGGATTGAAGAGGTATCACCACCAAGCCTCTCTTTTTCAGCATCATATTTTGCTAGCAATGTTTCTCTTTTTTGAGAATAGAATTCTATTCTTGATTTATTTTTAAGTGAATCAGCAGCAGCATTTTGACCAGCCTTCTTCAAGTTTCCAGCAACACCAGTTCCCAATACCTCACCAAGATATCTGCATTCAACAGTGCTACTAAGGTCTGATTTCTTTACGGTAAAGTATTCAGGTTTTGCAAATTTTGAGCCCAAGAGGGCATATAAAACTTCTTTAGGCTGTTGTTCATTATTGTTAGTTTCATCCTTTGTAGTGTTTTTGTCTTGCATAGAACCAAATTCAGAACTTATATATTCTTTAATTGTTGGTGTGAATAGCTCTTTTAACCAAGCAAAGACGAAATTCAAGTTTCTGTTTTTACGAATACTATCTTGCACTAAACCACCAACATAGGCCTCAAAACAATCTGAAATTATTTTCTTGCCACCAGTAGAAAAATTGGTTCCAACACTACACTGTAATTTTTTATCAAAACCATATATCTCAGCAAACGTTAATAATGAGTTATTACACACGACTTTGGCTCGCAATTTGGATAAATTGCCCTCATCTAGGTTGGGAAAATTCTCAAACAACATGACAGTGACAAAATTATTCAAATATGAATCGCCCAAAAACTCTAGTCTTTGATTATTGACAATTCCCTTAACAGAAGCATGAGTAAAAGCTTCTATGTAGATTGAGCGATCCTCAATTTCTGGTAGAGTTGGAGGCCATGATTTGTTTTGATTTGAGTATCCAGAGGTTGAAACCAAAGATTTTTTTGAGCTTTGAAATGGTTCTTTATATGTGAAATCGTATTCAAAGTTCAATTTTGGTGTATCACTCTTAGTCTGACCAATGGACGAATTGTTTCCTTTTAAAACAGTGTCATTGTTGAATTGTATTATATCGTCAAAAATGCCCAATTTTCCTTGAAGATACAATTCTTTCAACTGGGAACTCAATTTGAAGATGGGTTTTTGCAAAAGTAACCACTTTTTATCGACAACAGAGCCGGGATCCGAGAGAAAATTTTCAATTTCACTTGGAGAAGGAGAAAACTTGATGATGTTATCCAAGCCAGACTTCAAGCCCTTGACTGAATGCTGGAGCTTTAAAAGCTGAGTGTAATCGCTCGAGATGATATTCAGGCTGTTTTGCTGATCTATCTTCGTCTTTTTGGTGCCTGGATCAGAATTAGCGAGTTTTCTCTTTCTGGCAGGATCAATGATGTTGGCATTGTTGCTCTCCATTGTTAAGAGCTGGGGGAGTGTGAAACTGGATATAAACAGCAAGCAGAGCAGGAAATGGTCAAGAAAGCACCCAAAAAACAGTAAAGGGTTGTGTTAGAGAAATCAAAAAAGGTTCAGCTCCAGAAAATAAAAATTTACACAAGAACGGAAAGAATTCGACCCAGCTCAAAGCAAAAAGTCCCACCGAGGAAGAGCAGTTTATTCGAATCTATATATCTACAGCTACAGTGCATCTTCTACAGCCTGTTTGTTCTTCATTGTTGACACATAGTCGATTCTGAAGTCCTGCAATTCAAACTCAGTGGGCCAGGGCCAGTTGGTGAACCTGAAGTCGTCCTTGCAAGTCTCGTAGGAGATATGCTCATCAGCAGAGTCTGGGACATCACCAGCAACTGCCTCTTTCAAGTTGCTTTCAGCATGTTTTCTTAGTACGTTGGCAACATCTTCAGGCAAGCTGGCCATCAAGTGCAACAAGCACCTTTTGTTGGGATTGAAGCTTAGTCTTTCCCACCATCTCAAGATGTCTGATAGGTGGTCCAAGTAGTTGTACTTGAATAGCACTTTGATATATAGAATCCATAGCTCATTGGAGGGCAAAACATAATCGTCAAATGAGTTCTGAATGCTCTCACTCTCAGCATTCTCATCTTCCTCCTTCAAATTCGAAAACCTCACCCATTTTTTGAACTCACTAATAGCCACTTGAACAGCATATTTATCCTCCCACATCAAGTACCCAGTTTCAGCATCATAACATTTATGTTCAGATGAATCCGGAATTTCTTTGTCCAATTTCTTAATTTTGAGTGAACAGGTCAATAATGAAGCCAAACAGTCCTCATTTGGAATCAAGTATACCCCTGTGATGCTATTGAACTTCCGGTCTTTCTCTGGTGATTTGGAATAAATTACACGAGAATACAATTTATAAACCTCTTCTGGATGAAATTGAGTCTCTCCTAATAGCATGGTTCCAACAATTTCAATTGATGGGCTTTCAATTCTTTTGAAAATGTATCTTGTATATGACAATACGCTTGCAAAATCATAATGAGAGTAATCTATGTTTTTTTTTCCTTTGTACATTGTTGGATTTTTTTTTAATTCATACAGTCTGGGATATTTGGCTATTTTATAAAGTTTTTTCAATACTGTATTAAGAACAGTTTTATTCATTTTGAATTGCTTCTTTTTTTCTAAAAATAATAAAAATGTTCTCATATATTTGATTTCAAGATTTTCAATTAATGTGCAAATTAGTTTTACATCATTATCGTAGTTTATAAATTTGTTTAAAGTATTATTATTTGTATCAACGGCTTCTGAATTTAGTACGATTTTATTGTCAGTTATTTGTATAATAATAGATTCATAAAATTTATGTGATTTTTTTTTTTCATTGATTTTATAACTCCATATCACCGGCGATTTAGATATATTCAAAGAGTTTGTTAATAAACTTTCAAATTCTGCACTGGGTGAAGTTAGAGAATGTGAAGAAGGAGAAGGATCTTGAGTATTTTTATGATTTTGAGAATTCGATATATACTTTTTTGGAAATGAAAGGGCATCCAAAAATCTTTTATTAAATTGTTCATTTTGATATTTAGTAGTGATATTATGAGAATCAAGACTTGATAAGAGATATTGATTATAAAATTTTTCAGAGATTAATTTAATTTCATTTAAATTGATTTTATAATACTTCTTAAAAGATTGGTAAGAATTGAAATCCAGAATCAAATTGATTAGAAAATCAAATTTAACTTTAAGAATTTTAAGTAATAAAGTGGAATTTTTTTTATTGAAAGAGGAAATGTTTTTAACAAGACCTAAATAACCGTTAATATTCAATAAAGATTTCATATCATAATTTGAGTTATCATTATTAACATCCAAATGAAGTGAATTAAGATTGCGATTTAAATTGAAATTTGATTTTAGGGTATTTAACAATAATTGGACAACATATTGTTGAGAGTTTGATATGAATTTATTATTTCTTTGTGATTTTGAGATGAATAACGATAGAAAGTAGATCAAGTCATTTAAGTGTGTAATGAGCAAAAATCTGTGATCATTGATTGGATAGTTAATTGGGAAATTCAATAAAGCAGCTGAAACGTTGTCAACATTATTATTATTATTATTATTATTATTGTTATTATTATTATTATTGTTATTATTATTATTATTGTTATTATTATTATTATTATTATTATTAGTAGTAGTAGTAGTAGTAGTAGTAGTGGTAATAATGTTTGATATTGAGTCATTATTTAAATGAAGAATAATTTTATTATTTTTATTAAATGTATTTGAATTGGGATCAAAATTTAAATAAAGAAACTTTTGTATTAAGTCATATCTATTAAAGATAGTTGAATAATATATAAAATGGTATAATAGAGATAAATTTTCAAAGGAATTTTGGTTTGGATTTAAATGATGAGTTTGATTTTTTGAATTTAAAAAGTTTATATAGTAATGAGATAATAAAGAAAATTCGTAATGATTTTTTGGGATTTTGGACAATAATTTAATTGCTATGAAAAATGGAATATGAGCATTATTATTAGTGGTAGTGGTATTGGTAGTGTTGGTAGTGTTGGTAATGTTGATAGTGTTGATAGTGTTAATGGTATTACTGTTGATTGAATTTGAACTTTTGGATAATGATAAAAGAGAAAAATGTACAGATGGGTTATCTAAAGAGGAGATCCAAGAGAATAAGTTATCAAGAGTGTAATTTTCAGAGTAGATTGTTTTATAGAAATAAATAAAAACCGATAATGAGTTGAATAGTTTCGGAATTAAATCGTTTCCATAATATAAATCAAATTTGTAATTATTAGCACCGTTAACATAATAGTTTAGCAAGTCTTTGGAAGTAAGAGAAATAAGGTTAATAATACGAGAATTTGAATGGTAAGTGTCTAAGTAAAATTTTTTGTAATGGCTTATAATAGGATCATTAAATGCTAAGAAATGAAGAATTCGTGATTGGTAAAATTCAATTGAAGGGAAGTTTTTGTTGGATAAACTTTGAGAGAAATTGGAGAGATAATGCAAGGAAATTAATATGAGAGTAACTAAAGATTCCAAAGAAAGAACAGATGCTTCATTTTTGTAATGAGACTTGAGTAAGAGAGGAAATTTATAATTTCGAAAAATCAGTTGGATATCGTTTGAAGGACTTAAAAGATTGTTTGAACCACTATTGATCTGATCGTAAAGCTGGTTTATTATTTTGAAATAGATATTTATAGGCAAGTAGGCTGGATTTTTTGAGTCAAACTTCAATACCAAAGGATCGTTTAGATCAAAAAAGCTGTAGGAAGAAGAGCGTAGTGATTTGAACAACCTCAATTCGAAATAAGGCAAGTCAGAAGTGTTGTTGAAAGGATATAGGTCATTGGATATATAGGTTGTCTTGAAGGAATCGGGAAATCTCTTTGTGGAGGGATTCGAGTATTTCTTTTCGTACTTCTGCTGGAACTCCTGGAGCTCCAGTTTCAACTTGGAATAATAGGAAGTATTGGGGAGCTTGAGATAGGCTCTATCAACGTAGAACAAGTGAAGAGGATTCGGGCTACCATAGGGCAAGAAGCTATAGCGATTTTTTCGGTACTTGAGAGAGTTTCGGAGAGCAGGAGTAGGGTGCATTGTGGACATAGGAAGTGGTATATCAGCAACGTTCTCCTTCCAAGCGCCAAATATCGAGCATCACTGGCAGCCAGCGAAGAACAGCAGGAGATGTGGGAGATGGAGATGAAACTGGAGGTGAAGCTGGAGAAGTTGGTGAAGCAAATCAAAATTAGCCCAAAAGAGTAATCAAAGCCAGCTGTACGGGTCTGCGCAGCACACGCATATTCCAGCATACACACGTGTATACACACGTACGGAAGAGACCCACAGCACTGATAGCATCTACAGCACTGGCACCATCCACACAGCTGGCACACACGCCTCCTGCATGCGCACGCTGTGCGGTGCCGCGATGAAGCAGGCAGGACCTCGTCTGCAGAGTTCCTCTTTGGGTTCTGGCTTTGATACGCTTTTTACCAATCCAGCGACTTTTGCTTTCTTTCAGGTTTCTTCAGGCTGCTTTTTTTTTGCTGCTCCAGCCTTGCTCTCTATAAATACTGCTCTTTTTGCTGCCTTTTCTGCTTTGTTTCCTCTGCTGCCTTTTGCCTCCAATTCCTCTGCTCTTTCCCATTCCTTCTTTTGTTCTCGTCGCCCATCGCCCTTCTTCTCGAGACTCCCCATCTCTGCGACTCCACCAACCCCCTCTGCTCAATTCCTCTGTCTCGACTCTTTGTCAGCCCTAGCTTGCCCTTCCTTCTCATGATTATCAAGTGCTCTGATTTTGTCAAGTACCAAGTCGACGAGTGGAAGTTTTACAATCTAGACCATGTTCAGATCAAGAAAGACATCAATTCTTTAATTTCCGGTCTCAAAAGCTTGAAAAACCTATACATCAAAAACGCCAATTCTATCCTATCCAGTCCCAATCTACCCTCCAATTCACACTCAAAGGCAAAGTCAAAGACACACTCCAATTTCGATCCTGATTTATCCTTCAATTTGGTCGATGAGTCCTTAATTGAACCTCTAGATTTAAACTTTTCCTTATCGAAATCCTCCTCGTCTTCAACCTCTTCTTCCAACTCCTCCTTCTCGTTTTCCGATAACAACAACCGAAAAAACACAAACACTCCAATCCCAAATAACGATCCTGATTACGATGACTATTACCAAGAGTCCATAGAAACTCAATTGACAGATTTATACGATTCTTATAAATCGAGCAAAAACAAATTGATAATCTCTTTTTTATCCAAAAATCTATTGAAAAACTTGGTCAATGTTAACCTTTTCATCAATTTAAAGACTTATGAATTCTTAAACCTCTTATCATTAAATAATAATGACCATAATACTGACCATGACTATAACAATGACAATGACAATGAAAATAACAACAACAACAGCAACAATAATAATAATAATAATAATAATAATAATAGACGTGCTCGCAAAAACGATAGAACAAATATAATATCAAATTTATTCAAAATTAATCAACAACTAATCAACCTAAATAATCCCAACAATTCAAATAACAGTAACAATAATAATAATAAAAAACTTGGTAAAGATTCTTTAAATAAAATTATTATCAACAACAACTCTGCATCTGATGACTTCCATTCTATTATTCAAAATTATTACTTGAATTTACAAAATTTTATCCTATTCCAAAGAAATTTATTAAACTATTTAATTTATTATCTCAATAGAAGAATAATCAAAGAATCCTTCTCCACAACCATCAAATCTTCAAAAAATAACTCATCTGTCAACAACATCTATATAAATCTCTTGAAAGATAAAAAAAATTACTCCTCCACTTTATTACACTTAAACTCTTCTAACTCAAACAAAAACTCTCTATTATTATCCTTTTACGAAAGATTTAATTTATTCAACTTCATCTATAAATCCTTTTTAAACATTGATTTCAACTCATCCCTAATTAATCAAATTTTCTCAAACTCCATCTATAAATCTGAATTTGATTTATTTAATGATTTTATCAACAATTTTAATACCAACTCCACCTCTTTTTTAATCCCCATAAACTTTAGCCTCAATTATAACTACAAATATCCTTACAACAATAATTTCAACCTGGATCTTAATTCAAATAATAATTCAAATGATAATCCTGATCATAAACCAGATAACAACCTGGAAAATTATCTAATTTACCACGACTTTTTAAAAGAAAATCATTCTCATTCCCTATTTCTCAACTTATTCAAAAACTCTTCAAATTTCGATGAAAATTTAATTGGTAAAAATTCCCTTCTTTTTTCTTTAAATTTAAATAAATATTTCAATATATTATCTTACATCACTCATCTCATCCAAAAAAACAACCAAATTATCAACAACTTTAACATTTATTTAAAAAATTCAAACAGCAATCTTTACAACTATAACTATAATTATAATTTTCAATACAACTATAACTTTTCCTCTTCCTACACATCATCAAATTTAGATAACAACAACAACAACAACAATAACAATAACAATAAAATAACCCCCTTAATCAAAATTGACAATAAAATAGATTATTCCTACCCAAATTTGTTAAATTGTATTACTCCAGGTTTAAACTTAAGTTTATCAATTGATAAATTAAACTCAGTTCAAAATTTTGACTTGTATTCTACAATCAGCTCAAATAAAAAAAATAACTTGACTTTTTTGGTTCACAATGATTATATCCTACATTTAAGATTTTTATTAGATGATCTATTTAACGAAATTAAATCTTATCCCTCAAATCTTGATGAATTTTCAATGAAAAATTTTAATATTTTTTTAAATAGTTTATACTCAAATCAATCCACACTGACTGATGGCAATAACACTACCAATAATAATCCTAGAATTGGAATTGGGGAAATTGATGATGATTTTCTCACTATAAAAAGTTATTTTAATATAAATCAATCCAATCATGATTTGTTTAAAATATTTTCTTACCACAACTTTAGTGAATCTATTCTAATCTCTTTTATTGGTGGTTTGAAAATATATGGTTATCTTTATTTATCCAACAGCAATATATCTACTTTGATCTCTTTAATAATGTCCTCAAATAAATCCCAATTTATTGACTTCTTACACAATTTATCCTTAAATGACATTGAATCCAAGACTCTTGAAAAGATTTTTGAAATATATGAAGTTAATGCATTTAATTACAAGATTGAATTGGGCTTTAATCGAAAAAGATACATCTCTAAATCTTTAATTTATAACGATAATTCTAAAAAATCAAAATTCTCAAAATTTTGGATAAGTTTAGATACAAATATTAAATTATTAGATTTAAACGATTTAAATACAATGAAATCAAATATTCTTGATTACTATTCTATTAATAGATACTACCCTTATTCTCTTTTAGAAATTAAATTGGATTCTAATTTGCCATTACCTCAAGAGCTCGACCAATTAATTAATTCTGATTATCTTCATAAAATTGATAGTGATTTCAATCTCATAAATTACTATGTTTCAATGATAAAATTTTCAAATGATAAACAACCTCTTGAAAGAAAACAAATTGATTTAAGATCCATAACTGTTAATAAATTGTATGAGAATAAATTGAAAAAACAGTATGAAGAGAGAAAATTGCATCAAGCTCAAGAAAAGCAACAAAAGCAATACTTGGATGATAAAAAATTATCTCGTCAAGAAGATACAACCCCAGGATATTGGAATGAGTATGACGAAGGTTTTGAAGATGATAATTTATATTACATGCTCAATGACAGCGACCAGTCATCTTTGTTTTTAACTGAATCTAGAGTTGATTTTATCCTACAGTTATCTAATAGCTTGAACAAAAAAATGAATCAATGCTTTGATTTCATTACTGACCTTTTCAGCTATAAAACCAAATCACTCCCAGAAAATAGCAGTTTGTTAACAAGAAACGATTTTCATAATTATGATGCGTTCAGCTCTAACTATCATAACTATCGCCAACAACCTGCTCCAAGTTTAGCTGCTACAAATTATTCTTCAACAGAGAATATTGGTGAGAATGATCTTGCACGTTTTGAGGCAAACGATCAATTGGTTAGACAATCCAATTATGATCGGGTTGTTACCTTTCTTTATTCCACAACCTTAGCATTGTCTTGTTTGACTACCGGTATTTCTATTGGAATCATATTTACAGTTGTGTTCAATAGGGAATACGACCATGATGATTCCAATTCCCCATTCATTTTAGCAATTATTTTTGTTGGGTTACTTTTTTCTTTATTTTTATCAATCATTTCTGTTTCTTTATTGTTGGTTAGGAAAGTTCCTGCGCCCTATTGGCATCAAGTTGTTATCTGGTGTGTTTTTTTAGTTATAACCTCAATCATTATAATCAGTGTGACTAGCTCCATTTGATTTGGAAAAAAATTTTCTTCTTTCAATTCGTTTTTTTTTTAAGCTATATATTATATTATTTTTTTTAAGTCGGTTTTTTTTCTTGTCATTCTTTTCAAGAAAATTTTATATAGATAACAATAAATAGATGTTCTTTATATTTCCAATTTGTTCCACCTTGGTTTTTTAATTAAAAATAAATTATTTTAAATTATTTATTTATTGAAAATTAAAGGTATAAAAAACAATAAATTAAAACAAGGATTTGAAACGAAAACTATCAACTCATAATACAAAAAAATCAAACCGGAAATCAAAAAAACAGCAGAACAAACAGTTATTATCATATAAAATCAATCAATACATACTTTTATTTTTTAATGTGATACTTCTCGTCATGTTATTTACTTTATAAATACCAACAAGCAGTTGTGAAAGCTCAAACATGTTGTTTCTTAATGATATCACGACAAACTGTGCATTCTTGGTTCTTTCCTTGATGTAGTTTGCTACAATTGACACATTTCTAAAATCTAATGCAGCATCAATTTCATCCATGACATATAATGGGGTAGGTTTATATCTGTGCAAAGCAAAAACCAAAGCCAATGAACTTAACGTCTTTTCACCTCCCGATAAATTAGATATTTTTCTCCATGATTTTTTAGGAGGCATTACAGAAAATTCAATGCCTTCAGAAAATGGATTGATGGAATCAATTAATTCTAATTCTGCATTCCCACCTAAAGTGATCATTTGGTACATCTCTTTAAGTGCCTGAGATATTGTTCTGAATCCAAGCATAAACTCATCCAATCTTTTTTGTTTCAATTCTTCATAACGATTATTCAATTCCTCACGTCTATTGACAGCATCGCTTAAATCTATTTTTCGGTTTAGATACTCCTTTGCTTTCTTTCCATATTCTGAAAGTATTTCAACATCAACTTTAGCTTTATCAATATAATCTTCCAATTTTTCGATTTCCTCTTCTAGGAGTTCAATATCAATTAAATTAAATTCTTCGTCCGACAATTCGGGAAGACTGTCGTCTTCTAGTTCTTTTAATAATTCTTTATCAAAAGAACTTGTATCATTTTCCTTATTTTTCTGTGGTTCTTCTTCATTAACTTCTCCAGACACATCTACCATTTCTACATCCTCTTCTTCCACGTTAATATTTTCCTTTTCTAATTCATCATCATCAGAGTCATCGATATCAATATAGATATCATCTTCCTCATCTTCTTCTAGCCCTTCTTCATCATCTGGTCTGGGGCGTTTTCTTTTATTCGCTTCATGCTTTGATTTTTTCAATTTTTGAGCAGTGGGCTCATCATCTTTAAGCCATTCTATTAAATTACTAACATTTTCTAAACGTAAATGTTTCAATTTGTCGCTAATGATTTTAATCCCTTTGGCTTCAAGTTTTACTTTCAATTCACATTTTTCAAGGTTGTTTTCAATCTCTATTGTAGCAGATTTTAATTCGTTGATTTTTTCATTATTAGAATCCAAATCAATCTTTATATCTTCTAATTCTTTTGACTTTTCTTCTTTTTGGTCTACTAGTTGATCAAGTTTGCTTTCAATATCACTAAGATCATGAGATTTTCCGGAATATTTTTGTATTAACAAATTTAATTCTCTTTTAGACACCTCAATTTCTTCTTTACTTGTTGTTATAGCCTTTTCATTTCTCTTTAATTCATTTTGTAACTTTTTTATTGAGGCTGTACTACCTGTCATTTTTTCATTTAAAATATCTATTCTTTGATTAATCCCATCTACGATTGATTTCTGAGACTTTAGCTTGATTCCACCAACATCCATAATTTTTTTCTGCAAAACCTCTATTTTATTTTCAAATGATTTTGTTTCTATCTTAAGGTTTTGTAATTCACTTTCATGTTTTTCCACTTCTTGATCAATTCTCAATATTTCTTGCTTTATTTTTGCCTTTGATGCAACATTATTATCTTGCAATTCTTTAAGTTGCTTTTGACAATTCAGAATTTCAGCTAAGATTGATTCAATTTCTAGATCAATCTTTGATATTTCTAAATCAATTTCAGGGCTTCTGTCTTTGAGTGTTCTTAAGTTTTTTTCCATTTCAAAAAGTTCATTTTGACCATTTCCAAAAATCTCTTCTTTTTCACCAAGTTTATCCTCTAATTTTTTAACATCACTTTCAGAAGCTGCTGAATAGTGAACTTTAGAAGTATTCATCAATCCCCTACTCACAACATTACCACCACCTGACAATGTACCAGATTTATCAATCAATTTTCCATCAAGAGATACAACCCTGAATCTTTTATTTCCACCAAAAGCAGCTCTGTTTGCTTGTTTTATGTTTTTAGCAACTAAAGTATCTTGCATAATACTATAAAAAGCAGGGAGGAAGATATCTTCCTTGGGTGTAATTAAATCAAATAGTCTTGGGATTCCCTCTGGGGTTTGTATTTTACTCACATTAAAATTTCTTAATTTATTTAAACAGATAAATCGAGAGTAACCAAGATTATTTTTTCTTAAATGTTCTATGCACTGTTGACCAACTTCAACAGTATCAACAACCATATCATCCAATGAAGCGCAAGCAGTAGATATTGCAACATCATATTTGTCATCTATTCTGCCCAAATCACCCAATCTTCCATGGAAACCCTCAAGTCTTCCACTTTCTTTTAATCTCAACAAACCAGAAAAAACTTTGTTTTTGTTTGTGTATGTAGTTAAAGAATTTCTGGCCTCTTGAGCCCTTTGACGTAAACTTGAAATCGACTCTTGCATTTTTTGAATTAGTTCTTTTCCTTCTTGGCATTTCCCAGTTCCCAATCTTATTTCTTTTTTTGTAAATATCTGTTCTTTTTTTAAAGTGACTAATCTTTTTTCATACTCGCGACCTTTTAAAGCCAACTCTTTGATATGGTCTTCTAATGTTTTTATTTCAGTATCGAGGCTATTTTCCTGCTCTTGAAACATTTGACTTTTTGATTTAGCCACTTTTATTTGAGAAACTTTTTTTTCAACTTTTTCATTCCATGGTTGTAGTTTTTCTTGAATAAGATCAATTTCATCAGTAAAAACTTTTGTTTTTTCAGTTAAATCATTACTAATTTTTTCAAGAACATCGCTTTCTTTATCTAATTGTAAGTTTAACTCTTTCAATGAATCCTCTGATTCCTTTTGTTCATCAATCAATTCTTTTATTTTTAACTGATTAGAAGTGATGGCACGCTGAGAATTAGCGAAAACATTGTCGGATTTTTTAATTTTCTTTTCAAGATACTTTTTCTTTTCTTCATTTTGAACGTTATCTCTATCAAGACTTTTCTTTTTAGCACTTAAACTTTTGATTTCCTTGGAAATATCAGAAACGAATTTTGAAGATTCTTTGTATTTTTTTTCTAATTCAATAATTTGATTCTCAAATTCTGTACTGTTTTCTTTTTCTTTATCTAAATCTTTTTTAAGTTGATCGTATTTTATTTGAACTTGATTTAATTTAACTTTTCTTTTTGAAATATTATATTGGTAATAAATTGATTGCTTTTTTATCAATTTTCTTTCAAATCTAATAAAATTCAAAGCTTCATTTTTTTTACTTTCAAGACCACCTTTTTCCTTTTCAACAATTTCAAATCTATTTTGTTTTTCTAAACAAACTGTTTTTAAATCATCAATTTTAACTAAGCAATCTTCTATTAGAGGTTTATACTTTGTGGTTCCGATTATGTCCTCTAAATATTCTAATAATCCATCATCGCTTTCTTTCTCGGCTTTTGGTTTCATTTGAGCAATACTTTCAACCTCACCCTGTAAAATTAAAAATCTTTTATGTTCCAAATCGATTCCTTTTTCCTTTAGAAGACTTGTTACTTCCGTGTAGGTACTTTCTCTATTATTTACAAAATACTTTGAAGAGTTATTTCGAAAAGCCTTTCTTGTAACAACTAACTCACTATCTGGGACTTCGCTTACTGGGGATTCATCTTCACCATATTCTAATTTATCAATAACATGTTTAAAGTGGATATCAACAGAACAAAATTGCAAATTCTTATGATTCTCAGAATTATGAATTAATTCAGATAGTTTTGATTGTCTCATTTTTGAAGCTCTAAAACCAAAAACAAATAACATAGAATCAATAACATTTGATTTTCCACTACCATTAGGACCAACAACAGCAGAAAAATTTGAATGAAAGGGACCGATAATTTGAACTCCAGCATAAGATTTAAAATTTGTTAGAACTAATTTGTCAATAACTAGACGTATCTGGGGTTCAGTTGGTGTTTTCAATTCCGACATTATTTTTTTTTTGGATTGAGACTGATATTGGCTACTATGCAAAGGAGATGTAAAATGTCTGTTTTTTGAGACTGGAGATAAAGAAACAACAGATGGCAAATTTGGATTTAATTGAATGTTTTTTTCTTTGATGTTGGTTGAAATTGCAAAGGGCGTGTTATTTACTTTTGTTGGAGTTTTTAATTGGGATTGAGATTGCAGCTCTACTGGGGAATTTGTGTCTAAAGCTGATAAAGTCATTCTATTTAATTGGGCTTTTGTTGGAGAAGGTTGAAAAGCATTTTTTTCAATATTTTCTTTTTCGTTCACTAATAAATGCTTGTTACGAAGAGGTTTTATTCTTGGTTTTTCGGGTTTCTTTTCAGATTGCTCTTGATTTAATTTCTCATTGAGTTCTTTGGATGAAATTCCTGGTTTTTCTAGTAGAATGTTTTTTTCATTATCACTGTTTTCCTCTTTTTGAATTTTATTGATTTGATCAATTGTTATGTTCGATATTGAACTATTTATTATATCAATTGAGGCATTATTATCAATAAAAGGGGATCCAAGTGTAATTTCGTTTTCATTTTTAATTAAAGATTTATTGATGACAAGATTATCGACGCTGATGTCGTTTTGCTCTTCTGATTTTATTTTCCGGCTAATTTTTTTTCTAATAAAAGTCACACTAGATTCAGGACTGTCAGAATCACTGGAATCACTGAAACGGTCAGAATCATCAGATACCCGAAAACTTTCATGAATATCTTCTGTTAAAATACTGTTATTGTTTTTGTTTGTAAAATTTTTCTTATTTTGACCATTCTGTGTTTCAAGTTGAGTATTGTCATCATCACTATCTTCATCTATTTGAATAGGATTTGACTCGTTATAATTGGTTCTATTTTCATTGTCATCATCGTCTTTAAAATTACTCTTTTTGAGTTCATTTTTACTAGAGCTTTTCTTAACTTGATTTTGTTTTTGAATTTCTGTATGATCTTCAGAACTGGAATAGTCGCTCCCACTATCCACCTCAATTTCTTCTTCCGATGAATCGATAACCTCAATCACAACACTACGGGTGTTCTGAGCACTCTGATCATTTCTTCCGGAAATTCTTTTTTGTCTCAAACGAGATCTAGAGACAATGGAATCCAATGAAGTTTCCATTCTATGTTTTGGCAATAACGGCTCACTTAAAAACGAAGGTGTCTGAAACTGCTCTAAGTAAAATGTTGTTTGAAGAGTTGTTGTTTATTTTTTGAGATTAGCAAATTTATTTGTTTACGGTGAAAGTGGAACCGCACTGGTGGCTTTTTACCACCAATGCGGGTAAGCAGTGATCTGCAGTTATGTGCATATTAAAACTGCTTATTTTTCAACTTTATTTGAGTCTTTTGAGCCTTTTGGTGACAAATTTTGTTTAAGAACAGACATTTGCTTTGGATGAAATTGTTGATAAATCCTAAAAACCCATAAAAGTTATATCGAAAATTATTGCAATTGAGTGCTCAGACTTGTTTGTTTTATATTAAATCAAAGATATTTACCTACCTATTTGATAGATTTTAATGGTTATTTAATATTTAGTTAGATGTTTGTAATAAAAATGTGTATCAAAGACTCATACTAACTATATAAAAATTCATGTATGAATCAAATTGATAAGTATACTGAGCAAAAACGAGGTATTAAGGGAATTGCTACAAATTCGATTTTTTAACTTTTGATGCTATTGTATTGAATGCAAAAATTAAAATTTTGCCATGATGAGTTTTTATCCAAGCACTGCAACTTTTCAAAATGCTTATAAAAAAACACCAGATGCTGACAAAAGTTTAATTGTTGAGTTATGTTGTTTCATCCTTGATTATATTCTTGTTTTACTTTCTTGGTATTTTAACTGTTACAATTTAAAAGATATATCACACTTATAAAATTGTTAGTAATGATATACAAAACATTAATTTCTATCGAAATATAACTATTGAAATATAAAAAGATTATAAAATTAAAGAAATAAGCTGAAAGAAAAATCTCAAAATATTCGATGTTATTCTCAAACTAATTGTGTTATTTTAAAAATAGTATTCTATATTTTAGAATATGTTAACCAATTAATACAAGTTTTATTAATTTGAAATTTGTAACACATAGTTCTCACAAGTATCAATTATTTGTATTTTCTAGTTAGTTTGAAAATCAAGGTTAAGTTTTTAGCTTTATGATAAATTATCATTTTATAAAAAAAATTTGATGATTCCTGAAGTTTGAATTGGTTTTTCTATAAATAATGACTTTATAAGCTTAGATTTAGTTTGCTCCTATTTACAGTCCGATCAAAACAGAATAAAGCCAGTTGAATTTCAATTTTAAAATCAAATATAATTGTTTCTAATGATAGCTATTATAAGAGAGATTAACAATGATCTTTTATCTGTAATATCGTAGATTTTGGCATAAAAACAAAAATTTTAAAGGCATCCATTTAATAATTTCAGTACGGAAAATCTAGCCGCATGAATATGCAGGGTCTTCGAAATTTCTTGTTATGTGCCAGTAAAATACATTTATAAAACTAGTTTTTAAAGATAATATTTTGTTTCGATTATTGATATCTTGAAGCAAAAATATATCAGAAAATTAATCTATTGCATTATCTAATGCCAAATAAAAACCCAAACAAAACAATTCACTATTTGGATTGAAATCATATCATCGAAAGATTTTTTGGTGAAACGCTCTAACAAAATTAACAAAGCAAATGCTATATAAAGAGGGCCTGCTTTGGAGCTTTTATTTTCAAATTGTTATTTAATTGCTTTGATAACTATTTTAATTGGCCCAAACCAAAATTAGCTTCCAATCACACCGAATTCCGGAAAAACCACAGTAATGGTAGAAACCATTGCTGTGGTTTGCTTTACTCAATTAACAGACTGAGACATTGTGCCTTGAATTACTAATGTACTGTTATATAGATTTTCTTTGTTGCTCAACTTCTTCAAAGTATTTTTATCGTAATTTATTTTTGGCTTAGCATTTCGATTCAACTTGACTGTTTTTATACTAAAATGACATCTGTTTCTTCCACTATTCCTTTCACCACTCTTGGAAACTCGGGTTTGAAGATTTCCAAGGTTATCGTTGGGTGCATGTCTTTTGGCAAAAAATCTTGGGCACCCTGGGTTGTTGAAGATGAGGAAGAGTGTTTAGGAATTCTTAAAAGGTGTTATGATTTAGGAATGAGAACATTTGACACAGCTGACATGTACAGCCATGGCTACTCTGAGATCATTTTGGGAAAATTTATTAAAAAATACAATATTAAAAGAGACAGGATTGTTATCATGACAAAAGTTTTCCATCCTGTAGATGCCGAGGATCCAAATTTCTCTGTTTGGAATCACAATCAAACTGATTACATGAATTCAAAGGGATTATCAAGAAAACATATTTTTGATGCAATTAAGAACTCAATGGAAAGATTAGGAACCTATATTGATGTCTATCAAATCCATAGACTAGATCATTCAACACCCCCAGAAGAAATCATGAAGGCCCTAAATGATTGTATTGAACAAGGTTATACAAGATATATTGGTGCTTCATCAATGAAGACATACGAGTTCCAAGCTCTACAAAATATTGCAGAAAAAAATAATTGGTTCAAATTTATTTCAATGCAAAATTTATATAATCTATTATATAGAGAAGAAGAGAGAGAAATGATTCCATATTGTAACAAGTTCAATGTTGGTGTTATTCCTTGGTCACCTAATGCAAGAGGCTTACTTGCCAGGCCATTAAAAACAGAAAAATCTCAAGAGCAACTTCAAAAACTATCAAATTTATTAGGTTTGGTTCCTTTTGGCAAAAATGATGAAGATATCATCAATAGAGTTGAAGAGCTATCTCGAAAGAAAAATTGTTCAATGGCTCAAATTGCATTGGCTTGGTTGATTTCAAAGAATACTTGCCCAATTGTCGGAATGGGATCGATTGAAAGAATTGAAGATACTGCCAAAGCTTTTAATTTGGAATTGACCGATGAGGAAATTTCATATCTAGAAGAATTATATAGTCCAAAATTTGCTCATATTTAGATAATTAAATTTTAAAACCAAATTTTGATTGACAGTATCTAATCCCAGCTGCCCCCTTTTCATCGTACTCTTCTTTACTTATGTACACTTTATTGATTAAATCGTGGTTTTTAACCAATTCATTCATACTTTGCCAACTGTAAATTGAAGGATCTTCAGAGATTGCAACTTTAACATCCCAATCAATTGGTAACACTTGATTTAACTCTTTGATTAATCTTTGTTTGAATCCCTTTAGCTTAAAATTTCCTCCAACACAAACTATATTGCTAACTAATAAAGGTCGCACCAATTCAGGAACCGATTGAATACAGTCATGTATTGTTTTAATTAATCCACATTTATTTCTAATACCACAAATCTCAGGATCAAAAATTGTTTCAGGGACAGAAAACCTTTCGTCATATAATTTCAAAATCTGACAATCCTCATCGGGATTAATACCCTTTTCAAAAAGCTCTTTTTTTTTAGAATTCGTCAATACAAAACCTCTTGTGGTTGTTTTAAAATCCGGTAAAACAAATTCAATTATTGAGCTATAATCGATATTTTGCTCACTCTCAAATCTAGTATTTTTGTTTTTATTTTTATTTTTATATTTGTTTTTGTTTTTGTTTTTGTTTTTTATTTTTTTATTTTCCTCATACAAAATTCGGTCTTTTTTCAAAAGACCTAGGGATTTATTATAATCTTCTGCAACAAAACACGATTGTTCTTTAATATTATTAACCAACATAGTTTCGTCTGCCACATTATAATATCTAAAAGAAATAACTTCTCTTAAAAAACCAGTTAAAAATCTACCACCAATGTCTAACTTTTTAACTCCTTTCCAGTAAATACAGCCATAAATTACCGGGATAACAAAAGTGGAATCAAAACCTGAATCTATAATCAATTTAAAATCACTATAATATTTGGTTTCATTGTCACCGTTGTTAATTTCGAGTTCAACTTTGGTTGAATTGTAATCAATTCCAGATAATAGAGAGATATTTTTCTTTGTGTTAAAAGGAATAAAAGAGGCAGCAGGCGCTCTATAATATTTTTTAAAACCATATTCTTCAAAGACAATTTGGTCAAGATTGTTTGATAGTTTTGGTAAAGTTAATGGAGATTCAGTTAGCACTAAATTGCAATCAGCTGGATCTACAAAGAGATTAAGATCGATAGAATTGAAAGAGTAATCCCAAATTAGCTTTTCGATTTCCCAACTTACCAACTGGTTTTTCTCATAGGGTCTCTTGAAATATAAATTTGAAATATTTTGGATATCATCTATAGAGTTGCCTAATGCTAATCTTTTATCATTTGTTCTAACGATTGAGTTGTTTAATTTTATGGGGATGTGAAGATTTGAATCTATGTCAGGTTTATAATAGTCTAGTTTTATTTCGTACGATCCGTTATCAATTATCAAGGTTTTTGACATTATCAAAAACAGGCAAAATAAAAAAGAACTGGTGAAGATAAATCCAATCAAAATTGAAATCAATCAAAATGCAAATTGAAATCAATCAAAATGCAAATTAAAACAATAAAAGAAAATAAACAAGCATTGAAAGCCACTCCCTCTTGATTTCGCCACCTCGCGGTCTAGACCTTTTTTAAGCTTTAGAGTTGAGAAGTTTAAACTGTGAGATGCGGGAAATTTCAACATTTTTGACTCATTTCAAATTTTGTAAATTTTATCGAATCAACGATTTCGATGAGATTAAGAGGTTGTAGCTTGTTTATTTAAAGCACTGGCTATTTTGTTTTCTTTTTTCTGTTTTCTTTCTTGCTTTGGATTTTTCGACAAAGCATATTTACAATCAAGAGTTCTGTTTGTTTATTGAAAATGACTATTGAATTACCAACAAGAGAAATCGGATTACCTATTCCCAATATTTCCCACGCAGTATCAGTTTCACTTCCAACATGGGAAGCAACAGTTGGATATGAGGAAAATCAAGAGTGGGTTGTTAATAAGATGAACTCTGGGTATCCCAGGTTTTTCATTCATGAGAGGATCAAGGAGTTGAGTTTATTGTTGGAGCAAAAATATGGCAGACAGGGCGAGAAAAGCTTTATTTTCCCCTCATACAAAGTAGCCAAACGATGTAGAAATTTTATTAAAGAGCAGAGCGAAAATAAAAATTTAAAGTGTTCGTCGATAAGAATTTTGCAATTAAGCACCAAAGCACCTCAAAACAAAAATGAAGAAAGTGTTATTGTTGAAACTAATATTGCAGTTTTATTTTTTCCTGAAGACGAGTACAAATATGCTAAACAATATTGGCAGCATTCTGGGGAAGGCATTTCTTCAAGACAGGGGGAATATTGTTTACGAGAGTTATCATTGGAGTTTTCCAAAGAAGAAGAAGCGATTTTTGGACAGGAAGAAGAGAAAGATAAAGATAAAGATAATGATAATGATAATCAAGAAGAAAATAAATTTATTGAAGAAAGGTTTGGTAGAAATTTGGACTTGAGTTTTGCAAAAGAAGCCAATTCAATCTTAAGAAAACGAATTTCTGCGCAAATTAATGAGATTATAGAAAGTGAGAAGAAGTTTAGTAAGAATATTGAAGTCAAAGATGAAGAATTTATTAGTGAAAATGAGGTTTATTTATATTCATCAGGAATGGCCTCAATTTTCCATGCACATCAAGCTATTTTAAATTGTTATCCCCAAGGGAAATCCATATGTTTTGGATTTCCATATGTTGATACGTTAAGTATACTAAGGAAATTTGGGCCAGGAGTGTTATTTTATGGGTTTGGAGACGACAAAAGTTTAGATGAAATGGAGGATAAATTGGACAAGGGAGAGATAAAGATTATGGCTTTATTTTGTGAGTGCCCATCGAATCCATTATTGAAGATGCCAGATTTAAAACGAATTAAAAAACTAGCTAAAAAGCATGATTTTCTAGTCGTGGCAGACGAAACAGTTGGTAATTTTTTAAATATTCATATATTGTCATTTGTTGATATTTGTGTTTCATCGTTAACAAAGATATTTTCTGGGGATTCTAATGTCATGGCAGGATCGTTAGTTTTGAATCCTGCTGGAGATAATTATTTAAGATTGAAGAAGTATTTTGAAGAGAATTATGAGAATAATTTTTGGTGTGAAGATTGTATTTATTTGGAGAGAAATTCTAGAAATTTCAAAGAGCGTAATTTTAATATGAATAAAAACGCTGAGAGTATAGTCGAGCTTTTAAAAGAAGATGAATTAATCAAGGAGATATATTATCCCAATTTGGTTGAGAGCAAGAGGTATTATGAAGAATTCAGGACATATAGTGGTGGATATGGTGGGTTAGTTAGTATTATATTTAAAAAGAGCGAGGATGCTAAGAAGTTTTTCAATGAGGTTGAACTATTCAAAGGACCAAGTTTGGGGACCAATTTTTCGTTGGCATGTCCATATAGTATATTAGCACATTATCAAGAACTAGATGAGATTGAAAAATGGGGAGTTGATCGAAATTTGGTGAGAATAAGTATTGGGTTAGAAGATAAAGAAGAGTTGATTAGCAGGTTTGAGAGAGCATTGGAGATAACCAGAAAAGTTTCTGCAACCAAATAGATAAATAAATAAATAAATAAATAAATAAATAAAACAAAAACAAAAATAAAAACAAAAACAAAAACAAAAACAAAAAAAACACCAATGGAATCAAATACAGTGAATAAAAAAAATACAATATGGTACAATAGAAATTGAATAGAAATTGAATATAAATATGAATATGAAATTATCATTGATATATTTAATATTTAAATAGAATTTAAATAATTAATAAATACAAATTTTAGATTTTAATTTTTATAGAAAAACAAATAAACCGAGATAAAAACCAGTGAAATGTCATTTTATTTAGTTCGAATATGTAATTGATAATTGATAATTAATCTGTTCAACAAACAATAGATTTTTCAGTCAATAAGTTAATAAGGGAAGAATCGAATGCCTGAGATTTGAATATCGAGCTTATTTCAAGGTCTTGTCACCAGCAGCAAACCTAGGATGTCTTGGATCGTTGATGAACTCAGCACTGTTCATTGAAGCGTTGGCAAGTTTGGAGATGATGGCAAAAGTAATGGCACCTTCAGAGAAAGAGAAAAGAGTGAAACATAGTTAGTGGACGAGCTTCACAGAGCAGGGACAAGAGAAAAGAAGAACATACCACCAGCCATGAAAGGCCATAAAGGTTTGATAATTGGAGTAGGAAAGCTTTTCATGATGATGATTCTGGAGAGCAAGCTGAAGTTGGTGAAGTAGAAACAGTGCAATGTCTTTGCTTCCTTTGTCTCTTCTCATGCCCCAGCTCTCACCATAGGGTCTGAATCAATGCCGGCCAATCAGCATCCAGCACTTTTGGACGTTACCCGGGCGGCACATGCCCGGTGTTACCCTGTGTACATGTTATTCTGTGTAGACATTACCCTCTCTTTTTCTCCGCTCTCTTTCGGCGAAATCCACGTCTCTCTCTTTCGGCCCTCCGCCGGCGACTGGCAAAGCGCGTTCTGGCGTGTGATTGGCTGGTTGTCGGCGCTCCTTATCTCTCGCTACCACAGTTCCCAGCTTTTTGTGTCTACTTAAACCCACTCCTGTCTCTATTTTTGTGTTTCGTTTCTTTCAATTCCTTCAATTCCTTCAATTGCTTTACTTTTATTGCTGCCATGTCTGTAATCGCCAAAGAAGTCTCTGTCGATGAGTTCCAAGAGAACATCATCCCCAAATACACCGACGTTATCAATGAAAAACTCGGTGGAAAAATCCTAAAGTTTTCTGATGAGTGGTTTGCAAGTGCTGACAATTTGATCAAGCCCTACTCTCCTGTTCGTAAGGTTAACAAATTCACACACGCTGGTGCCTGGTTTGATGGCTGGGAAACTCGAAGACACAATCCAGAACCTTACGACTACGTTATCGTCAAAATTGCTGTTTCTTCTGCCAATATTATCGCCGCAGAGATCGATACAGCTTTTTTCGATGGAAACCAGGCCCCAGCTATCTCAATTGACGCAGCAAATCTCTCTGCTGAAAACAAGCAACGGATCAATTGGAACGATGAAAATCTCGACATTGATAAACAAATCCAATGGGAAGAAATATTACCTGTATTGAAATGTGGTCCCTCAAGAAGACAGTTCTTTATCAGAGACTCGTTGACAAAAAACAACTACACCCATGTTAGATTAAAAATGTACCCCGATGGTGGCATAGCTAGATTCAGACTATACGGTTTACCCATTCCCATCTTCCCCACAGATTTAAATGAAATATTCGATTCTGCTTCAATCTTGCTAGGTGCAATTCCCATCTCATATTCTGATAAACATTTCGGTGAACCCAATAATTTGCTTCTACCTGGCAGAGGTGTTGATATGGGCGATGGCTGGGAAACAAAGAGATCCAGATCTCCAAACCATAATGATTGGGTTATTATTAAATTATCCAATTACACCAAAATCGACTCGATCATCATAGATACTGCTCATTTTAGAGGCAACTACCCTCAGTCAATTCAAGTCAAGGCAATCAATTATCCCTCAGACAAAATCGAAAAAGATCTTCACATAGATGACCCCAATTGGAAAACCGTTGTTCCAATATCCAAAACAGGCCCCGATAAAGAGCACTACTATTCAAAAAAGGACAATCTTCTCCAAAACGTTTACAACAACGAAACATACAACTACGTTTCTCTAACCATTTATCCCGATGGTGGTGTTAAAAGGCTTCGTGTTTTGGGTGCTCGTTCCATCGAATAGTGCCCACACCCTTGATACATATACTTATATTCTCGTTATATATGCTTATATTCTCACCAGTACTCTGTAGTCTCATATTTCAATTTTGTAAAGAAATAACCTTCTATGACGCAAGATACCACTTTTATCTTCTTTCCAAAAAGTTTATTTCGCTCCAATGAAAATCTCCTTCTGCTTTTAAACAGCACATAATCTCAACAAGTCTTATTCAGCCCTAACCATCTTCTAATCAATCACAATTACATATAATAATTGTAACAATATATAATACTGCTTTATATCCATCATATTTCTCATATTTCTCATATTGTCTTCACCATATTAGAGGAGAATCCAATTCACTGCAAATAATATTTTTCTCCCATCTCCCATCTCCCATCTCTCATCCTTTTCTCTCAAATGTCTATGATCTAAACCATATCTTTTACATCCATTAATCTCAACATCATTATCATCACTATATAATATTTTTACGCCTATAACTCCTCTCTTTATTTACTTTCTTTTTTCACTTTCCACTTTTCCCTTTTTTTCCTCTTTTTTTGGCATTTCCCCCTTTGTTTTCTTTGAAATGTCCTTTTTTAATGAAAAGAGAAAATTTAAAGATCGTTTAAATTGGAAATCAAATACTCACTCAACTACTTTGCCATTATACAAAGATAAGCCTTATCCCTACTCAAAGAAAAATAACTTGGTCCCAAATTTTAACAATAATCATAACAAATTTAACAAAAACAAAAAAAAAATGCTATTCAAAGGCTTTATAATAACCATTTTCCTATATTTTATCGCAAACTACTTCAGTTTATTCGATAGCTATAAAAATAAATTCATCATCTCCTCCAAAAATAACAACAATAACAGTAACTTATCCTGGAAAGAAAGACAGCAATTAGTCAAAAATGTAATGAAAGAATCCTGGGCAGGTTATGAAAAATATGCTTGGGGTAAAGACGTCTATCATCCTGTCTCTAAAAATGGTGAGAATATGGGCGATCAACCTCTAGGATGGATAATCGTCGATAGCTTGGACACTCTAATGATCATGGATTTAAAAGATGAATTAAAACTTGCAAGATCTTGGGTCAAAAATGAACTAACCTACGATGTCGATATGTATGTCAACACTTTTGAAACAACCATTAGAATGTTAGGTGGTTTGTTGAGTGCTTACTATCTATCCGACGATGATGTTTACATTGATAAAGCAACAGATTTAGCTAATAGATTAATGGGTGCATTTGAATCTGATTCTGGCATACCCTTTTCTAGCGTTAATTTACAATCGAAAAAGGGTTTAATCTCTCATGCTGATTCAGGCGCTTCATCAACCGCTGAAGTTTCAACTTTACAATTGGAATTCAAATACCTATCAAAACTAACTGGCGAAAAAATTTATTGGGAAAAAGTTGAACATGTTATGCACATTTTAGATAATAATAAGCCAAAAGATGGTTTGGTTCCAATTTTCATTCAACCTACAACCGGTAAATATCAAGGCAAATTAATTAGATTAGGTTCTAGGGGTGATTCGTACTATGAATATCTATTAAAACAATACATTCAAACGGGTTTGCAAGAAGATAACTATATTCAAATGTATCAAGAATCGGTCAATGGCATCAAAAAAAATTTAGTTAAAAATTCAAAACCAAACGATCTAACATTTATTGGTGAACTTAATAATGGTGTCGACGGCGATTTATCAAATAAAATGGATCATCTAGTCTGCTTTATGGGAGGTTTATTAGCCTTAGGTACCACCTTTGGAGAAGATTTAAATGAATATAAAAAAAAACCAAACTCAATTTGGACTTCAAGTAAAGAAAGCGATTTAAAATTAGCTAAAGAATTAACCCACACATGCTATCAAATGTATCATCAAATCAAAGAAACAGGTTTATCCCCAGAGATTGTTGTATTTAATACTGATGAAAGAAGTGATAATGATTTTTTCATTAAACAAATGGATAAACATAACTTACAAAGACCTGAGACCGTTGAAAGTTTATTTGTTTTATACAGAATTACTAAAGATCCTATTTATAGAGAATATGGTTGGGAAATTTTTAATAATTTTATCAATTATACAAAAGTCGAAGGAGATGCAGGATATTCATCATTAAACGATGTTACCAAAATTCCAGTTTCATTTAGAGATAACATGGAATCATTCTGGTTTGCTGAGACATTGAAATATTTATATTTATTATTTGATGACAATGAAGATGTATTACCATTAGATAAAGTTGTATTTAATACCGAGGCTCACCCATTACCGATATTTGATATGGGAGAACAATTCAAGACTGGATGGAAAAGAGGTGATGCAGTTGTAAAGCCCACCCAAGAAATTATACAAGAAATCAGACCAGGGAAACAAGGAGAGGATAAAATAGTTTTACAAAAAATTGTTGAAGTTGATCAAAATAACAATATTCAAAATGAAAGATACGAAAATGTTCCAAGAAAAATTGATAACACTGGGTTAAACAAAAAAAATGAAAACAGTGGAGTTAATAGTAACACTGATAATAATGAACATATCAACGATAATATAAATGAAATCAATAATCTAAAGGACAAAACGTCACATATAGACGAAACAATTGACAAGACAAAAGATTTTAAAAAGCTAGATATTAGCGATGCTCCAGTGGCTGCACCGCCCGCAAAACCAGCAATTGAAGAACTAAAAGAAAATATATTAAAAAATGAAAAAGAATTAGAAAAAAATGGAGTTGTAGACGAAAAGATTGAGCAGAAAAAAAAAATTAAACAGGATATTGAGGAGGGCAAGGGTTACAACGAGATCATTGACAAGTTGATCCAAGAAGGAGAAGAAAAAGACAAAATAGATAAGTAAAATATTATTTATATATTATTTACACATTATTTATATATCATTTGCTCACTGAGATAGTGTTTTATGATTCCATTTTTATAGTTTTTATATTATATATATCAATATTAATGTCAGCCAAATGGTGATAGAGACCCTAATTGCGGGTCTTCTTTTCAGATTACCCGCTCGAAAAGAAACGACGCATTTTATTGATGCTGAAAATTTTCAGCATTAACACTTTTCCCCAACCAGAAACACAAGAAATCAGTCAATTACAAGCTCAATTATCAACAATGTCTGCCCCAAAAATTGAAGAAGTCAAAGAACCAGTTCAAAAGCCAACCCATGATCACGACCACGATCATGATCATGTCCACGACCACGACCACGACCACGACCACGATCACGACCATGATCACGACCATGCCCATGATGAAATTCCAGCAGGAGCTGAAGTCTCTATTTTTTCCAAAAATGAAAAAAAAGCCAGAAAATTGATTTCCAAATTGAACTTGAAGAAAGTTGAAGGTATCCAAAGAGTTACTTTTAAGAGAAAGGGCAATTCCATTTTTGCTATTGACAAACCAGATGTTTACAGATCAGCTGCCGGCACTTACGTTGTCTTTGGTGAAGCTAAAGCTGAAAACTTAGCTCAAAGATACCAACAAGCTGCTGCTGCTCAAGCCAAATTACATGAACAATCTGCTGCTCCAGCTTCAACCACAGACGAGACTGATTTACCATTAGCTTCAAAGGACGCTGACTCAATTACTGCTGACTTACAATCTGCTTCTTTGAAAGACAAACCAGCTCCAGTCAAAAAAGATGAAGGTCCGGTTGACGAAACCGGTCTTGATGCCAATGATATTGATATTGTTGTTGAACAAACCAATGTTTCAAGAGCTCAAGCCGTTAAAGCCTTAAGAGAGAATGATGGTGATATGGTCAATGCTATTATGTCATTATCATAGATTTAGATTAATCTTTTTTAAAATTTCAGTAATGGTTAATAATTTATCTATATTATTCTATTTATTTGTTTTCTTCATCATGAATTTATAGTTTTATAATAAATTTCGATAAAGCGAATCTAAATTTTAATAAACTAAAATGATAATTATGATAATTATGATAATTATGATAATTGATAGAATGTAGCTGAATGAAACATGATATGATATAGAATAGTATTCGATAGTGTTTACATAATCGGCAATGGACGATTTTTGAATATTATCTTATAATTAACGATATCGATTATTTCAATTTTTTTATTTTGGTAGTCTTTGTCATTGAATATCCGGGGGAATTTTAGCAATCCAATTGGATTTTCTAATTTCTCAATACTTCCAATCAACCTCTGACTTTTCCCAATGTATAAAATGCATTTCATGAAATGCTCATCAATCTCCAATCTTCCAATTCTTATTGCCTGTTTTAACTTGGCATCTGCTATGTATTCATTTCCGATGACTTCTTCAATGTATCTCTCTTCATCCTCTGTATTGTTCTCATCGCCTCTATCGTCATCTACATCAATGGGGAAACGTGTGGGATAGTTCAACTCACCCTGAATTTCGATCACCACCAACCCTAGTCTGGTGGATAAATATAATAGACTCTTGTCAGTGGCTCCATTACTGCTGCCATCTTTTGCAGAGTCCTTGCTGAGTTGATCCGATACTTTCGAGTAATCCACCTCTATCTTGGGCATCGTCACCTCTCTGTATCAATGGTTTCTAGCCTATGATCAGTATCTATTATCTATTATCTATTATCTCTGACCTATCTTCCTTTCCGGATACGGACCATCGCATACAAAGCCCTAGGGCTCGGAAAACGCGCAACACTTGAAACAGCTTTGGGTCTGATATAATACCTCCATTACAGCACTCAGCCAGAGCCTGGTTATCCATCACAAACAGCTGGATCGTTTTTACCCGACTGCAGTCCATCGCAATTGACGACTTGTTCTTCCCTGGTTCTTCAGCCTGGACTCTCAATTCATTCAGTTAGCTCTTGCAGCCTCTGTTGACCATTTTGGCCTCACCCAACTCTGTTATCCAACTACTGGTTAAGAAAACACATCATCATTTACCAGCACCATCACAATTTTTTTGCCTTTTGTCAACTGCATCTGTTGAAAGCAAGACCATATCGCTTTTATTTTTTACTATCTGCTGTTTCCTTTCTGAATTCGATACTGTGTTGTACTATATTTTGTTTATTTTTTTGAGCAATTATGAATAATGGGTTGGTTTTTCTTTAGCAGTAAAAAAGAATTCAATCCTTTGACCTTTGAAAAAGAATTGGATGAAATCAATAAGAAAATTGTTAAAAATGAGAAATTTTTAGTTCAGTTTAGGAAAAGTTTTTTTAAATACAAAAAATTATTCAATTTTTATACTATTATTGGATATTTATTATACCTTATATATTCAATAGTCTTAAAAAGTTATGAAAATAAAAACTTTCAAAATTTAAACTCAACCAAAAATGATATAGATGAAAATTCACCATCAAACTCACATTCGGATTCAAATTCAAATTCAAATTCAAACTCAAATTTAGACGTAAATCCAAATATTCATATTCATTTATTGATAATATTATTAACGCCAGTAATTATTTACACTATAAATTTATTACTAAATTACTACTATAATAGAAGAATCGTATCTATTTTAAAATATATCAAAAGACTAAGATTTCAGCACGATTCAAAAATCAGAGAATTGAAGGAAAAGACAAATTTTCTTAAAACAAAGAGATTATTGAAAAAATATAGTGTTGATAACATTTTTGATAGTCTTGATGATGACTCAAACGACGAAGAATTTGAAAAAAGGAGATCAAGGTCAAAGACATACTCTGGAACTGATCCACAAAATGATAACGATTATAGTAATGATCTCCACTCTAAAAATCATATGAATAAGCACGGTTCCAATACTATTGGCAACAATAAAAAAAACAAAAATAGCGCTGCTGGAAGTTCATCTGGTTTCAAACTAAAAGATGAAGATATTAATAACGAAATTGACGAAGATGATGAAGACGATATAGATATAGATTTGGTGGATCAAATTGAACAAAAAATTAAACAAAAACAAGAATTGAAAAAGAGAAAACAATTCTTAAAAGAAAAATATAACATAGATCTGCTTATTCCTGCCAATTCTCCATTATACAATTCAATTTCTAACGAAAACAATAAGTCAAACAACGGAAGTTGGTATGATTCAATTTTTGGCATTTTGATTGGCTCTGATGAGGTCCCTAATGAAAACCGTTACGCTTTGATTTGTCTGAAATGTTTTCAACACAATGGATTGGGCACTCCAGGAAAACTACCTCATGAAATCACATATGTTTGTCCCAAATGTGGATTTCTAAACAATAAAAATAACATTCAAAACAACGCGCAGCTTAAAAACGGTGGCAATACCGATTTTAATATGAACAATTCGAGTCTTGGTGAAAGCAGCAATTCCAATCTCATAACTCCCAGCCATTTAAGAAACGACAGCATAAGCAGCATAGGAAGCACACCAAGCGTCCTCAACCCAGCATTATTTAGCGACCAGGCTTTCAAGCAAAGCCTAAGTCGCTCTCAACCATTGCAATCACAAACACCTAAAAACCAAGATCAATCAACTCCATCAACGTCTTCAGCTGCAAAGCCTTAATCATTCAACTGTACACTATCAACTCAACACATCTCATCGGCCGAGACCTCATCACACTCATGGCTCGGGATCGGTAACTCAGGACAGATAATATACACGTGATCTCATTTTGTTCGGCGAGCGCTCTGCAACGTAGAAAATAAACGAACATTTATCCTGATTGTGGAGGTGTGCGTTTTTTTTTTGACTGCCAAGCGATTCCGGGAAAAGTGGTTTTTGATTTTTTTATTCAATTTTTTCGAAAGTTCGAAATTTCTTTTCAATGAAAATGAGTCAATCGAATGTGACAAAGAAGGTTATTGGAAAATTCGTTTAATTTTTCAGCTTGATATAAATTGAATATTTATCCCCTACTTTGACTTTCCAATTTCTTTTCCCTCTCTTTTTTCTTTCTTTTCTCTCTTTCTTTCCTCAAAACTAATAGTTTGTACTTTTCTACCATCTATTAATTTACCTCTTGTTTGTTTAAAGTAAAGATGTCTTTCAGAACTGCTTCCCTACAATTAGCCAAAGTCGCTGCTGCCCGTCAAATTGTCTCCAAGAGAGCTTTATCTGTTTTAGCTTCTTCTGCTGTCAGACGTCCAGCTTTTAACGCCTCTGTTAGAAACTTGAACATTTCTAGAGGTATTAAAACTATCAACTTTGGTGGTACCCAGGAAGTTGTTCACGAAAGAGCTGACTGGCCTCGTGAAAAATTATTAGACTACTTCAAAAATGACACTTTAGCCTTAATTGGTTACGGTTCTCAAGGCCATGGTCAAGGTCTTAACTTGAGAGACAACGGTATTAATGTTATCATTGGTGTTCGTAAAAACGGTTCATCGTGGAAAGCTGCTATTCAAGATGGTTGGGTTCCAGGTAAAAATCTTTTTCCAATTGAAGAAGCCATTAAAAAAGGTACTTATGTTATGAATTTATTGTCTGATGCTGCTCAATCAGAAACCTGGGCTTCTCTCAAGCCATTGTTAACCTCTGACAAAACTTTGTACTTTTCTCACGGTTTCTCCCCAGTTTTCTCAAACTTAACCAAAGTCGAACCACCAAAAGATCTTGATGTTATCTTGGTTGCTCCAAAAGGTTCTGGTAGAACTGTCAGATCTTTATTCAAAGAAGGTAGAGGTATCAACTCATCCTATGCTGTCTGGAATGATGTCACTGGTAAGGCCGAAGAAAAAGCTTTAGCCTTATCCATTGCTATTGGTTCTGGTTACGTTTACAAAACCACTTTTGAAAGAGAAGTCAACTCTGATTTATACGGTGAAAGAGGTTGTTTAATGGGTGGTATCCATGGTATGTTCTTAGCTCAATACGATGTCTTAAGAGAAAATGGCCACACCCCTTCAGAAGCTTTTAATGAAACTGTTGAAGAAGCCACTCAATCATTATACCCATTAATTGGTGCTAAAGGTATGGACTACATGTACGATGCTTGTTCCACCACTGCCAGAAGAGGTGCTTTGGACTGGTACCCAAAATTCAGAGAAGTTTTGAAACCAGTCTTTGAAGAATTATATTCCTCAGTTAAAACTGGCGCTGAAACTCAACGTTCATTAGATTTCAACTCTCAACCAGATTACCGTGAAAGATTAGAAGAAGAATTAAATGTTATTAGAAACATGGAAATCTGGCAAGTTGGTAAAGAAGTTAGAAAATTACGTCCAGAAAACCATTAAATTTAATATTTGCTGAAGCAATCGTTTAATTTGATTTATTCTGGCTTTTTTTCATTACATTCTTCTATTCAACCAAACAATATTCTATGATCAAGAATGATCTTTATGAATTAATGAAAGAAATTAAGATAATGACAATTTTTTAAATAAATACTTTGTTAACATTTTTATAACTCCAATGCTTTTTCTTTTTCAGTTTTTTTTAATTTTTTTAATTTCATTTTCTAAGTGTATATATACATTGTTTGGGATCGTTGGTTTTTTTATAAAATTATACATTCATAATAGTCTTAATAGAATGACTTGAGTTTTTTTTTCAAATTGTCTGTGTAGTATTATCCATTAGTAAATCAAACAATTTTTCAATATTCAACAACCAATTGAGTTTTAAAGGCAATTAAAATTGATTGGTAATAGCATGACCTTATTGGTTTTTGATCAAATCAATCCCAAACTTCTGTAACACCAATAATACACGTCAAACTCAAATTAAAATGAAGCAAAATTGGAACTTGTAATGAAGTTGAATTGTTTAATACTTATTCATTAATAATACAAATATTAACCTATTTATCTTAGTTTACAAATATACTTTTATAAAATCCATCAAAATGGTGTAATTTAAAAAATATAAATATAAATCAAACCAAATCCATTGAATTAACTTAATCGAATAAACCTCCAAAACCTTCATCGTCAGATTCTTCTTCAGATTCTTCATCTTCCTCTTCTTTAGCAGCTGGAGCATCTTCTTTAGCAGTTTCAACTGGAGCAGCAACAGCATATGCTTCTGGGTTAGCCAATCTTTCTTTGATTTCTTCTGAACCCTTGAAGGTATAATCAGTAGCAACAGAGACAGCTAAAACATTCTTATAATGGTTGACAATATTGTGGGAAACCGATGGTAAGGTTGGGTAGCTGGCACCTAATGAAATTTGAGCAATAACATTGATAGCCTTGATGAATTGTTCAATCAATTCTTCATCAGTGATATCCAAAACTGAAGATGGAAAAGCTTGTCCTTCATCATAAACTTGAACAACAGTCATACCATAAGTGAATGGAGAAATGTTCAACATATTCAATAAAGTGGCTTCAGATGGACCGACTTTGGTGCCAGCTTTAACAACTAAAACTTCAGTGGTAATTTCAATAGTACCTCTGGTAATTTTGGTTGGAACACCTAAAGCTTGGAAGAATGATGTTTTACCTGGTTCCATACCAGTATTAATAGCTGGAATAAAGATATCGGCATCAGAGAAAGCACCAGCTCTGGCTGGAGCCTGAACTTTGTTGGCAACAATTAAATCTCTAATGTCGGTTAATTTTTCATTGGTGAAAATGAAACCAACGTTACCTTTGACAAATGGTAAAATTTTTTCAAAATCAGGTAATTCATGTAAAACACCACGAATAGCTCTTCTGACCATGGTGTTTTTACCCATTAAAACCACAGCTTTACCACGTAAAGCCTTACGGATTTCATGCATTTGTTGAGAAGAAACATTATCAACTCCAACAACAAAGATGGATTTGTATTGTTCCAAGTATTCACGTAATTTGGCGAAATATTCTTCTTTTTGTTGACGAGTGCCTCCCATGTCGACTCTTAATAATTAATTCTTGAGGATAGGATGTTTAAAGGTTACTCTTTATAAAATAAATAAAATAACTTTTAATCAAGTTGTATAGTAAACCAGAGGTATTCGATCATATCTCAATTTTTGATATTGGAAATGAATAATAGGGCTTCTAGAGGAGGTTGAAAAATAATAGCTGACTTTTAAAACCCTATCTTTTCACACGTGTACATACATTTTTTGCCAAAAAAAGAAGTGCATTAAAATGAAAAGCACAAAACTAAATCCATATTGGTGGACTCAACGCAGTTTTACATAAACCCACAGTAATTCCATTTCTGTGGTTTGTATTTTTTGCACGCGGGCCAAGGCCCAAAAAGTAAACAGCTTAAACATGAAGAAAAGAATAAACAAAAATAAAAATAAACCATATTAAATATATATAATGAGTAGGCCTTATGACAAACAACCGCAGTTCAAAACTAACACCATGAAGAAAAAAATAAAGAAAACACACACTTGAAAAAAAAAAATAAAGCTATTAGGGATAACAAAAAAATACATAAAATATAATAGAAAACAAAAAAAATTTAAAAAAGCACAAATAACACAAAAATAATATATAAATAAATAATGAAAACTCAATTTGAAAAAAAAATTAAAAAAACCAAAAAAAATTCCAATTAAATAGAATTGGATCATAAAATGTGGATTATATCCATATAAAACAGTAGATAATATTAACATGAGGAATCATTTAGTAGAAAATTTTCTAGAATAACTTTTTTCGAAAATTAGTAAAAGCTCTGGATAATTTAGACTTTTTAGTTTTATCTTTACAGAAAGATTTATTTTCTTCTTCTATTGTTGGATTATTCTCCTTATCTGGTAAATAATGGTGGCGATGAGGATGCTTAATATGCAGCAATGTATTTGAGCATTTTCTAATAAGTTCTTGTTTAGTAAGAGGCTTCTTAATTAGTGATTTTTTATTATCAAAGGAATTGTTTAAATCTAAATTATCATCAATAAGTTTTCCATTTGTAACATACTCAGTTCCCTCAACTTTTTTGTCCTTTTTATGCAAAACCTTATCAATAGATTTAAGTGAAAATGAGTTTGGTAATATATTTAAAGTATTCTTGATTTTTAATAAGCTTTGGATTGATTTGGTACTGGCACTTTTTTTAATAAATGAACTATCAGCAATTAAAAAGCTAGTATCATAAATTGTACTGTCTAATCCATCAGTAACAGTAAGATATGTTGTCCCCATTTCTGATTGATCTTGAAACTTTCCACTACTTTTAACAGTTGTTTTTAAATTTGTTTCATTTCTATCAAAAATTGATTTTTTTCTGCGAACAACTTTCTTGGCCTTATTATCTTTATCAAATTCTTGTTTTTCCATAATTTCTCTTCGGTTTTTATCAATTAATAATGCTCCAGACTTTCTATAGACTCTAGAAGACATTCTATTTCTAGTTGAATCATAATACTCAAAATCATTATTTAAGTTTTTAAATGTAACATTTGAAGTTTCATTTGATCGATTTGAAAAAATTGATAGAATTGAAGGTTTGTGTTTAATCTTTTTAGAGATTTTTCTTGAGCTAACTCTTCTTTGAACAGGAAAACTGTTAATTAATGATTGCGACTGAGAGCTTTTATTTCCAAAACTATCGTTACTTTTGTTTTCATGAATACTATTAAAAATATATGTTTTTTTAGAGCTGGATGTTTTCAGTTCATCACCTTCATCTTCTTTGATTAAAAATCTAACAAAATTACTCTTTTTCTTAATATTTTGAATTTCATCATTCTCTGGTAAAGAACGTCTAATTCTATGAGGATTTGACGAATGACTCGCTTTTGTATCAACAACATCATTGTGGTTATGTTGTTGATCATGATAAGCAATGTTTTTACAAACATTTTCTTTAGCAACTTCATCAGTAATATCAGAAAAATCATTTTCAAGGAATCTTACGACGTTTCCGTCAGATCTACTTGTTGAAATCTTAGATGGAACTAATTCAACAAAAGATTTTTGATCCCTTTGGTTTTCAAGAACTTCAGTACTCGAATTATCATTTTCATTGGATAAATCAGATTTCTTGTCCGAATTTTTAAGCTTTTTCGATTTCTTTTCAGATAATGAAGATTTAGAAGATTTTTTTTGCAACAGTTTTAAAGAAGATTTTAATTTTAAAGATTTTGCAGGTTGATTTGAAAATTTATCATATAAATTGAATAATCTGATAGATTCAGAATGATCTTGAGCAAATCTTCTACTTCTCTGGGATTTTTCTTTAGTTTTTTTTGAAAGATGAAAAGATCTCAATTGAGCTGAGGGACTAACTGAAGGATTTTTTTTACTTAAAGGCAGGTTTTCAAGACTATTATTATAAGCTAGTAGGATATCATTTCTATCAGATTTTGATATATAATTTTTTAAAGAGGATTCTTCCAGAATATCGTATAAATTAGTTTCATTAGAGTTTGGAATTGAAATGTTATGGTTTGAAGTTGTTAAATCGATAGAGGGATTAATATCCTTGAATGATTTATCAATCAATTGGACAATAAAGGATGAAGTTGAAGACTGTTGGATTTTTTTATTAGCATTTGTATTTATAATTAAGTTGGAGTTGGAAATAGAGTTAGAGTTAGAGTTAGATTTAGAAATGGAGCTAAAAGCAAGTTTATTATTTGAAATTGAAATTGAATGAGGATTAGATGCTGATGTTGAAAATGGCTTTTTATTTGATTTAGAAATTAAAATGTTATGAATATAGTCAATTTCGTGATCTGTGTCGGTCAAGTTAGATGAGTTGGATAGATTTGATAAATTTTGGGGATTACTTTTATTGGATTTAGGTAGGAAATTTGAATTGCGATCAATTAGTTGATTTAATTTGATATTATCAGATGGAGACATTATTGATTTTGAAGATTTTGAGAACAATAGGGATTCGTTTAAAGAGATATTGGATGTGTCATTTATAAGGTTGAGTTTACTATTCAAGGACTTATTAGTTAGGGATTTATATAGCAGTTCATCGTCAATGATATTTTGAGAGTTTAAGTCATCGTTATTTAAAAAGTTGGCAGATAAAGGTCTTTCAGAGTATTGAGATAAAAGTGACTTTTTTGAAACAATTGATAAGTCCCTTTTCATTGAGTGGTTTGAGATTGAGATTGATTGAGAGCGAGAGTGGGAATAGGAACGAGAGTGAGAGTGAGAATAAGAGCGAGAACGAGAATGGGAGCGTGAATGAGAGGTTGAATTGGAGTTGGAGATTGAATTTGGGTTAGAACTTTGAATTTGAATTTGATTTTGGTTTTGATTGTGAAATTGGGATTGAAATTGGTTTAAATTATTTAAAGAAGATGAATTTTTCAATAAATTGTTTAAATTATTTAAAGAACTTAACGAGATAATATCATTTTTCAAATTTGAAGACATTGAGATCATACCAAATGATAAATCATTATCAGAGTTTGAATTAGAATTGGAATTGGAATCGGGATTGGAATTGGAATTAGAAAGAAGTAATTTTGATTTTGATTTTGAATTTAAATTTGTGTTTAAATTGAAGTTAAAATTAAAATTAAATTTGGAATTCTTATTAGAAATGATATTAGAGATGATATCATTATTATTATTTTCATAATTATTATTATTATTTTCATAATTATTGTTATCGTTATTATTATTATTGTTATTATTATTATTATTATTATTATTGTTATTATTACTATCACTTTTGTTGTCACTTTTATTATTACTCTTATTGGCGATGATATTGGAATTGGTATTAAAATCGGGATTAGAATTGGTATTGGTATTAGAGTTTGGACTTAAAATATGAAATTTATTTGCAGACAAATTTTTATTTTTGAATACAAAATTGAAAGTGGGAGAAGTAAATTGGTTGAGCGAGGACAATTGAGAAGAGTTGAAAGAGTTATTAAATGATGGATTGAAAGAGTTGTTGCCACTGATGATGTTATTTGAATTGTTGAATATTATATTGTTAAGACTCCTGTTTATATTATTGATATTTGTGTTAAACGTAATGTTATTAAGGCTGTTGTTAACATTGATACTGTTACTGTTTATATTTTTATTAATATTAATATTATTATTGTCATGTAAAACAGTTGAATTTTTGAATAGAAAAATATCAGAATTGGTTGGAGCGCTTTCAAAACTTGAAGAAGACTGGAGACTGAGATGCTGGCCATTATTTGAAGAGTTGGAGTCACAGTTATTACTTGTGGTGGTCGTTGTTGTCGATGAATGCAACGAGCTCCTTTTTCTCTTGGGCAGATCATTGTGGGTGACGAACAACAGTCTGTTGTTGATTTGTTTATTTTTCATGGATTTGTTATTGTTTGGGGGAGAATTATTCGGCAACTGATTCACAAGAGATGTTATGGGGGAGGTGGGCCTGAGGTCTTTGGTGTAGTGGAAGACTGGAGAGATGTCGATAGAGGTCATTGTAGAAGTATCAATTGCTGAGTTCTGGGGTTGTGGTGGGTTTGGGTGATTGTTTATATGACTGATCTGGTGAAGGACCTGGTGAAAGATTTGGCGGATGATCTGAAACTGCTGTGATGCAGGGATGGAGGAAAAAACGAATACTGGGTGCCGGATGCAAGCAGAAAAGGAGCGACTGGGGCAAAGGAATAAAAGGCACTTTGAGCAGCAGCTTCACCATCGCCAGCATCTTCAGCAGTTCCTCCGTCAGCACAGGAAGAAGACACAGCACAGACCCCAGTCCCAGCACTGTTTACCTTTTGCCTAATGCGGCACTGAAACCGTGCATTCTCCGGCACACCTCCGGATTCCTGTTTACAGCGGAATGTTCCGTAAGTGCAGGATGCTGACAAAGCATTCCACACGTGCTGGATGATGCTGGATGTGCTGACTCATCAGAACGTGCGCACACGAGACCGTTTCTGTGGCAGTCGGGTTTTTCAGCTTTGCTTCTGTTGATTCAAGAGCCAGGCTTCTGCTCTGGTTGGTGATTCTGCTGATTTTGGTGCCAGCGTCTTCAGTCTGCTGCTTTTCACAATGCCTTCTGTCGAATTTGAAGGAATCTATCTCAACCAGTCCAAGTCCCAGGGCCGTATGCGTATTGCTGATTCTGGGCTTGGGTGGAAGGCAATCATCTCCAAAAACAACCCATCTACAAACAACCCTCCATTTTTGCTACCAAAGGAAAATGTGCTCACTGCTTCCTGGTCCAGAGGCGCTAGAGGCTGGGAATTGAGGTTCCAAACAGGCTCTGATGGTGTTATTATGCTTGATGGTTTTGATCAGCAGGACTTTAATAAATTGAAAATTGAATTGCAGAGAAATTTCGATGTCCAACTAGAACATAAAGAACATTCGCTTAGAGGTTGGAATTGGGGTAAAGCTGCTTTGCTAAGAAACGAATTGGTCTTCAACGTTAATAATAAACCTTCATTTGAGCTTCCTTACTCTGAGATTTCAAACTCAAATTTAACAGGAAAAAACGAGGTAGCAATTGAATTTAATTTAAGTACTGACAAATTGCAAACTAGAACTGGCGATGAATTGGTAGAAGTCAGGTTATATATCCCGGGAAATGTTGAAAAGGAAAATGACGCTAACGAGAGCGAAAATAACGAAAATGAAGGGGAAAACACTGAAGAACAAAGTGCTGCTTCTGCTTTTTATGAACAACTAAGAGAAAAGGCCGATATAGGCCAAGTCGCTGGTGATGCTATTGTCTCCTTCTCTGATATATTGTTCTTAACTCCAAGAGGTCGTTATGACATAGACATGTATCCAACTTCCTTGAGGTTAAGAGGTAAAACCTATGATTACAAGATTCAATACAGACAAATTCAAGGAATCTTCACTCTACCCAAACCTGATGAAATTCATAACATAATGGTCCTTCAAATTGATCCTCCTTTAAGACAAGGTCAAACAAGATATCCCTTCTTAATAATGCAATTCATGAGAGATGAAGTATTAACCGTAGAACTAAATGTTGATGACCAAGAATTCAATGAAAAATATAAAGGTAAATTGGAAAAATCCTACGATAAAAATACTCACTTGGTCATATCCCATTGTTTTAGAGGCTTGACAAATAACAGAATCATTGTCCCTGGCACTTTTTCCTCAAAATTAATGCAAAGTGCTGTTAGTTGTTCTTTAAAAGCAAGCGAAGGTCACCTTTATCTATTGGATAAATGCTTTCTCTTTGTTACAAAACCAACCGTTTATATCCCATTTTCGGAAGTCTCAAGTGTTGTCATGTCAAGATTGGGCAAATCTGTATCCTCCTCAAGAACTTTTGATTTAGAAATTGATTTAAGAAACTCTTCAATAAAACACGTCTTTGCTAATATTTCAAAAGAAGAACAAAACTTTATTGAAAACTACTTGAAAGAAAAGAACATCAGAGTTAAAAATGATGAAAAAGATGGTCAGGATATCTTAAATCATGCCCTTGATTTTGATGAAGACCAGGATATGAGCAGTTCAGATGACGAAGATTTCAATGCTGATTCGGAATCTGCTTCCGATGTTGCTGAAGAATTTGATTCAGACCATCATACTTCTGGTAGTGAAAGTGAAGATAATGATTCAAAGAGACCAAAAAAGAAAGCTAAGAAATAATCATTTAATATTCAATTTTTAAATCAATACATCTTCATTCAATTCCATTCTAGTTCAATTTAAAATCATTCAATCTATCAATTTCTTTTTATATTTTTTTCTTTCTTTGTAGTTTTAGTATACTTTTTTCTATTCTTAGTCTTTATCTAATATTGATCTATTTATCTATTTATCTATTTACCTACCATGACCAACACTAAGAAGGTTGTAAAATAAAATAAATCCTGCTTGGACAAGATAAAATAAACAAATGTGATTAAATTACATATATCAAGCTTACAATTAATCTTTAAATGATTTTACAAATATAAAACAAACAACTATGTACAATTTCTAATATCGAAAAAAACTAGGAAACCTTAATTGATCCTGGAGTTGCAATTTCATCAGTGAAATTTGGGACATTTTGAATCTCATTATAATCATCTCGTATTTTTTCAACAACTTTATAAAGATCAAGGTCTTTAAATTCCCTAAGGTTCTTTTTAACCTTGATTTTTTCAATTTCTGATATTTTTAAAAAATCTTCCTCTATTTCATTCTTATCTTTTTGCTTAAGTCCAACTTCCGAATCATTATTTTTATTCATATTCGGTTTTTTATTTGGTTTTTTACTTTTATTTTTTTCTTGAAGTTTTTTAAGTACAATAGATCCTTCAACAATATCAATATCATCAATTTCAACTTTAATAACATCACCAAGTTTAGGCAACTCAAGAAATTCGATTCCATTTAAATTACCAGGAATACCATAATCTTTAATCATACAAAATATCCTAATTTGTCCTTGTTTGTTTGGAATTCCAATTCCAGAAACTATTGCCTCAAATCTATTTTTAATAGTTCCCTTTTCAATCTCATTCATAATATAAGTCGTCATCCAATAAACAGCACTTCTCTTTGAACTCTTAGCAATAGCCGTACTTCTTTGGTTAATGTGTGATACCATTGAATTAATATTCTGTTGTTTAAAAAAATAATCATTCTTTCCACTCAAAAATGAATGGATTTGCCAATGCGAAACTAAATCAACAAATCTTCTTAAAGGTGATGTCGATGGAAGATATAGTTCAGCTCCTAATAGAAAATGTTTCATAGGAAATGGAGAAAACCCAGACGACGCTATCAAATTAAACGTACGAAATGCATCAGGATTTCCTATTGAAGATTCAGTTTTTGTTCTTTTCTGAAAATCGCTCAAAAAATTGCTAATTTCGTCATTTTCTGAGTTGACTGGTATTATAAAACGGTAAAACCCAGGAATATTATTTTTTTGAAAAAAATTACCTGCTATTGAGTTGGCTAATACCATTAGTTCAGAAACAAGAAGTTGAGATTTGAAATTAGGATTATTCATTGGTAAAATAGGAGCATTAGTGGCATCGGAATCTTCAAAGAGTGATAACCCAGCTTTGCTCATAATAAAACTGCTTTTATCTTTCACATTTTTCACAATGTCATTAACCGGTAAACTTGGATTAGGATCAAATAAAAATGCACCATTTTTATATCTAAGATCTTTCAAGTCATTTGAGATTTGATATAGATCTTTCAAATCTTTAGAATCCTCGGAGTCATTTTTTTTCTTTTCAAGAATAGAAGAAACTTTATTATATGTCAAACGTTTAAAATTCCTTAAAAGCCCACCTGAAATTGTAGAATTTTTCATATCAAACCTTTCATTTAATTCAGATCTCAGTGGATAATATGGAATAGAAAATGTGATTGTTCTGGTGGGAGCATCTGTTTTACCCAACCCAGCAACTTCGGATACTGAACCAGGAAGCATTGGAGAAACCAATTCAGGCAAGTAAACAGTAGAAGCTCTATCATAAGCAATTTTTGCAAGAGTTGAGTTAGGTGATATGTAAGAAGCAGGGTCCGCAATATGAATATGAACTATCCATTTATCTGATGATTGCTTTTCAATTGAAACACCATCATCAATTTCATTAGCATCTATACTATCAATACAATAAACCTTTAGATTTCCATAATCTACTCTTAAATTTTCTAGAGGATCGGGTTGAGACAATAATTGTTCTTTAGAAATGTTATCACAATATTGTTTTTGCAAATCTGATTTAAAAGATACATCTTTTTCAGGTAGAGCCAATTCATTTGACCAAATAACTGGATTTTGATAAGCAGGAATAGCGTAACCAATTAGAGCTAATAAATTAAAAGCCGTAGTTTTGCTTATATCCAAGGAGTTGAAAATTTTGATTTTTCTTATTATCTGAGCAATAATAGCTTCAAGTTGAGGATCGTCAATATTTCCAGCTGAATACTCTTTAATAAGATCCAAAATCTCAAAAAAATTTGCAGGAACATTGGAAGAATTGATTTTTACCAACGTTTTTTGTATTTTTTGAACTGAATCCTTTAAGGCCATACCATCTTTTTTGGAGATTTGGGATAAAATAGAGGAAGGAGTTAATATTAAATTATTTTTCACGGAAATATTCCATTTGAATCTATTTAAATACAAGATTTTCTTTAACTCAGTTGCTTTATCACCGGAATTTCTTTTGATGGATTCAATTTGAGATTTACTTAAAGGAGATAATTTTTGGTCATTTTCAACTGTGATGAAATAAATAGAAGTTAACAATAATGATATATGTTTAATAAAGTTAATTGCAACCATCTCTTGCGTTTTTAATACTTTAATTAAAGAATCGAACTTTTGTAAGGGAAAAATACTTATGTTTTTAAAATGAAGAAAATTTCGACCCCAAAATCTTGGTTGTTTGGCCATTGATAACATTATAGCTGTATAAAGAGCAGAATCAATTTTTAAGTCTGATTCAAGAGAACCGTAGGATTTACCGAGAGATACTTCGTCAAATGAAAGAGATTCCAGGATGGTTTTGGAGAACTTGGTTGCTAATTTTTTATAAATATCAGACATGTCGCTATTATTGGACAGAAAAAGTTTTCTAACATCAATTTTAAATTGTTCCAAATCAAATGATTCTACAATTTTGTATAGAGATATCAAATTGATATGATTAACTCCATCAGAGTATTGTAAAACTCTGTGAATTGTTTCCAATTTGGTGGAAACTTCTGGGATAAAATTCCAGATATCTTGATTTAAGGGACCCAATAAATCTTTGATTAAGGTTCTTGAAAAATCAGAAACAACAAAAGTTTCGAGTTGAGCATCATCGGTAGGCCTATACTGTTCAGCGTCCATCAAAAGGTTTGTGAGTAGAGAAGTTTTTTTGGAAGTTCCAACACGAGGAAAATTATTATTGTTTTCTTCCTTAACAATTGAGTATTTTAAAAATTCTTTTGGAACAACTTTGGGAATAATGATTTTAAAATGCTTTCCATTAGTGTAGGATATATCACCGTTGGTTGAAATAAGTGTAAAAGTTGGATCTTCAGCTCCAGTAGGTAATCCATAAATCAAAAACAATTGAGGTCTGCTGAGATCAGTGTATAAAAGAACACAATCACCAATTTGTGGAGCAGAGAATAATTCATTATAGTAAAAAAAAGTCCTTGAATCTCCAAAGTTATTTATCAACTGGTCCTCTATGAAATCATCTTTTAAGAGTTTTGCTTCTTCAACTCCATCAAAATAGTTTTTATCGTGCCGAGATATGTTGGTTAAATCTTGATTTTGACTTTCTGTTGTCCTTTCTATGAATTTATTCTTTTGATACTGTTCTAGTAATCGGAGGTATTTCTTCTTGACGATAGTATTAGGCACGTTAAATCTGTAATCAAAAAGAAGTCTGGTATCACTGTATATACGATTTATGGGCTTGGTTTCTTGGGGCAAGATTTCAGAAACCACTTGGTCTTTTAATTCAGCTGTATTTTGCTCTTTAGCGACATCATTTCTAAAACGATCTATTATCTTGTTTTTAGTGCTTTTGCCACTTTGACTGCTAAGAAACCTGGCAAGAGTTATAGAGCCGTAGAAGAAGTTGCTTGTGTTCAATGCAGTCGATGTTTTGTTCCGAATATTGCACCTTAGCATCGTAAGTGGGTGTTGCTGATGAGATGAAGCAATTACTTCTGAATCTGCTGAAAAATTGTCTCCAAAATCAAAAAAAAATCAAAAATCAAAACTCAAAACCAAAACCGAAACCGAGATTTTTGTTTCCGGTTCGAACCGCGGAGAAAAAGCATCCAAACTCTAGAGCCAGTTTTGGTGCGTGTGCTGAAAAAGTAGTTATTTCTACAAAATACAGTGTATAGAACAGGGAAAGGGTGTTTTATAAAGTACAGTGAAGCTGATCAAAAGATCTTGGTTAAGACATTGGACAAGTTCTTGTCGACCTTCGCCTTTTTGATTTTTGAAGAAGTTTCATCAGCTCTCTTTGTCGCAACATCCTTTTGTCTGAAGTTTCTTCTGATGTCTATTTTGTTATTAACAATAGTGCTGTCGCTTTTTGTCTCCTTTGCATGTTCTGCATCTGGATTTGCATTGTCCAAACTGCTTTTTAGTTTCTTTAATTTTTTCTCTTTGATCAAATTGAGTGTTTTGCTTTTTTCGATGTTATTTATAAAGTTCTTATTTTGCTTATTCGCTTTATACATTTCTAATTGCAATTTACTTTGTTTTAGATCATTTTCTTTGGAAATTTGTTGGATCAAGTCATTCCATTTGAATCCCTTCAAGTATTTGATGTTGAGAATATCATCATGGTAATAGCTATTTTTTTTCCCTCCAATTATCTGTGCATTCAAAGTCTCGCAACATAATTTCGCGTTCCTTTTATTCAAAAACTCACACCAACCTTCAACATACTTCTTTTTTTTATTACCACCATACTTGACTCTTTTAGTGTGAAATCTGGGATTTTCAGGCTTTAAAAACAATCTGTCAATTTTACCAAATCTCGACAATATTTGTCTCATTTTCGATGGTTTCATATATGGTGGAATTGAAGAGATATAAACCAATCCAGTTTTCTTGATTTTTTTTTGAAATTTTTTCAATTGTTCGGCATCCAATTTTTTGAATGAACTCGTTTTCAAGGAAGATGATGGCTGGACCAATAATTTGTAATCCTCATCTTCATGATCAATATTTTTGCTTTCTGCTTCAGCGAGTTCCTCTGCGTCAAGTTCAGTAAAACGTTCTTTCCTTTTATTCTTTTTCTTTTTCTTTTTCAAAGCTGCATTTCCATCAGCATCACTCACACCAGCATCGGATTCCAAGTCGAAATCGGAATCAAGTTCTTCCTCTTCGTCGAAAGCAGAAACAAAAGTTCGTTTGGTAGAGTGCTGTTTTTGGTTCCTCATACCATCCTCTTCTTCAGAGTCGTAGTCGCTCTGCGCCTCGTCTTCACTGCTCACATCATGATAATCCTGAGCACCAGCGTCGTTGCCATCCAGCAAAACCAAGCTCTTCTTTGCCATTTCCACTGTCTTTTATCTTTGCTCTGCTCAAAAACACCCCCAAAAACTTTCCAACTCAAAAAAAAATTCAAAACCATTCCAACGGGTTTGTCCAAACCTAATTTGATAAAGCATAATCTCTTATATTTCGCTCCACTTTTAGCTGGGTGCAATATATTCAGTATATTCTCTATGTGTCCACTTCCAAACGAAAATGTAGTCTTCTTTTGCTGCTTGCTATTGCTATACTTTGTTGCTACTTGAGAAATGAAGGGAGATCAATTGATACACAAATTGAACCAGAGAATTCCCATCAATGAAATTTTTGAAGAGATCGACGATAAAAGTCTGTTTATTTTGACCATCCTCAACTGCCAGGAAAACTTGTTGACTGCTCTTTACTTAATCTCAATTGTCAATCCTTACTATTCAAAGTGCTTTTTGAGCCATTTGTTTAATGGATTTGAAAACTTGATCTATGAACTTCAGACAGATGATCTCGAATTTGATGAAAGATTCTACGACTTCTACATCTCAATTTTGAGTGCTAAAGAAGGAAATCCAACTGATTATGATATTATAAAATACAATTTAATTACTTGTACCTCAGATAACCCAAATGGTCATCATACTCTAAACGAAAGCCAGGAGAATCCTTATATTACAATAAGGGAGTGTCCAAGATTAATTGGTGGTTTAGGCACCACTGGTTTAAGAACATGGGAAGCATCTTGTTTTTTATCCAATTTTTTGATCAATCCAAAAAATCATTCTTTTGTAACTAATATATTCAATAACCAAACTGTATTGGAGATTGGTTCGGGTACGAGCTTGGTTAGTTTAACACTATACAAAAATTTCAGTTCTTTAATCAAGAAAGTCATAATCACTGATGGCGATTCTTCATTGCTCGATAACATTGTACATGGCAATCTATCCTTAAATGATATTCAGTTACCTAATGACAAAATTCAAGTTCAGAGATTGCTATGGAACGATCCTGATGACTTTAGTTCAATCTCTGATTTTGATGTTATAATCGGGTCTGATTTAACTTATGATAGATCAATAATACCCGATTTAATCAATCTTTTGAAAAAATCTTTAAACACAAACAAACAAAGATTTGCTCTAATATCTGCTTCAGTCAGAAATATCGAAACTACTTTATTTTTTGAAAATTTACTTACTTCAAATAATTTGTCCTTTAAAATTATCGAGAAATGTTTAAACCCTTCAACAAATAGTTATATAAACAACTCCACTAAACTTTGGTTTAAAAAAGGAACTTTCGAAGTAAGAATCTATAAAATATATTCTTCAAAATGTTCTCTTTAAAAATAATATAGAAAAACAATTGATATCTAACAAGTATTTATTGTCCCAAAAAAAAACTAAGTAAACTAAACTAAATTCCAAAAAAGAGAAAGCATAATTGAAAAAAAAAAATAAACAATTAAACAATGAAAGTGAATCATTAAATTAAACAACAAAATAACAGGAAACAATGATGAATAGGAAATGAAAAGTTTTTAAAAAAAATTAAAAACTTTGAAGAAAGCAATCAAAACAAAAAAATCAAAACAAAATTAAAAATTAAACCATTAAATCATGAAGAAAGGAAGAAAGGAAGAAAAGACAAGAAATTGGGGCTAAACAGGCTTTTTTTTTTTAATCCAAAATTATTTTTACAATAGTTTACAAAAATTCAAAAGGAAAAAAAAATTGAAATTGTAAATCAGTTCATTGTAAGCATAGAATGACGTTTGCTATGAATATTCACCAAGCTTTCTGCTTGTGAAAGACCCGGAACTTCATGTGTTGACTGTATTCTTTCAAGAGAATTTCTCGAACTGGAAGGTGTATACTCACCGGTTTCAATCATTTTCAATCTCAATCTATTCAATGGTGAAACACCCTTAACTCTTTCCATTTCTCTTTGATGTCTTTCTTTCTTTTTTCTTATAAAAGTGGGTCTGCGAAGGGTTCCAATTTTGCTAATGACAGAATTTGATCTGTTTCTAAGTGAACCAGATCTTTTTCTATTTGTACCGTCGGAATTTGGAGAAGTTGGTGAGGTTGGAGAAAGATGTAAATGATGTGAATGATATGAATGATTTGAATGATCCGAATGATCTGAATGATCTGAATGGCCTGAAACTGGTGTATCTAAAGTCAAAGATATATGTTCTCTATCTTTAGGAATATTAGCCTCAAGATCAACATTAATAGATGAGTTTTCTGGAGTAACATTTACATCCTTTTTGGGTGAAAATGGATTGACGTTTTCAAGATATTTGTCAACATCTTCAGAACATGTTGGATCGTATCCATGTTTAGGATATTGACTGAAAGCACCTTTTTGAACCCTTTCTCTTATAATATCAATATCTCTTGGATGATATAATTTATTTAATGTGTCATACACAAATCTTGGCAACAAGTTAGCTATAACACCGATAAAAAAAACACACCAAAATGCCGGACTGCCAAAAATTTGAGGTGCAACCTTGTAAAATGGACCAGATATGGTCCCAGCAGACCAGACACCAGTCCAAAAGAAAATAAATAAACATGAGAGTATGTCAATTAAAACTGATAACCAATCCCATCTGTATTGTCTCATCAACACATAAATATTACAAGAAATAACAGCAATATTTGCAACCATGACACCCATCCAAAATCTGTGGTGTATATTCAATCCATTGTCAGAAACCAAAATACCTTGGTAATATAGCAAATAGGGAAAAAAGAATGAAAGAATTGACTGATATAAGCCATCACACATATAATAAATAAATTTAAATTGAGACCATTCCAATCTTAAAATACCTGTTCTGTATAATTGTGGAACAAGTAGAGAAATAGTATCTGAAACATCTTGATCAAGAACCCCCAAAAAAATAACAGGTAATGAAGTAAAGGCTAAATTAAAAAACATAAGGAAAGTAAATTCATACAAATAAGATCCATCAAAGTTATTAAAAACACAAAACCAAAATAAAGTGAAAGTGAAAACAACATTTTTGTAAAAAAAACATGGAATCATTTCAGCCAATCTTTTATAAGACCACCTTCCATGAACCAAAACCAATCTGGTTAAAAACCTAAACTGACCAAGACCATAATCAGAAGACATAACAGCCTGTCTACCTTCTTCTCCTGCAATTCCTATTCCAACGTTTGCAGCCTGGATCATAGCAACATCATTTGCACCATCACCTATAGCAAGAGTCATAACTTCTAAACTGTTCTTCACTAACTTGACAACCTCTGCCTTTTGAGATGGTGAAACACGACAACATAGAACAGATTTACATTGTTTACATAAAAGCAAGAAATTTCTTTGCAAATCTTCAGATCCTGTGTGTAGATTAAAAATCGTAGTCAACGCAGAACCATCAACAACAACAGCATGTCTACCTTTAGGAGGAAAATGATCTAGTTTTGCCAGTTCCAATTCTTCTTGAGTTCCTTGCATATGAAAATTTTCTGACAAATATGATGAAATAGTTGCATTTAAACCTTTATCAGGAGAGTTATCATTTAGTTCAGGTTTAATAACTAATAATTTCATATCGCTTTCTAATAAATTACAACTAAAACCAATGTTGATAGCAGTTTCAATTTTATCACCAGTTAAAACCCATAACTTAATTCCAGCCTCGGCAAGTAATTGAATGGAATCTGGAACACCATCCTGTAATCTATCTTCAATAGCGGTACAACCAATTAAATTTAAATCATTTTCAATTTCGCTAGAAACTCTTTCTATATTCTCCTCACGATCATCAGAAATTGAAGCAGCAGCTTCTTCTGAACGTTTAAACCAGGCTGAAAACTCACTTTCAGAAATTTCTTTGTAACCAAAACAAAGAGTTCTTAGACCTTCTTTGGCAAATTCTTCTAAATGAATAGCAGTTCTTTGCACTATTTCTTCATCAGAATCCTCTTTTAATCTTTCATAAATGACATTATCAGCACCCTTGCTAATTAAGACAATTCTGGTGTCATTCTTAGGATAATAATCGTGAATACTATCATTACTTGAGCTATTTCCTGCATTAAAATCTGTACCACGGTTTTCTAGAATAGCACCATTTGCATCAGAAACTTTATTCATAAAACTTGGAAGTTCATCGGCTGGAATTTCAAGAATAATGCTCATTTTCTTTCTAGAAGAACTGAAGGGAATAACTGATAAAATTTTATAACTTTTTGCATCGCCATATTTTTTGATTTGAATAGAATCTCTGAAACGACTGGTAAACTCGATTCCAACATCTCTAGCACAACCAACTAATGCAGCTTCATCTGGAGATTCTGCTTTTAAAAGCTTTCTATTGCTGTCTGGGTCATCTTCTGTCACAACACTATGACATAATGCCATGCAAGTCATGAACCAATCATTTGCAATTTTTTGTGGATCATATTGATTAGTGTTTAATACATCAGAAACATATTGAGAGGAAATAAAAGTTAACTCATCATCAACAATATCTGTGCTTTTAAATAGACCGTTATCCTGTTTAGATTCTTCAATTAATTGCAACATTTTTAAATGATCATTATGAATTATGTTTTTCATTTTAGACTTTTCTTCCAAGACATCCACATTTAGCCTTTTTTGCATGCCCATTTTAGCTTCTGTATAGCATAAACCATAAGATTTAGTATTGATTGAGCATTTTTTAAATTCCATAACATTTTGAGTTAAAGTGCCAGTTTTATCCGAAAAGATATATTCAATTTGGCCAAGATCATCAGATATATTCCAAGATTTGGGGACACAAGGATAATCTAGTTTATCGTAATACATTTTAACATCTGAGTAAATAAAGATAGCTTGGACAGTTTTAATGATTTCAATTGAGATGTACAATGAAATTGGAACTAAAGTTTGATATAAGTTTACAGCAACGAAAAAACCAAGAATACCATTAATAGCTGAGGTACTTCCCCAAGCCTCAAATTCATAAAAGATTCTAGAGGTGGTATCATCAGCATAGAAAATTCCGTTAACTATCCCAGAAACAAAACACATTACAAATAACAACATAAAATTGATAAAGACAGATAAATTTAATTCCTTTGATATTCTTGATTTCTTTAATGGAGTTACGCCGGAATTTAAGACAATTTTAGTTTCACTGCCCGTGTAAACTACAATTCCTAAAGCCCATTTGGTATTTCTTAAAGTGCAACCTCTTAAAAGAACATTACTATTAGTTATTGGTTCGGAAGAATTCATTTGTAAAGGATCAAGGTTAGATAATTGAGAGGAATCGGTATTATCGTTGTAATGTAATAAGCCTTTAAACTGGTATAAATGGGTATTTGGAGCCTCGCATTCTATCCAACATTGAATTCTTTCGCAATCATTACTGTATTTAATACCAGAGCCAGCTTTTAAGGAATTTCTTTGTTTTAAATTTGTTTCGCCATCGAGATTTTTAGTTTCAATAAAACAAGTGCCTTCTTCATTTGATGAGGTCAATAGAACTATATCAGCAGGAACTTCTTCATTTTGCCTTACTCGAATAATATCACCAACTAGGATATCTTTCCAGTTTTTATTTTTAAATTTAGAAAGACCATTTGGCTGAACGTTAGGGTTTATAATTGTATTTGGTAAAGGATCAGTTATCTTTTTAGAGTTGGGGAAAACCGAGATTGATGTTCTTGTTCTAGCAATGATGGAAAGAGAATTTCTGGGGGTTTGAAGTTGAGTTTGAGTGGGAACAATAGTACTTTGTATACTTGCTCGATCAGACCAATAGTTTTGATTATTATTTTTGTTCAAATTTTTTCTAACAAAAAAGTATTTAACTGCTTTTAAGAAAAATCTTAGGATTCTTGTGTTTAATTTCTTAAATTTTCTCCATAGAGATATATTTGAGATGATAACGTTTGGATTTGGTAAACCAGTTAAAAGATGGATTCTGGAGTTATTTAAATCAACATCAGAAGAGGCTCTTCTATAGTCTTCTATAGCATCTTTAATTGCGGTTAAACAAACAATTACAATTAAAGGCACAGAATTTAAGACAGGATTTTCAACACCAAAGACTTCAAAAGCACCTAAGATGATCATTAGAAGGAAATAGATATTAGCAATATTACTGAACTGCAAAATTAAATTTTTGGGTAAAAAAGTGACAGGTGTATATCTAGTTGTTCTGATTTTATTTCGGGGATAGTTTTTCAAGGGAAAGCCAGTTTTGGGATCTTTCATGTTATTAGGCAATGGAATATTAACGTATATGTTTCTAGTCTCTTTGGCAAATTGATCCTTTAAGAATTGTGGTGGATCAACATCAGGAAAATGGTTGTAAAAAAAGAGGTGTAATTTGTCTTTAATTGATAAATGGAGCTGGTGATTTTGAATTTCATTTTTGACTAGAGTTTGGTTAAAATTGTCAGAAGTAGAATCTCCATTGATTGATTTATGGGTGAGGTTATTGTCGTTGTTTAATGTAATCTTTTCTAGGTTTGGTGATGGGGCAATGATACCATTTGTCTCAGATTTAGGCTTGAACAACATTTAGGGTAATTTGTGGTTAATTGTAATGATTTACGAGAATTTATATTAAATTTTTGAGCAAACCACTTTGTTTATATCTTGATTTATAACCTGACAGTTGAATAAAATTTGGGAAACTGCACCAAGGTTTTGTACTTAATTTCTAATTATAGTTAGTTGTGTTTATTATTGTGAGTCAATAGGCATTAAATAAGTGTGTGATCATCAATAGAATTATGAATTAGATAGTAAATAGAGAAAGATTTTGTCAAAGAGAAAGTGAGAAAGTGAGAAAGTGAAATAGAGTAAAAAACCAATTTATTTATTTGGAAGTTGGATATCTCAAAAATTAGAAGGATAGAGCTTAAAAAGGTTAATGAGGTATAATGAGATGGAATGAGAGTTGGTGAGATTTATAATCGTTATTAAATCTCTTTCTCTTTTCAAGGAAGAACGTTAAATCCTTTTTCTTCTTTCTTTCTTGCTCAGGCCAAACCTTTCCATCCGGGCAGCGCTTCTTTATCCCCAGCCAGCTGATGCTGCGCTGTTTGGGGGGCTGTCCGTCTGGAAGGATTTTGCGCTGCCGGAGAGAAAGAGCTGTTTCCACAGAAGTTTCTTTCGGAACACCCAGGCGGAGCCGCTACCCGAGCCTTCCGCAGCGCCGTCGACGGAGAAGTCGAAACACGTGAGAGGCGTTTTTAAAACAGTAATGTGGGTCAGTGTTGGTGAATGCATGGTAGTGCGTTAGAGCCATTGCATTGGACTAGATCCATCAGCATGGTCTTTGGTTTTTATTTTTTTTTTCAATTTTTTTTCAATTTGGAAATGGAAGAACTGTGCAGAAAATTTTCAGTTTATCAGAACAAAAAGTCTGGTTCATATCATATACACATACATAACAATGATCAAGAGGTCTGCTGGCGATGGTATATTGAAGAAATTGATGGAGAGAAATCCCAAAGACATTGATATTGAGAACGCTGATTTCAAAGATCAGTTTTCGGATAATAACAGCCAAGGCGATAGTGAGAGTGATAGTGATTCTGATAACTTTGCATCCACCGAGCACTATTTGAAAGTTGGGAGAAGTAAGCTAAGAGACAATTCAATAAAGATATCTGATCCAAAATATGCTGGCAATACCACCAGTCGAACAAAATATTATGCCGAATCCGAAGGTGATAGCGAGAGCGATGCTAGCACTGGCAATGGGAGTGATAGCGATAGTGGTAAAACATTCTCTCAAAACACATCATTTTCAGATGATCAGAATGAAGAAAATGAAGAAGATGATGAAGAAGAAGAAGAAGATGATGATGAAGGAGAAGAGAATGACAATGGTAATTTGAATAACAAAAAGGAAAAATTGAAAAATTTATTATCTCAAGAAAGAAAAATAATGTTAAATAGATTATCAAAATCAGCGAAAAATGATGCATTAAAGGGATATTCAATACTAAAGCAACAAAACCATTATGATTTGATATTAGATTGCAGAATAAAAATACAAGATATTTTATCATTAATGAACTCATTACCTTCGAACAATGAGAATCTTGATAAATTATCATCAAATCAGACGGCTTCAATGATATCTAAACTTAAAAAGCAATTGTATAAATTATTGGAAGAAATAATCAAGCTGAGAATTCAAATGAACGAAAAAGATAATATAATTGACAGCAAGAGGGATAATAAAAGTAAGAGTAAAATAAAGAGTAAAAAAAGAACTTTGAGTGAGTATTTCAATCAAACTAGTGAATTGGATGATATTCTACTGTCCTTTTCAAACAATACATTAACCAAATGGTCAAATAAAATACAATCGATATCTGGTTCATCTGCATTAAATAATTCTAAATTTAGTGTGGTTAATCAGTCAATAACGTCACAAATTGATTCGAATTTAGCGAATATGGATCGGTTAGTTAAAAGAACAAAGATCAATAGGAAAAACGCTAAAGCAATAGATCATGAAATTGAGTTTGAGAAGCAAAAGAATCAAAGGAAGCAACAAGTACAGCCAAATGTGCAAAAATTGGAAAATGAAATGGATGAAATAGACGAAATAGAAAATAAGAATAAAATTGATCAAGAATTACAAGAAAACAAAAATATTTTTGACGATAATGATTTTTATAAGATTTTATTAAATGATTTTGTTGATAAAAAAATAAGCGATTCGAATTTAACAAAGAATTATCAATTAACGTTAACAAAGTCTAAATTTAAGAAAAATTTTGATACAAAAGCATCAAAGGGGAGAAAAATAAGGTACCAGATTCAAAAACCGTTACAAAATTATGAAGCGCCAAATTTTAAGAAGAAAAGATGGAATGATTATCAGATTGATGAATTTTTCGCTGGGTTATTAGGACAAACGGTTAATTTCAATGAGGAAACCTCAGATGAAGAAGTTGGGGAAGAGAGGGAATACAGAAATTTTAATAAAGAGATGATAAATGATAATATAAAAATCTTTGGATAACCTTTAAGTAATTTAATTATTTAATTATTTAATTATTTAATTATTTAATTATTTAATTATTTAATTATTTAATTATTTAATTATTTAATTATTTAATTATTTAATTATTTAA